>NC_088979.1:130179044-130500164 GCF_963932015.1 Anas acuta
ATTTTAAGACTTATTTGAACCTGGCTGTTTCTGACACAACAAGAACACTAGTAGCATTACCATGATTACAAGATGAAAGCTGAAAGCTTTTAAGATTAAGAAAATAGAGTGGAAAATACAACCTTTGTCCTAGGATCTGTAGCACACTTTCATTTTTCTTCCTTGGGGTTTTATTGTTAGTACACTGTGGCAAACAGCACTAGGTTTATTTTTCCTATAATAACACTGATGCCTACTACAAACCATAAATCTTAATGGGTCAACGAACAATATTGTGGGTTGGTGAAACAAACAAATAAATAACATCTGACTTTGTATCTTGGCATAATAAACTTGGTTTTGAAGTAGTTTATGACAATAAACTTTTAGATCTGTTTCTGAAAATGTGGGCTAAGCACAGTAGTATGTTTATCGATAGACTTTCATTTTTCCCCAGTGCTTACCTCAAGTCGTTTATTTATAAGGCATTAGGGGAGGTGGAATGTTTCCATGCTGCTTGCCCTGTTTTGCTGACTTCAATCATTTAAATCTTTGCATCTTCTTTGAGCTTTCACTCCTAACTTGGAAGTGAATGTGGATGCTTTGGCCTCTTATTTGGCCAGCTAACTATTGCTGGTGTGATCCACCAGCCAAAGCAATCCGCTTTCCAGATTGTGCCTGTCAAGCTGATTTTTGTTGTTATCTTCATCATGAACTACTTGTGAGAAAGTGAGATCAGAGGAGCCATTTCCAGCAAACTACCCGTTCACCTGGGGAGCTCTTTCAAAGGCTGGTCTGATGCTAGCAGATTTTAGGGGGCTACACCATGTGTCAATTGGTGTGGCAGAGCTTGCCTCCTACGGACTGGAGGTGGGGAATCTGTGCGAGTGTTGCGGTTGGAGGCCAGAGGCAGACTTCCAGCCCAAGACTGTACCCTGGGGGAAAGTGCAGGTGGAGAAAGTGAACAAAACACATCAGATGGACATCAGACACCTTTATTCCAACTCCCCCAACTCATAGTTGCATAAATGACTGGCATTTCAAGCGTGTATGTGCTGACATAAATTACCATTTAAATGATGGCCTGTCGTGGCAGTGGATATGTGTATGGCATTAAAATAGCAAACGATGTGTTTAGGGCTAGCGGTAACCACAGAACCGTTCCAAAATCCCCTGGGATAACGCGTGCTTTAAAACCAGTCGATTTTCGGCACCTTTTTGCCCGCGACGCCGTGGGCTTTCGCCCTCACGACGGAGACCGTGCGGTGTGGGTCGGTCCGTCCGTCCGTCCGTCCGTCCGTCCGTGGGAGCGCCCCGCGGGCCGTGCCGGGGAAGGGCCCCCGGGAGCCGCCGATGGGGCCGGCGGCGGGCCCTGCCCTACCTGGGGCGGCGGCGCCCCCTGGCGGGGCGGCCGCTGACGCCTGTCCCTGTTCCTGTCCCTTCAGGGCGCACCGGTCGCTACGCGCTGATCGAGAAGTGGCGGGACACCGAGCGGCACCTGGCGCCCCACGAGAACCCCGTGGTGTCGCTCAACAAGTGGGGGCAGTACGCCAGCGACGTGCAGCTGATCCTGCGCCGCACCGGGCCCTCCCTGAGCGAGAGGCCCACCTCGGACAGCGTGGCTCGCGGCCCCGAGAGGACTTTGTACCGGCAGAGCCTGCCACCCCTGGCCAAGCTGCGGCCCCCAAATGACAAAGCCATGAAGCGGAGGGAGCCGAAAAGGAAGTCCCTGACCTTCACTGGTGGGGCGAAGGGGCTAATGGACATCTTCGGTAAAAGTAAGGAGTCTGAGTTCAAGCAGAAGGTGCTCAACAACTGCAAAACGACGGCAGAAGAGCTGAAGAAGCTGATTCACCTCCAGACAGATACACTGCAGTGCATTGAGAAGCAGCTGGAGTCCAACGAGGCGGAGATCCGGTACTGGGAGCAGAAGTACAACTCCAGTCTGGAGGAAGAAATCCTCAAGCTAGAGCAGAAGATCAAAAGAAACGAAGTAGAGATCGAGGAGGAAGAGTTCTGGGAAAACGAGCTGCAGATCGAGCAAGAGAACGAGAAACAGCTAAAGGAGCAGCTCCAGGAGATGAGGCAGAGGATCCTAGAATGCGAGAGCAAGCTGAAGGACTACGTGTCGCAGATCCACAATATGGAGAGTGGCCTCGAAGCGGAGAAGTTGCATCGGGAAGTTCAAGAATCCCAAGTGAATGAAGAAGAGGTCAAAGAAAAGATTGAGAAGGTGAAAGGTGAAATTGATATTCAGGGCCAGCAAAGTTTACGATTGGAAAACGGCATCAAAGCTGTAGAAAGATCTCTGGGCCAAGCTACCAAACGGTTACAGGTAAGAACAACCTTTTTATCTATGGCTAAACAGAAGTCAAAAACCTGATTATAACATTTTTTTTTTCTAGCACAGATTTCAAGCTGACAAAGGAATGCATAAGAAACTTTCCATGGTGAACTTGGGTAAAAGGAAGAAAAAGTTGCTTCCATTTTCAAATTGCGATTCAGATTGCTTTGAAGAACAGTCAATTTTAATTTTATCTATCACAGACAACCTCTCCTTATTCACATGCAGGCTAAGTTCCTTCCCCATCAGTTAGAGCACGTTTGCTGCCATTCACTGACTGCTCAGTGACCTCTGAGAAATCATTCAGAGCATATCTTCACCATGCAGTGGAGTGTGATAGCAAAATACCAGAGCTAGTATCAGCCAAAGTAGCTGAGGGCAATGCAGCCGCATCCATGGCAATGCATCTGGCCCCTTTGCCCTGCTGTGAGGGAGTGTTCATTACCTCAGTGTAGCACTGTTACGCTGGTGAGTCTGCATTGTTCCACAGCTCAAAAAAAAAAAATCTCTTGCATGAACAATAGCACATTCAGCGCTAGCTGAGGGATGGTTGTATTGCAGGGTGCTGAACAGGACCATAGTGCTCTTGGCCGAACTCTTTTAAAAGCATTTGTCTTCAAACCTCTGTTGATTTAGGGTGAGATAACTTGAGAATTTAGGCCCCAGCTCTTGGCAGATCAGTGCGTTATATTAAGTTTCAGGGAAACTGGCACCACCATAGCCTTTTCTGAAGCTAAACTTCGGATTGTTGTTGGTTATTTCTGCTACCAAAGATGATGAATTAAAAAGTACAGTCCAAAGGCAGCATCTGGATAGTAGATGGATGTAGAGTTAAAACAGCTGCTATCTTACAGGGACATTGTTTTAAAGAGCAGCATCTCCCTTTTCCTGTCCAGCTTGCCAGTGTTCAGGATTTTCTCTCCACATCAGGCAGTTGTGGCACGTGTCACAAGAGAATCCAGTCTCTACTTCCTTTCAAGAGCTGATGATATCTCTTGGAAATTAATAGAGCACGAAAGAATAAATATAAATGGAAATACAGCTGCTAGCAGAGAGGTGAAGGAGAGATTGTAACTCTGGGGATCAAATCCTAGACTTTTAACGTACCACGTAAGATAAGACTGAGGAACCAACACATCCATTTGAGTTGTGATTCTGGCAGTATTCCTGGGATTCACAATCACTGTATTTCACAGGGCTGCAGTTGCAATCAGATAATTCCACTATAAATATGTAAAGGGATTTTGCATCCTTACTCCTGAGCACCCAGAACCATGTGTATAAGTTGTCTTTACAAAATGAGTGAGAAAAATGTGATCTTTTCACCTAAAGCAAAACAGATGAAAACTGTAAGCAGTTCTGGCCGTATTTTTCTAGCCTAGAGAAATTATGCATACAGATTTCTGCTAACTGAAATTATTGAGTCCTCAGTAACACTCACTGAGGCTATGATTATGTTCAGAATGTTCTGTGTTACATTCCTTTTGTAGGCAAGGGTTTCACTTTCTTATGGAAGCTCCTGGTAAGTTCAGGTCTTTCAAGCTTGTAAACTTAAAGGTGCATTGATCTGGAAGATCAGAATGAAATAAATTCAGCTCTGTATTACATAGTTTTGGGAGCTAGAAATAGAGAAATAGCTTCTTGCGTGCTGAAAGTTAAATAATATTATAACTGATAGAACTAATTGATACGAAAATAGAAAAGTTGAGATGGGGTTTTTAGACCTTTCAATATGAAAGAAAATGTTAGTTCACTATACTGAAAGTGATGAGAACACAGCTGGCATTTTTAATAGACTTTTCAGAAATGTCTGGTGATTTGCCTTACCTCTTACGTCATTCCTTTTCTTTACCATCCTCCCACCCCCACCAGTAGAGATAGCTTTCCAAAATGTGAGGCTATGTTCAGTTATGGATTAGATGCAGAATTATGCTCTCCTTTTTTTCTAGAGAAAGATGTTGAATGCAAAACCAACCCACCAATCAAAAAATAAAAATAAAAAAAAGAACCCCCCATCCTACTTCAAGTAAAAGATCTCACTAAGGTTTCACAGGTATATATTAAATTCACATCTTAAATCAACAGGATTTGGGGGCAATACTTAACATTTTTTAGCTTATTTCCTGAAAGAGTTGAGAAATGTCAAGAACAGATTATTTATCATGTTCTGTTACCCTGCATATTGCAGTGATTATTTTTTTAAGCTGAATTCTCTTCAGTGGCAACTTTGTTCCAACCTCATAAAATGTGGCACTGCAGAATTAGCCTTGTAGTAATTAAAGACAAGTGAGATTTTTTTTTGTCTCCTAAGTGCCCAGTTGTAGGTCTAAAATAAATTGAAGAATTTTTCTGTAAAATTATCCTAAAGTTTGGAGATGGCCTGATCCCATTTCTCAGTCCAGTTCCTCTGAAAGCTTATAGCAAATGAATGGAAGCAAGCGTAGCTCAGAGTTGGGACCAACCACACGATCTGCGTTGATTGAACCTGTCAGGCAAAAACGCATCAGTGACAAAGCCACTGACACTTGCAAAGTCCTAATTTAAATATCAGATCACTTTGGTCAATTTTCTTCCTAACTGTAGAATTAAATTGCTACCATGATGCAAGATTGAAGTGAATAAGGGCTATCTGGGACTATTTCTACAACATATCCACAAAGCTTTTTTCCCCCAGTCCTTGTGTAATTTCACATATAATTCTGCTTACACCAGATAATTAGAGAAAATAAGGGTGACCCAACCTTCCTGTGTCACCAAAATGGGAGTGCAGCAGTATTCACTGAATGGAAATGCCTGTGGATGTGTTGCCTGGCTAGCTAGCCCATCACTTGTGTGGCCAGTTAGGCAAAGCCCATCCTGGCTGTTGAAGGCATCCCCATGCAGCCTTCTGCTAATGAAGCTGGGTCTGGGGTGGAAGAAAAATCCTACTGCAAGACTATCATAATCTGTTGGAGCTGTAGGTGCTGCGTATCGTGCCAGAATTACAAAGCATTGAAGGAGAGCCTAAATAATCATCCTTCGTACTTGTGCAGGGTTGGATAACTAGCCAGGATTTGGCCTCACTCTGCTAGTGTTTCTAGCAGAGTGAGACAGTTTTGTCCATCAGAATTTACAGTCAGCGTAGAAAATGCAAAGGACAAGAAGAGAGAGGAAGTATTCTCTTTTTAGGAACAGAAGAGCTAAATGAGCTATCCATGTTGTGATGGGCACTTTCGGCAGAGCTTGCTCTTTTTTTTTTTCCCACACTTTTATTTGCTTTTCTGAGGTGATAAGAAACATCCACTAGTCATTCAAAAAGCAATATAAATAGACCACTAGTAACCCCAAGTAAGAAGTAGTAGTGAGCATTGACTTGCTTTCTAAATTACAAGAGTAAAACAGCTTTCAATGCTTTCATTTGCATTTGAATTTTAAAAAAAAACATAAAACGCACACATGTTTTCTCTTTGAAAGGAGGAACTACATGTTGTCCAATTGCAAACAGTCTTGAAATGCTGCTTTTTGCTTGCTGCTGCTCAGCAAATATTTTCTCTTTCCTGGCAGGACAGGGAACAAGAACTGGAGCAACTGACAAAGGAGCTGCGACAGGTCAATCTCCAACAGTTTATCCAGCAAACAGGAACGAAGGTCACGGTGCTGCCTGCAGACCCCATTGAGGTGGAGGCCCCACATGTGGAGCTCGAGAGAGGTGCAATGCTCAGAATGGTTTTGGTGGGAGGGAGAAGGGGATGACAACACGTGTACATGCTGCATTACTGCTAGTCCTCACACATCAAGTGTATGCTTGGTTAGCAAAGAAGCTAGCAAAATATTAACGGAGAATGGTGTGAAATATTTCTCCTAATCTCAAGGGTTTAGCAAGCTATAAATACAGCACAGTATGTTGGTAGCTTCTCTCTCACTGTGCCTAAGCCTGTGTTTGTCCCATCTGTAGTGTGTTAGGCCATTATCTCTCAAATATGGCCAATGTGGCTGCTGGCACGTAGGGTGGTTGCATGTCTGACATTGCTCGTCATCTGGTTTCTTCCTCTTCTGGGGGGTTATGTTGTCAGTTTAGAAAAAGGAATGCATCTGGATCTCAAGAAATCCCAGACAGCAGCTGCATGGGAATAGGATCTAACCCAGCTGGGCGTCCAGGCACCTGCACAGATGGCTGTTAACAGCATGTGCAGACTGACTTTGCCCGCGGTGAGATCAGTGCATTCTGCATATGCCCACAGCTGAATTCAGAATTTTCTGCTCAGGAACATGGGAGCACTTTAAATGCATGCAAGAACCGGCACAAGCAGAAACTGCTTTCTGTTGCCTCTGCTGTGTTGTGCCTTATCTAGTGGTCTGCTTACATAGACCTGTTTGTCTCAGCGTTCCCTTTAGCTGTAAACTTTCAAACCAAAAGGTATTGGTAGGGTAAGAAGGTGGGAAGAGGAGACAAAACAACCAGGCCTTAAACATCAGCACTTGAAGAGTATGAAGTTTCTCTTTCAAGTGTGCAGGAAGCATTGAGTTTATGTACAGGTACAAGTTCTTTCTGCACATTGCTACATAAATGTATTGCATGTGTATGTGTTCCTTGTGGAAGGGTAATTATATTGAGTAGATATACCTCTATTTTGCAATGAGTGGGAAGTGTGCACCTCAGATCTCATCGCTTCCTAGTCAGGTATTTGGGTTTTTTGGTGTGTGTGGTATTCTTTTTCTAACCTGCACAACTAAGCAGGAAGAAGACAGGTGTTCTACGGATGCTGCTCTTGATGATGACTTTTCTAATTGCTGTCTTTCTTGTGCAGAGCCAACATTTCAGTCTGGGTCATTGAAGCGCCCTGGCTCATCGAGGCAGCTCCCCAGTAACCTTCGGATTCTGCAGAATCCCTTGTCGTCTGGTTTTAACCCGGAGGGCATTTACGTATGACAGTATATACCTCTTCTGGAGAGGACCTAGCAAGGTACCCTGGACAAGATACACTTGTTTTATTCTGCCAATGATGAATGGAAGAAGCTTTTTTCTGTTAAGCCACCATGTGTTTTTTTTTCTTCCTCCAACATACCACTTGGAGCCATACCCTGTGCACTGATGCTAAAGAGACAGGAACTGTCTCAATTCTTAATTGGCAACAATGAACTTGCTGTCACGCAGCTAGAGTGCAAAAACCTTCATTTGTTTTTGCTACTTCAGAAGTGTTCGGGAAAGTATTATTCCATGTATAGGCGTAAATAAAAGACTGAGGGTGAAGGAAACCATGTATGCAGCTGATCTGAGGTTTAATTTATTCCATTTAATCAATGGACGTGTGAATGTTGACCTTTTATATTTTTTTATTTTTAACTTGTGAATAATCATGTATGGTTGTACATCCGTCTGACAAGGTGACTTTAACTTGCATGTACAAACATCCACCATTTGATCAAGTACAACAACTTGCAATGCAGAGAGTTGTTTTGAGTGCTGAACTTTTAAGATGGTTTCTCACCACTGACTTTGTTAATTTCTGTTGTGGGTCGTGTGTCCTGTTCCATCCATTGCTACCTTTTAAGGCTTGAAAAGTGAGTCTGTGGGATTTACTTGCTGTTGAGTCTGCCTTGAATGAAGCACCTAGTGTTCAAAAGACTTGTGGAATTTAAACCTTGGCTTGGTAAGAATATTTACAGCATATGATTGAGGATGCACTAGTTAGATGATATTTTATTATATAGAATGTATATTTGAAATATTTTGCCACATTGTATATGCCTTTTGAGAAAAGAACAAGTAAGAAATTGTCTTCATTTATCTCACCAAAAGAGAGTAGGAGGCTTTCACTGTGTGTGATTTTGTACTTTATTTTTACCACTAGCCATTACAGTGTTCTTGTTTTGCAATAAATCTTGCTGTTGGAGGAGAGAAAACAAAACAACACAAATGAGCATCCTCTTCCAGCTTTCCAGAATTCACTTAAGTTTTGTGGAGGGAAGAAATCTGGCAGAGTCCTGTGAAGTGAATAGCAGAGCTTCTACTGACTTGAGCAGGGCCAGGATTTTATTCCAGGTCCCCAGTAATAAATGGTAGGCTTTAGTCCCTTTGAAAGATGTATTTCTACTTAGTCAGTTATAGATCATAAAGCTTACAAGAAGGAAATTTGGAAATCTGGATTTTTTTTTATTTTAACAACAACAAAAAAAAAGTGATAATATTACATCTTGATGTCACTATAATGCAATCACAGCTAAGCAAAGTTTTTGACAAAATGGCTTCTGTGCAGAAAGAAAGATACTACCAAGTAGCATGTTAGTTATAGGCCTCGACATTGATTGAGAGTGTGCACACCAAGTCTCCAGAGAGAGTTTCTGGCATCAGTGAGACACTTGATATACATTAGGAGGCTACAACCTTGTGGATGAGTCAGAGAATGGGTGGGCCTTACCTAGTTGCATTTTGATTTCGGATTGCTGTTTTAGTAGGAACTCAAACTATTATCCACACATTTGAGTTCACCTTGACATGACAGGACTCACAGTATGTTCACTGCAGTATTTAATACTTAGGTCCCCAGCACATAAATGCAAAGGGTAACCCCAGACTTCAGTGGGTGGCAAAATGACAAAACTCCTGATGCCTTTTGTTAGGTGAGGATTTTACCACTGGTAGGAAACTCCCAGCTTTTTGCCATAGAAAATGCTGAAGAATTTTAAACTCCTAGCATCCTCTTGTGTCAATTTACTGATGTGCAGATAAATGTTAATTTAAATTTCCTTCTTCTTTTTTTTTTTTTTTTTGAAGGGGGGACTTTAAAAAAGGAACTTCTTTTAAAAGAAAAAGAAACAACAAAAAAAAAGGAAAGTCCTAGTCATAGTGACAAATGGAAGCTTTATAAGATATAGTAGATGAAGGACTCCTGAGTGTTTAATGCATTTTTCCTTTCCACTTATTAATAGCATCATATATTCTAAAAATGCTGCTGTATTTAGACTAACAGCAACAGATAAGGCTGTGAATATATAAAGGACCTTTCCAAATGGACTCTGAATTTTTAATGGTTAAATTATCAGGTCTTTTTTTTTCCTCGTGAGTAACTGGAAAATGAGATGTTCCTACCCGAGTAATCTTTGCAGTGCTCACAGATTTTACTGTTAGTTATCACAATTCTGTGCTCATGTTTACTGTGCCCATAACTTTGTATGAAAAAGAGAATGTGTATATATATAAATATATATATTAAAAAAGTGTAAAATATACATAGTTTGGGGACGATATCTGTCCAAGGTACTTGAGCATATATGCCTTACATTCTGGGTTCAATTTACAGAAAAAAAATGGCCGTCTCCAGTGGATATCTTGCATCTTCAGCACCTCCTCTTGACATTAGAGAACTGAGGCACTCAGCACCTTGCAAAGTCTGGCCCGAATTATGCTGCATGGGGGCACAGGGGGACACAAGGAAAAGCCTGTTGCAATCTCAGCCTTGTACTGAGATGAAGCAATTTTAAGGCAGATCAGTGTACTTACCCAGCTAGTGCTTGTGTCATACTTTAAGTAACTGATCCGTCTCCCACAGATATCAGTTTGAAGTTATTGAACTCTTGGATCATAAAAGCTGCCCTCTTTTTCTGCCAGGCTGTTCTTTAGGTTGGAGAGAAGAGGAAAAGGATTTAAAGGAAGGGGAGGAGCAGCTTTGGAGGTCTTGAGTTACAGCTTTGTAATAGAACCTAGGAAGGATTTTCCCATTTAAGTTTTGTTTTTGTTTTTGTTTTTTTGTTTTAAAGGTATCTGCTGGTTGCAGCAGCCATTTGACAGAAGGGCCAGCCTGGAGCTGGCTCAGGAGTGACCACTGCATCATTGAGTGGACCCTCCATATCAGGGCTTTAGCATATGTCAAGGTGATCTAGAAAACATTTACAGTTTCAACCACTGTTGTTGTGGGTAAGGAGAGGCGTTCGTATCTGAACATTTGTGAGACAGTGACAAATTCACGACCCCCTCTTCCCCCCCTCCTGTTGCTTATTAAATTTCACCCAGGTTAAAGTTTGTAGCATTTGCACCCTCTCTGTAAATAAACCAAAAAGAAATGGCATGCCCTTTCATTAAATGTGAATTGAATAATGTATTAGTTATAAAATTTCCTCACATTATGGTGGTAAGAGTTTTGCTTCTGATCAACTACAGAACCTCACTCTTTCTTTACAAAAATAGAAAATTTCATTTTCGGAAGTGTTTCAAACCTCCTCATGGGGCATTAGCAAAAAGGAAGCTACACATGCTAATTCTAACAAGTGCCATATTATGTACTGGCCAGCATGATAGTTCTTTTGTTTGCTTTAAATAGTTGAATACACAAGCACTATTTTCCAGTGCACAGGGAATTTATATGGAGAACTCCTGTAATTTATTACTAATGATAATTAACTGTGTTACCTCTCTCATCTGTGAGGATACAGTTTATTTTCACTGGTTGTTGGGGGAAAAAGGGGAGAGTGATTGTTTGGCAAGCCCATAGGGTAAGGCTGAGGTAAACATTCTAACATGCCCAAGCAACGGAGAAATGCAAGTCCTACTTTGAAAAGTGAGCCAGGAACCTGCCTCCCATTACCTTTCAGTGGGACTTAGGTTCCCAAGTGCCTGAATTGCTTCTGAAAATGCTGATAGCTTTGAGATTACTTGCTTTACTAAACCCTAGCAAGTTGGAAGAAAGTTCTTCAGCAAGAGACCTATCACTAGCATTAGCAATATGCAAACATGTTTTCATTGTGAAGTAAGAGGGAAAAGATCGTTTAGTGAAATAAATCTCCTCTTAGGGCACTAATTGCCTTCTTTTTATTGTGAAGAGTATTGCATTATTTTAGTGAACTGGGATCATAAGAGTATGAGCAAAATATTGATCTTGTCATTTTTAGTGAGTTATCTTGAAGCATATAAATTCCTGATGTGCATTAACTTGAGTGAATTGGGCCTTAATGATCAATATAAATAACAAAACTGTATTCAGATATTTTTTTCCATAAAATAGTCTCTAATAGTCTGTACTGTATTAAAATAAGTGTTAAAGTGTTACTTTTATATTACACTTTTATTTTTTTTTTAGAACATTGAAACATGCATGTTTATTCTATTTGCTACAGTATTTTAATGTTTTGGATGAAGGCCATCGGTTGTATGGAGATGACAAAACAATCATTCTGTCTATTTATTCAGTATTGCTGCTTAAAGTTTTCAAAATAAAGCTTTCAATGCCAATATAGTGACTAATTGAAAGCTGTTCTAGCTCTCTTCAGACCTATTTTCTATGTTTATATAAACCTAAAGAAGTGAAACTTGGTATATAAACTGTTATACCAGCGAAGAATTGTTGCAATAATGTTGTGGGAATGGTTGAGGGTATGTGTGTGTGGTATATACATAAATACATGCATGCAGTGAATGCATTTAGGCCTTGAGTAAATGAAGTGCTAAAGAATGTTCAAATCCTTTGCCATCTTGCAAGCAACTTACATGTGTGACCAAATACTGGCTAATGCATCGTACTAGTGTGCAGTGCTTATGAGAGACACAGCAAGTAGATGTGGTTGTAAAGATCTGGGGCCCTTTGAACCAAATATGGCTTGACCATATTCTTGAGAATTCCATAGATGTGTTTCTGAACTGGGCCTAAAAGTGTATTCTGATGGAAAAATCTTTACGTTGCAGCAAAGATGTCTCATTTCAAGCATAGCCAGTACCTCTGAAGGTACCTCTGAAAATTCAAAGAGTTCTGAGATGGGCAGAGGGTTCTGAGATGGTTCAAGTATGGCCACTGTATTTAGTAGAGGGTATCAAAATGCAGAGAATAACACTCACCTTCATGAATATGGTCACCCAGTGAAACTAATGGGTCTCTAACTGGACGACTTGAGTTGCTGAAGCTTTAACATTGAGAAGCAATGCCAATTAACTGTGAAAACATTAATGAGCATTTGATTACTGCTCTGCTTCAGTGCAGGATAAAAATCTGTACTATGTGTAACTATATTTTGTCATTTTAAAAAGCTTCTATTTTTGATTATTCTCATGAACAGTTGATGAAAGATATTGAATATGCTCCCATACAATAAATTCCCCTCTGAAACTTTGGGTCTTTACAGTTCATGGTTTGCTGGAATTGCACTATACATCTCGCGGACATCTCGCATACGGCTACTGGAACTGTGTCCATCAAAGAAGAAGGTGATGTTCTGTATGTCCAGACCTCAAATGCTTCCAGAAACGGCCTTATGTTGAGCATTAGGGCGCTGAATGCTCCCAGATGGCAATTTACTTGGGGGCAAGGGACATGCAGATGGTCAGTGTGAGGCCTCCACCAGAAAGTGTGCACAAACTATATTTTCAGTATAAATGCTGCCTGGGAACCGGAAGAGATGGAGGAGCTTGTTTTCACATGAGGAGCTATTACAAAGATTAATATTCATCCCAAAATGATAGAATTGGTCTGCAACTCAGGTGAAGTTTAACTTTTAAAGCAGAGAGGCAGGGGTTTGTTTGGAGATGATCAAGGAGAGGAATTGAACAGCCAGAATCTTCACAGAAAAGAAAAAAAAAACACATGCACACACAAAAAAAAGGTGCACGCATGCTTCAGCAGGAAGAAATCAAGCTTTGAGCAAGGAACTGAAGGCTCGGTTCAGGCTTAATTCTTGTGCTGAAGACACCAGAGCCTGTGAAGATCCCTTGAGTTTATTTTTGTTGATCAAGGCAAGGAACTCATCACAGCCAGGGAATTGTTATTTGAGCTATCCATATACAGTCCGTAGTCTAATATCCTACCAACCATCTTTTCCTAAACCAGCTGGAACCTAATCTCATTTGCTGATCTAACAGTAGTAGGACTGTGGACAGGCAGTAAGGTAATGCCATGAGCTTTACTGAAACCCTAGCAAGTGGCATTCATATTGGAAGGACCATGTAGGTTGTAGAGGACGTCTGTTCCTGAAAGCTGCCCTTTTCTGCATCTGTCCAAGTCAACTGGCTGCTTTCTGTGGTAACCAAGGTTTCCCAGCACCCTCAGCAGAGTCAGTGGCACAGCTAATGGTTCTGATCTTTTGCTTTCCTTTATAGAACAAAGTGATATATTTGTGCATGACTGCTGCAGCACTAACTAGCTTATTGTAACTGGACCCCTAATGAGTTGCAAAACCAGACCAGATCAATGGTCCATTTCATTTAAAAGCCATTCTGGGTTCTGCTTGTTGCACCCTTGTCAGCTAGGTACTATTTCCTTATAAACCCGATTTTTAATGACTGTTTCAACTAACTTCTCTAGTGTCTGAATTACAACACAACAAGCGACAGTCCCCATTAGTGCCTTTCTTGAAAATGATGTATTTGCTACCTTTGGTATTGTAGCTAATGGTAATTTCTAGGTCAGCCACTGTTTCATCATTAACTTTCTCCAGAAATACTGGATGGAGGCAGTCTCAGCTGCTCTGATTTGTTTGATTTTTCCAGGTGGGTATGCTGTGCATTGTGTCCCCTCCTTTGCAACGCATTCCCTGTCTGTGTTCTGCCAGGTCACCAAGCAGTGGCTTTGATTTGTTAAGTGTGAGCAACTGCCAGGTGGGTGACTTGAAAGAGCCTCTTCAGAATGTGGTAGTGCAGTGAGGAACTTGATGCAAGCAGAGGTGATGAACTTAACTGAGCACCCTCACGACCTGTCTGATCAGCTCAGCCACTGCCAGTGTCTATGTGCTGCTTCTGGTGGGTCTGTCCATGTCCCCTGGGGCAAGAAACTTCCTCGTTGTTGTACACACAGCCCTGGTGTTTCTCTCCTGTGTGTGTGATAAGCTCTGCAGTGACTCATGCCTAAAAGAGATGTCCACCTCTCTTGCAAAATAAATTTTGTTTGTTTTTATTTTATGGAGATGCTTTTCTGATCTGAATCCCTGGCTGTGGAAGGGCAGCAGGAATCTCTGCATTCTGTTATGTGGTGGGAGAGGTCATCAGAGTGACCTGTTTAGTTTAGTCATCCAGAGGTTGAATGGTGAAAGGCAGCTACACCAGAAGGGATCTTCAGCTGCAACAGTTGCCAGTTGGGTGTCAGTCTCTAGATTTTGCTTGGGTCCACATGAGTTAAGTATGTATGACCTTTCAGTTTCCAGTCCTCTAAGTCACAGGTATATCAAGGAAAAGCAAAGTTATGGAAACAACGTGAAGCTCACTCAACGGGACAGATTCCTGAACAGTAATACACAGATGAATGGTATTTGGCCTGTAACGGTTATAAGCTATATCCCACACCCCTGTCTCATTTAATCACGTTATTAGTTGCATACATTATGGCTCATTCCACAACAGCATGCTTTCATTTAAGCTGTTACTGCAAAATATGGAATTGATGCTATGCTCCAGCTATAAATTGATGCTAGTTCCAGCTATGTTTTCCCTCTTCTGTGCATGTTTTTGTATGTGCTATTTTGTGTCTGTTGATTTGGCTATGCACTTTGTCTTGCTTTACCCCTCTGCAGCAGGAAGAAAGAAGACAGTAATTGGGAGGTCTAGTGTGAAAATGCAACATAAAGTTACTAATATTAAATCCTGGATCAAGGTGGATAAAATAAAAGTTTCTTTTTAATGAATGCAAGTTTGAAGAAAAATCTTCAGAACAGTTCCAGCTGGGCATATGAATGGTCTGCTTAAAAACAAACAAAAACCCTTTTGCCAATAATCAGCTGCCTAGGTATTTTAAAAAGGAAGGCTTCTGGTAAACAGAAAAGGAGAGAGGGGTAGATGTGCACCAACAGCTGTAACCCAGTTACTTGCCCTGCAGCCCCTTTCAGTACTTGTGTGATAGAAAGTGAAGGGTATCATCCAGCTTTAGAGGCAGTGACAGTTGCTAAAATAAAACGCAGGCCAGCCTTTAAATGGGGAATAACTGGAATGTCTTTGTTGCTGCCCATGAAGCTTCTCATAAATTTGTACCTGTCACAACCTGCAATGATATACCCTTTTTATTAGGTGTACCAACCTCCTTTTGATTAAATGTTGTGTGTGAGAAAAGATGATTTGATTTTAGCAGTCAGTATCAACCTGAGGTGAACTTTGATCAGTGAGGTAGAAGTGCCCTTTTGGAAAGCTGATGAGAAACCCAAGAACACTGGCTGACCTTTTACCATGCTTTGTTGCTGTAACGTTGTCTTAACTGTTATCTTGACCTAGCCGATCTGCATCATGGTTACCAAGACTATGACCTCGATTCTCCATTGTCATGTAGCTTGTCTCATGAACAAAACCAGCATGGCTGAGACACTGACACAGCTGAACGAGAAAGGTAGCAGTGTCCGTTAGCTGTGCGTTGGTGTGAAAGGCTACACGAGATGCAGGGCACCCGATAGTTGTGCCCCCTTTGACTCTGTCAGATCACTGCAATTACAGCAAGGTCTACACGAGAGGGCAGCAGCACATGCTGACATGCCTCGAACAGCACAGTCACAAAGCCACGTTGCAAAGCAGCTTTTCTGGGCATACAGCACACAATAGGGAATCGTAAAATACACAACATGCCACCTTTAAATGCATTCTTGCAGGAAAGACACAATAATACTTATAAAGAGCTGCCCATGTTGCAGCATGCGTGTGGCGTGATGCAGTTCCCACAGTCTCTGTGAGGCAAGCTAAGGCCCTTCTGAAACCTTCAGTACAGACGTGGGCTGAAGCATTCCGTCTCTGAAATTATATTGTGCCTGGGACTGGGAAGCTCTTGTTTCTCTTTACAGCTCTGCCACAGATTTCCTGTGTGTGACCTTGGGCAAGCTACTATAATCCCTCTGGATTGGAGTCCCCCAGCTGTAAGCTTGAGATAATACTGCTTCATCCCCTTTGACTTTGTCTATATATACTGCAAGCCCTGTGGGGAATGGTGTCTTGTTTCCTATTTGTTTGGCAAACAGTACTTAGCCCTGTGTGGTCCTGTTCGTGGCTGTGCCATCTCGATAGTATTGCGATAAAGTATATATTTTCATTGTACCCAGAGAATGACAAAAAGTCACTCTGAGTTGGTTTTACTTTAGCGTAAGAGCAAGATGCAGGTGTGACGAGGGAAGCTGGGGGTTTCTGAAGGTGAATTCTTGTTTAGCTTTAAATTGATTTTTTTTTCTAAAGGGATACAAAGGAAAGGCAAGTAAAAGAATAACAAACAAACAAAAACTCTTATTTCAACTTTAGTTCAACTGATTCTTCTTCCAAAACAATGCTATTACAAGAGGCAGCCTAACTCCTTTCCCAAGTGCTACTTGCACGTGTGTTCACAGAATCACAGAATTTCTAGGTTGGAAGAGACCTCAAGATCATCGAGTCCAACCTCTGACCTAACGCTAACAGTCCCCACTAAACCATATCCCTAAGCTCTACATCTAAACGTCTTTTAAAGACTTCCAGGGATGGTGACTCCACCACCTCCCTGGGCAGCCTATTCTAATGCCTCACAACCCTTTCAGTAAAGAAGCTCTTCCTAACATCTAACCTAAAACTCCCCTGGCGCAACTTTAGCCCGTTCCCCCTCGTCCTGTCACCAGGCACGTGGGAGAACAGGCCAACCCCCACCTCTCTACAGCCTCCTTTAAGGTATCTGTAGAGAGCGATAAGGTCGCCCCTGAGCCTCCTCTTCTCCAGGCTGAACAAGCCCAGCTCCCTCAGCCGCTCCTCGTAGGACTTGCTCTCCAGGCCCCTCACCAGCTTCGTCGCCCTTCTTTGGACTCACTCAAGCACCTCGATGTCCTTCTTGTAGCGAGGGGCCCAAAACTGAACACAGTACTCGAGGTGCGGCCTCACCAGAGCCGATCAGAGCAGGGGGACGATCACCTCCCTAGCCCTGCTGGTCACGCTGTTTCTGATACAAGCCAGGATGCCGTTGGCCTTCTTGGCCACCTGAGCACACTGCTGGCTCATATTCAGCCGACTGTCCACCATCACTCCCAGGTCCTTCTCTGCCTGGCAGCTTTCCAACCACTCATCTCCCAGCCTGTAGCTCTGCTTGGGGTTATTGCGCCCCAGGTGCAGGACCCGGCACTTGGCCTTGTTAAACTTCATGCAGTGTTGTAGCTAATCAATAGAAATGATTGACTGAGCAGGCGGAGATTTCCTCGCTGGTCCTAAAAGTTCCAGTATTTCCACAGGCCTGCTGATGTTCTAGGAACGTACAAGCAACTAGTAATCCCCTGTGACAGGCTGCCATTTCATGATTGTCTGTAGAAACCTAGGTGTCCTTTGGTATTATAGTGGCTGAAGAGGGAAAGTGCACAAGAGTTACGTCGTACAAAAAGGCTCCCTTTTTTTTTTTTTTTTTTTTTTTTGATTCTGATGTGTTTTCTGAAAGCACTTCCCCCAAAAATCTTCAACAAGCCGTCAAGCTGCCCTTACTCTGGAGACCTATAAAGAATGAGCAACCTTCAACGATGCTCAGTACAAAGACTTAACCCTTCTGCTCAGTTCTGAGATTAACGATCATTTTAAGGAACTGCCATCTGATCCACTTACGTTATAGTTAGTGAGCCACAGGCGTTTGACAAAGCAATGAGTAATCAGCCCCACAGCACTTTATCTCATATCCTGCTCAATAAGTTCTTGCTACCTTTGTCCACAGTCACCTCAGGAAGTGTACATCTGGAAGCACCTCCTTCTATGAAAATCTCTCCTTTGATAGAAAAATGGACTTAGTCCATCCCAGGCATGCAATAACGCAGATAACCACATACTTCACGTGATGTGAGCACATGCACAACAGCCCAGTAGCCTGAGAAGTGTAAGTACCTAGTGAAACGACATGTTTGACACATCTTCATTCATTGTTGGAACACAGTCTAAAAGTCCCAAGAAAGAAAGTCTGTTATAATATGAGCACACACATACATGTGCATGTAGTCAGTCACTAGACACTATTATTGCTCTTGTCAGATTGGGTAATTAAGGCCCAGGGAGGTGAAACTATTATTTTGTTATAAAGTATCAGGTTTGTGTTTTCTTGTAGTGCAGATCATCAAGACTCCAGTTACCTCCACCACTTTTTCAGCTTCAAGAGGTAAAATATTCTTAGAGCCTGAACTAAGAGCAAGTGAAAACTTCCTATCATCATTCTGTCTCCTTTTGGCTCATATAGGAAATGCATACACTCTCTGATGCACAGCAGATGGGTGCGCTGCATTTCATGGCTCCCATGTCTGATTAAAACCAGAAGGTGAAAATGTAACTGAAGGGTATTAGTAAAAGGAACTCCATCTGGGTGATGCAATTCTGGGGCAGCTGCAACTGGGGATAAAAATTTGACTGACTTCTACTTCTTCAGGTAACTGTACCTAGCTAACTGCTTTCTCTTGCATACACAAGTTGCCTACTTTGGTAGGAAAGCCATGCAGCAAATCCAAAAAGAGCAAATTGTAATTACCCATTTATTTTGTTCCTGTAACAGAAGCAACAACTGTGTATGGCATAACTATATTTTGATTTCAAGACACCCCAGGATCTACAGTGGTTTGAAACTACATGTCAAAAAAAAAAAGAGCGTTTCACAGGGCTGTTCCTGCTGCAGTTCTTAATTGCATGGCTGAATTGCAGTTGCACCTGCTTCATGCTGTTGGTAACAGGGACCGATCAGAAGCAAAAAAAGGTTTCCTGTTCTCAGCGTGCTGTTGTGACAAGTGATGGGGTAGTGGTTCTGACCTGTCTTTCTGTTCCTCTGCTCCTTCTGTCCCAGCCAGAAACTCAAGACTCACAATGCAGTGGTGCCTTCAGTCAAAAGAGGCAGCATCCATCTTGATGGCATTGTCACATGGATTCACAGGTAACATCTATGGAGAGCCCTTTACAGGTCTCTTCCATTAAAGGGAAGCCCTTTACAGGCTTGTACAAGTGTAAACGATGTCACTGTACCCACTAGGGAAAAGGCTAGGGTAGCCCTCAGCCACCAGCACACTGCTCCAGACCAGGCAGCTTTGTTTCAGGAAAAAGATACAGATGATCTCCAAGTACAACAAAAGTGATGTTGTACCTTGTCACTGACTTTGATGGACACATGAATTGCCCTCTACTCCTTTGAATGTATGGCCATGGAGTCACTAAACCCAGGCAAACCCATGACATTACAATGTATTTCTAAAACAGTTATTGCAGACTCAGCATGCTCAGCAATTGCAGGAAACAGCTAGACTCTTGGGAATGCCTTCAAGGCCTGGCAGGACACTGATGGGAGCATGCATCCCATAGATAGCTCCTGGGACATGGTATACGGATTACTCTTGAAGGTCATTTAAAATAACTGTACTTACATTGTAATTTACAGAACTGGAATTTGCACCCCTGACCAGCTGTGTTAGGCATTTTGTATAGCTGCTTCGTGTTTTGCAGGCAGACGGGTGGTAGATCTTCACTTTCTTATTTCTCAGTTCTGTAGAACAAATCATAGAATCACAGAATCATAGAATATCCTGAGTTGGAAGGGACCCTTAAGGATCATCAAGTCCAACTCTTGACACCGCACAGGTCTACCCAAAAGTTCAGACCATGTGACTAAGTGCACAGTCCAATCTCTTCTTAAATTCAGTCAGGCTCGGTGCAGTGACCACTTCCCTGGAGAGCCTGTTCCAGTGTGCAACCACCCTCTCTGTGAAGAACCCCCTCCTGATGTCAAGCCTAAATTTCCCCTGCCTCAGCTTAACCCCGTTCCCGCGGGTCCTGTCACTGGTGTTAATGGAGAAAAGGTCTCCTGCCTCTCGACACCCCCTTACGAGGAAGTTGTAGACTGCGATGAGATCTCCCCTCAGCCTCCTCTTCTCCAGGCTGAACAGGCCCAGTGCCCTCAGCCGTTCCTCGTACGTCTTCCCCTCCAGGCCTTTCACCATCTTCGTAGCCCTCCTCTGGACACTCTCCAACAGTTTCATGTCCTTTTTATACTGTGGTGCCCAGAACTGCACACAGTACTCGAGGTGAGGCCTCACCAGCGCAGAGTAGAGCGGGACAATCACCTCCCTTGACCTACTAGCGATGCCGTGCTTGATGCACCCCAGGACACGGTTGGCCCTCCTGGCTGACAGGGCACACTGCTGGCTCATATTCAACTTGCTGTCTAGCACGACCCAGATCCCTCTCTTCTAGGCTGCTCTCCAGCGTCTCATCGCCCAGTCTGTACGTGCAGCCAGGGTTTCCCCGTCCCAGGTGCAGGACCCGGCACTTGCTCTTATTGAACTTCATGCGGTTGGTGATCGCCCATCTCTCCAACCTATCCAGATCCCTCTGCAAGGCCTTTCCACCCTCAACAGAGTCCACAACTCCTCCAAGTTTGGTGTCATCTGCAAACTTGCTTAAAATACCTTCTACAAACTGCAGTCCAAACACACACCTTCCCAGTGTTGTGCCCAGAACACAAACAACCCATGTTTACACATGCATTTTTCTTTACTGATGGACTAGGAGTGCCCACAAACATCGTCTGATGACAGCAGCTTGTTAGACGATGGTAACTCCTCTCCCAGATGTTGAAGGATGCATAGGCAGCTTTCACTCTGATCCTTGCCCACACATATTCCCATCTTCTTTAGTTGCCTGTGTACCACTTGTAATAAGCAGTTCCTGTCTATTCCACATGTATTTTCTACTTTTTAAGCAGCCTGATACTAAACTGGTTTTCCCTACTCATTGTGTTGGTACATTCCCCTCTACAGATGCCTCCTTCCTGACTTTACTCTGGAAACTGAAGTCTTGAGTATAGTTAATTTAGTTTTCAGACCCAGCAAACTGTGCTTATGCCAAAACCAGAGCATCTGTAAGATTCTGTAGAACTGGAAAAAGCAACCACATTCATGCTTTCAGTCCCCTAAATCATAGCAGCTTCTCTCTAGAACAACAGAGGGCACCATTCTTCTCTCATAAAGCTGCAGCTGGAAGAGGCATAGCCTTGCATTTAAATAAAAGTTTGGGAACTATAACATTTCTCTTTCAGTAGGTGATTTGGATAGAATGTTCTTCCTCCAAGGAGGTTCGTCCCTGCATATCCCACATCCTGGGGGAAGGCCCTGGTTCAAAGCAGTTCTCAGGCAACTGCATTTCATCTCTCTTGTGGATCTTGTCCTTGTTTGCACTGAATAATTAAGCAGACACGTACTGAGAAATAGCTTTAGCCTATTGATTAGGGTATTAAATCTGGGCTAAGAGGAAACCAGAGTGCCAGTTCCTACCCCAGCTCCTGTAAACATCCATTATTTGTTTGTTTCTACTGGGCTTGTAACATAAAATGCACAAACAGGGCAGGAATCTAGGTTTCTCCTCTCAGGTGACTGCATTATCTTCTAATTATCGTGTTGTCCTACAGGTGCCTCCAGCACAGCCTCCCTGCCACCTGGCGAGTGCTGCCACTGCTGACAGCTTTGAAGTAAAGGACTGTATCTATTTCAGCTGCTGAAAACATGCTGATTTGTGCATCTACCACTGTGAAAGGCTTTGGGGCTGAGTTCTGACTAGGAGGCAGTGATACTCGTCGAGGCCCGGAGAGGGCAGGGGCACAAATGTGTCCTATTAACTGGTTTGTACTGCTCTCTTCTGGTCCCATTGTCTGTAGTGAATTCTGTCCCAGGCAGCTCCTGCCTCTGGGCTATGCCATGTAAGCAGCAGCAGGGTTATGCTGTGACCAGGACTGATGGCTGATCAAAGCCCCTTGGCTGCAGCAGAAAACAAACTAGGAGAGCTGCTGAGGCTGTGCTAGTGTGTTCCCTGCTCAGTGCAGCACAAGGGTCCAGAGGGTGCCAAAGACCTCCAGCTTTCCGAGGTACACCTTGAAAACAGATGTAAATGGAAGAACTGCATATGCAACAGGTATGGTAGGGAAGGCTAGCAGCATCTGAATAAAGTTCAGGTATCCAACACGCGTAGCAGATGCTACTTGGGGGATAAGCACTACTGGTGCTCAAGTCGTTTTGTGGAGCCAAAGAAAGGCTGCTGTGCCTGCAAGCCAGTCTGGTCTGTCGTTGTTGTTTGTTTTTTACTTGCATCAGCTGTGCTAATAAAAGCTCTTGCCTTCCCCTGCAGACTCTGCTTATACCCACAGACCTTCACAGTAACAACATTACTACTCGAAAAATGGCCTCTGCCCGAACTGTTCCCTGATTAGTTTACTAGAGCCCCAGCTAATAAAAGAGGGTCCGGGAGATGTCGCCGCCGCCGCCATGATAACTGAGGGCACGCTCGGCACCGCCCAACGCCCCCAACGGGCGCCGTTGCCAGAGGAACCGCCGCGGCCCCGCCCGCACGTGCCGGGCAGCGTGCGCGGCGCTCGCGTGGGCGCGCGCGTGAGCGGCGGTTGCGGCCGTTGCGCGCCCGGAGTGCGGCGGGTGTGAGGCGATGGCGGGGGGGGGGGGGGGGGGGGGCGGGACCGGGACCGGGGCCTCGCCGGCCGCGTGAGGCGGTGCCTCTGGGTCCCGCCCTGCGAGGGGCTGCCCGTCGCGTGAGGAACAGAGCTCGGCTTGAACGTAAACGAAAGAAATACTGAATAAAGGCTTTCTGTGTCCCTGGCTGCCGGTCTTGCAGGCGCATTTGGAGCTCTCGCTGCCGGTGAAAGCGCTGTTTGTGCGCCTCGGGCCGCCTCACTGTTGGAGAGGCTGTCCGCGCTGCTCTGGGTACAGCCAGGGGAAAAAGCTGGTCCTGCAGCTGGACGCTGGGGTGCGGTACCATGGGCTGTGCCGGCAGTGCTGATCTCTGCCAGGGAAATACTGATGGGGGTGACGCTACCACCACGCACCCGGGGCCTCGGGTCGCTGCAGTAAGCTGTCACCAGGTGTGAAGCCCCTCACACCGTAACTAGGCTGACTGCTGTTCCTGTGTAGATTCGCTTCTTTACAATGTTATCTGTAAGCTAGGCTTGGTGCTTGCCTGCTGTCAGCTAACAGCAGGGCTGGAGCTGTAGCAATTTTGTTGATAGACTGCAGTGAGAATCGAATCCACTTCAGCATCTGTCAGATCAGTTGGCTCTGTAGTGCAGATATGACTCCGAACGCACTTGGGGAGCCAATTTTCTGCTGAGTAAGGGGGTGCCATATTTACATAGCTCTGAAGTCGTTCTTCAGAAATTGCTCGGTTGTGAGAGTAATGTGACCACAAGGTTTTCTTTTTTGGTAACTGGTTCTCCAGGTTTTGCTCTGGATAGAAGTATTTTGGAGCGAGAGCTAGCCTCACCTTTGAGCTTTGAGAGAAAGACAAGCAGAGATGCAGCTAGGAGATGCTTCCCTTTACTGGCTGCTGGGCTGCAATCGTACGATCACACAGACAGCACTGCCCAGCAGATGTCTGTGCGCAGGGAACTGCTGATACCAGAGGATTGAGGGGACCAGTTCCCAAAGCACTCATCCAAGATTTGCGCTAGTCTGTGTTGTGCAGCTTCTGTTAGATCAAACACCTCGCTGTGAAAAACTGCGAGGGGGAAAGGAATGTGGACGTGTTTCTAATGAGGAGCAAGTCGGCATTTCTAATTTGATCCTAGATCTCAGCTGAAGTCAAAAATCTGTAGAGGCAAGTGATATCCCGTGCACCCGCTTTTAGACTAAACCAAGATAAACGGGGACAGGGAAGCTGAGCTTTAAAAATACGTAATAAAAATAAATTAACAAACAAATAAATAAAAAGGCAGGCCTCTGTGAATGCTGGAGAAAGAGCTGTCCCCAGCCCCTTGGCCCTAGAGAGCAGCCTGAAATCACAGTGCCTGCTTTCTGGGAGACACAAGGGCATGTCTTCTCGCCCGTGCCAGGCGTCACCTGCCTCCTGTGGGGCACAGCAGGAGTGCCATTCCAGTAGGAGGCACGCTCGTGGCCCAGGAAAGGGCAGCAGCAGCAGGTGCAGTGCTGCTAGGCGCCCTGTGAGTGCAGTGAGGCAGAACGGGCTCCGCCGCTCAACCCAGGGCAGGGCAGCTCCGTGCAGCCTGCGGCACAGCCGTAATCAAGGCTGCAGTGAGTTCAGTGTTCCTGACAGACTGACAGCCCTGGAGACCTGTAGCCATGGAAAGGGTGTAGAGTGTGAGGTGACAGTGGCAGTTCTCTCTGGCCCACACATGTCCAGGGCTTGCATGGCTGCTGCAAGTGGCAGGTGAAGGCCCCGGCTTCTCTGGGCTGTTTTGCAGCAAGCTACAGAGACTGCAGCATGAGCAGAGAGAGTAAATAGAGATTAACGCTTTCTTGAGTGAAGATGGCTCTAAAAAAGCCAAGTGTTTTTCTATGGAGAAAAAAAGAAAACATGGTGTTTTTGTTACTTGCTTTCTTTAAGGTCACACTTTCAAGTTCATTTGTGCTAGTAGCAGGCAGGAAACTTCTCAAATGAAGGCTGAGATCATGTGACTCCAGGAGCTGATGTTCGAGGAGGAAAGGAAATACATTGTGAGACCCACAGACTATAAATTTACCAGTGCTGAAATGCAGTGCACACAGTCCCTGGGCTTGCTAGATGTTGAAGCCATTCAGTTTGCCCTGACTAGAAGTGAAAATTAAACAAACAAAGAAAAGAGCCCCAAAACAGAGACTTAGGACCTACTCCAAAGCCCATTACACTTGAGAAAAGGACTCACGTTGACTTAATTGGTAGGTCAGGCCTTTCTTAAACAGAGCTGATAGTCAATTTGAGTTCCATAACTGTAGTCTTTCCAAATAAAACTTTCATTGCCTTTAGTGGGAGTTGCATGATACTACCTTCCATTGGCTTAACAATCTCAACTGTGTTTGTTTAACACACTATAATGGAACCTTTCATGCCACTATAATATACTGGATGAATAAGAGCTGTTTTCAAAGTTTATTGCTTAAGAAAATACATTTACCAGCTTAAAGCCTTTATCTTGTGGCTTATGAGAAATAATACAGCACGTACCCAAGTGTGTGCAATAAATGCAGCACCCAGTCCTGCACTCTGAGCTCTGAGCACTCGGGAAGCACAGCTGAGAGTTGCTCCATATATGGCAGAGTTACAGAAAGTGTGTAGGAAATAACAAGCATTAATACTTGCACAGAAGTGAATGTATATTAAAGTCTGTCAGGCTGTTGTCCATTTATTTTTTTTGGGGTGTGTGTGTGTTGTTTTTTTTTTCATTGTTGTTTTGTTTTTAACTCTGAGAAAATGTGAAACGTACAGTTTGACTTAGGCTCCAAAGGGAACTGAGGAAGCCTGGAGTTGAATAATTGAAGCTGACTCTTAGGGTCCCTCTTGTCATTTGCCTTTTGCCTCCAGCAGCTGTTGATTATCAGTCTCAATTACAACTCCCCCCCCTTTAAAAAAAAAACAAAAAACTGTTTGCTTTTGTTGGGCATTGCTATTATCTGAACACATATTTGTCTTTATGTTTTATGTAATAAAATTTAATAGACACTATTGACACTGTAACTTGGCGTGAAGTCATTTGGCATGCTTGATTCTAGGGCTAATAAAAATAAGCCTTCCTGTTATTGTACATGGTAAATACTGAAATTGGTAAAACCCTATAAGGATCTTGGTTTATAGCCCAATGAAATCTAAACTGATTCATATTCCCAAAGGCTGGAAATATGAAAAAGACATACAGCCTGGTCTGCATCCAGGTTTCAAACCACCCGCGTTGTTTATGAGGGGTACAGGTTTCTTTCTTTTTTTTTTTCTCTCCTCCTTCCCCCCCCCCCCCTTTTTTTTTTTTCCAAGTTGTTCATGAGGGGTACAGGTTTCTTGTTGCTTTTTTTTCCCTTTTTTTCCAGAGGTGCTGGTGGCTCCACTGTTTCTGTGAATATAATAAAACGGCGAGAAAGACCTCATACTTGGTAAGGCCAATTCCCTCCCTGCTGCGAGGAGCCGGAGCATGTAAGTGCATTCATCCCTGCATAAAGTAACAAGAGTTAAGCTGTTTAAGTATGCAGGTCAAAGTAGAGTAGTTGGTGAGTTTGGAGTTGAAGAGCTGCACCTCGTTCACGTTCACTCCTGTGATAATCCAGGGCACAGAGCAGGATCCAAAGACAACTGTGGTCAGTGGCAGGTTTTTCCATTACCTTTGATAACCTTTGAGTTCAGCCCGCAAATAGCTGACTTCAACAGCTGTAGGTGGCAGCAGCCTTCGGCCTGTTGCCACCACTTGATGGAAAATGCACATCTGCAGAGAGCCTTTCTATATCTTTTTCTAGTAGGAATTAATTTCATTATAGTTTCTACACAAAAAAAAAAAAAAAAAAAAAAAAAAAAAAAAAGCATATACCTGTTTCTTAACAATCCCGTTTGAATAGTTTAGAAAAGAGAGCTTATTTTTCACCACGGTCATTATTTTCTTCTGCATTTCAGAGGACTGCTGGAATCTGGACAAGTCTTGGAGTTTTCTGTGACATTTGTGCTCCAACTTCATTCATTGTCAGCACGGCCGTGAGTACAGAGTCATTGGTGTTGAAGAACCAGTAGAGGGAGCGCGAAACACTTCCTTTATATTTCTCTCTTACATAAACATTGGCTACCGTTTGAGGGTTTTCTTAATTTTATTTCCCTGGAATAGGAAGAATTTTTGAAAGAGAATGTGATCAGCGGCTCAGATATCAAATCTGTGTAAGTCAGTCTTTGGAGTGCTGTATTTCCACGCTATGAATTACCTGCCTGTTTCCACTACTCTATTCCCCCTACTGCTCTCCAACCCCCCCAACCCAAATGTTCAGTTTTCCTAGGTGCTTTCCAAGCAGGAATGTGCATCATTCCTCCAGAGTTCATGATGCTCGTGCCATTAGATTGTCACGTGAATTGTAACATTTGCTCTTGGTAAACAAAGCTTACACCCAGCACCAGAAGTGTAAAATATTAATTTTAAAAGACACAATTAATGTTTTGCAAGAGGGGAAGAAAGTAAACACCAGGAAGAATTACGTGTTCCATGTGTATGATTTATATGTTGCTTAGTGAAACGTGCGAATCTGAGAGTTTGCTGAAGTTAGTTAAAGGAAGCCAAGCAAATTGAAACCCAGCTTAAAAATGTGAAGAGGCATTAAATGATTATCATAAGCCACGCAATGATGTGTTTTGAAGCTCAGTGTGCCCATTATTAGGTATTATCATGAGATTTTTAATTAGTAGACAACCCCATTTTGTGTATTAAAGTTTTTATTCCTTAGTAAGAATTTTTTTTAATCACAAAATAGTGTGGAAATATTTAGATAATAGAATTCATGGAGTGCTGGAAAATACTGAATATAAAGATTGATTTCTAATATATCACATACTAAACTGTTCTAAAACAGCTGGTTTCTTGCAGACAGGATTTATTTTTTTTTAATAATTTAAGACAGCATAAGCTTGTATCAAGCATAAGCATTGTAACAAAAGTGCAACTTTTTCAGCAAATCCTCCCAAAAGATATTTAACTCAAAATATCATTAACACATATTTTCTCCCTACAAAAATAGCATGTCAGACATCATTAATTGGATGTATTAACAACTATTTACATACAGCCACTCTGTAGGCTAGTAAGATTTTTTTTTTAACGTTGTTTAAACACAGCGTTTGAGGCAAACAGTAGCAACAGCAGCAGCAAATGCACCAAACTGACTAACAGACCCAGGATACTTATTCACTCCAAGTCAGACTGTTGTGTCTCACCTCTTACATAACATTCAAGTGAGATTTCTCACAGTGCTACCTTGGCAACAAACTAAAAATATCTAGGCAAGGTCTTGGTTTAAGCCTTATTATAAAAGCTTTATCTGTGTGATTATCTGGCGTCTGGTTTGTCTCCAGAAAGGGAAATAGCAACATTTGAGAATGGGATGAGGAGAGAACCCATACGAGAAATTTGTCCCCCGTGGGCTGATCGCCTCTGAATGCAAAGCAAGGGGTTTACCTACAGCCTTCAGTTTGTGCCATTCACAATTTAGGATAAAACGCATTCAGGCTGATGAATTGCTCTGTGTTTTCTCGGGGGGGGCAGTGGACGGGGGGGTTCTTTTCGTAGTTCAGTGCAGAAACATTCATTTTATACAGCAAGGTTAGGGGGAAAAATCTCTCAGGAACATAAATAAAGATGGGGTGAGAACAAACGCACTTGCCACACCTGTATACCCTAGCCAAAAAAAAAAGTAAACACAAGGTTACATAATGGGTCTGACCCTCCTTCCCTTGCACACCCACAACTCGCTGGAGCCAAAACCTCGCAGCATCCCCGGGTGCTCAAGGCACTGCAGGTTGGGGCTCAGGGTTCATCTGACCACGGGCCGCTCCCCGATAAAGTGCTACCACAGGCGCCGGGGTCTCCCCTTCCTTCCCTTGCCTCGCCGCCCCTCCGCCCTCACCCTGAGCCCACCCAGGTCTCCCGGCCAAGTGCAAGTTCCTCAGTGGGGCCCAGGGACACTGTACGAACCCACTCACGATAAGGTGCAACATTTAAGTTACCTTAGAGAGAGAGAGAGAGAGAGAGAGAGAAGAGTATCCTTACTATTCTTCTTCCTTTCCTTCTTTTTCCTTTTTTGTGTGTTGTGTTTTTTTTTTGTTGTTGTTGTTTTGTTTTCCTCCTTAACATATTTACGCATTTATAAAGCCAAACATTACAAAAATACTGAGTAGCAAATTTTATCCTCGGCGGTCCGCTGCGGGAGCCGAGGGCTCCCGGGAAGGGGGGATGGCCGATTCCCCGCTCCCGGGCCCTGCTCCCGCTCCCGGAGCCGCCTCCCCCGGCCCGGCCCGGCTCGGCCCGGCCCCGGCGACCCCTCGCAGCCGCCCCCCGCCCTCCAGTGCCCGGGGCCGCGGGTCCCGGCCCGGCGGCGGCGGCTCAGGGCCCCTCGTCGGCGGCGGGCTCGGGCTCGTCGGCGGGCTCGGCGGCGGCGAAGGGGTGAGGGAGGTGGGGCGCCGGGGACAGCCCGGCGGCGGCCGCCGCCTTCTCGGCGGGGCCGAGCACCGACGAGAGGCAGGGGAAGGAGGCGGCGGCGGCGGCGGCGGCTGCGGCGGCGGCCGCCTGCGCCGGGATGCCGGGGTAGAGGAGCGGGATGGGGGCGGCGGGGTAGAGATATTTCTCCAGGCTGCCTTTATCCAGGAAGGGCTGCACGTAGGCGGCGGCGGCGGAGGGCGATATGAAGTAGAAGGGCAGGCAGAAGGGGGCGGCCGGCTGTCCGAAGGGCCCCCCCCCGGCGCCGCCCGCCCCCAGGGCCATCAGCGAGCCCAGCAGCGCGGCCTCGGGTCTCACCAGCGCCGCCGCCGCGGCCTCGGCGCCCCTCGCAGCCAGCCCCGGCGGGACGGGCAGGGGGCTGCCGCCGCGGTCCGGCTTCAGGCGCTTGGGCGCGGGGGGCGCCTCGTCCCCCGACGGCTCCTGCTTGATGGCCAGGCCGGGCAGCGCCCCCGGCGCCCCCGCAGCCGGGGCTTGGCCCCGCTCGCAGCGCCCCTCGGCCTCGCCGCCGTAGCCGCTGTCCGTGTCCGTGTCGGTCTCGGCGCTGAGCTCGGCGGCGTGAGTCCGCTGGATGACGGGCACGCAGTTAGCCTGGCCCTCCGGCTTGTGGCAGGGGGGGGCGGGCGGGGAGGAAGAAGAGGAGGAGGATCCCTTGGTGAGGGGGCCCGGCGGCGGGGACAGGAGCTGGGAGCCGGCGAGGAACTGCGAGGAGATGGAGTGCAGGTGGCCGAGGAGCTGGGCGCATCGCTGCTCGCGGGGGGTCCAGCTCTCGAAGCGGGAGAGGTACTGCAGCACTTCCTTGGCGCACGTCTGGAAGCCCGAGTGGAAAGCATCCAGGTCGGCCTGCACGGGAGACTTCATGGACCGCTCCCCTGCGGGGAAAGCCGAGAGGGGATGGTGTTTGCTCGTCCTGGGCTGCCCGGCTCTGCGCCTCCCCCCAGGGCCCACTTACCGCTCTGCAAGGCGACGATCTTCTGGTGCTGCTGCTCCGTCAAGGCTGTCAGCGCCTTCAGGTGTTTCAAAGTCAGCTCCAGCACCACTGCTTTCTCCAGGTGTCCCAGCGTCTGCAGGGACAGAGGGGGGAGGCGTCGGCTCGACAGCCTGTGGTGTGCCCATGGCTCAGGGACGGCGGCCCCCGAGCTGAGGGTCGGGGTGCCTGCAGCCCACCCGCACCCCACGCAGGGGCAGTCCCACTACTCACCGTCAGCTTCAGATGCTCGGGCAGCAGGTCCTTCAGCTGGGCGATGCACTCGTTAATCCTGTCTCGCCTCTTCTTCTCTATCAGCCTGTGCGGCAGCTTGTATGTCTCCTAGGGAGCAAAACCCGGAGAAGCCGGGCGGTAGGGGCACGCCGACCGAAAGCAAAACAAGTGTCACGCCGGCCACCGCCGCCCCCCCAGGGACAGTGGCAAGCGCCGGCGGCGGGGATGCTCCGGGGGGCGAAGCCGCGCCGAGAAATTCGGGCAGCCCCGGAAAACTTCCTCTTACCTTGCTCTCGTCCCTCTTCATGCCTCTTTTGGGCTTGCACATGTACAGGGACGGATAGTCCAGCCTGCAGAAAAACACAAAGGTCCTGCGGCGGCGGCGGGAGCCAGAGACCCCGACCGGGCGAGCGGAGCCGGGCACGGCGGCCGGCTCTGCCCCCGGCGCCCTGCAGCGCGTCCCGCGGGAGCCGCGCCGAGCCGAGCCAAGCCGGGAGGCAGCGTGCCGGCGCCTTACCCCAGAAAATCCCTGTGCTCCAGGAGCTGCCGCTCCGGCAGGCGGGGGATTCCTTCGTCCATGGCTGGCGGCGGCCTCTGTCTCGTCGCTGCTCTCGGTCGAAGCCGTGGGATGCTGCGAGCGGTCCCTGCAGATCCGCGGGTGGCTCTGTGCACATGCAGCCTCCGGCCCCGCTCTCCCGTGCAGCGGCCAAAGTATGCGATAGCACGGCTCGGCTCGGCTCGGCTCGGCTCGGCTCGGCGCGGCGCGGCTCGGCACGGCTCTGCCCCCCCCGCTGCCTCCGCCGCTCCCCTTGCCCGCCTCGCTCCCGCTGGCCGCTCACACGCCCGCCGCGCCGCGCCGAGCCCAGCCTGCCCGCGGGGCACGCGCGCCGCCAGCCAGCCCCGCACCCGGCTCACGTGCGGCGCGCGCCGGGAGGGCGGGGAGGCGGGGCCTGGGGCGGGGCCCGGGGAAGGGGGGGCGGGGAGGGGGGAGCCCCCGGCGGGCTGCGGAGGGGAGGGGAGGGGACGGGGGGGGGTCCCCGCCGCCGGCCCCCGGGGCCGCCCTGCGAGAGGCCGGCTTCCCCTGCGTACCTCTGCCGCCGCGCTTCGGCCCTGCGTTTTGATGTTTTAATGTTTTTTTTTTTTTTTAAATTTTGGAGGGTTTTGTTTTTATTGCATTATTTTATTTTATCGCATTATTTTATTGCATTGCATTGTTTTCTTGCATTATTTTATTTTTTAATTTTATTTTATTTTATTATTTTTACTTCCTTTTATTTCATTTTTTATTATTTACACTTCTGTTATTTTCCCTTTCCTTTTCAAGCGTGCCTTTCCCCTGTTCCCATCGCTGCTGCCATCCCCCCCCCGCCGCACATAATCCCTCCTCACGCCGCGCACAGGGCCGCCAACGTGACCCGACCTCCCACCGCCGCCGCCCCGCGGCCCCCCGGTGCCCGTGTGCTCGTGTCGCTGCCCCCCGTGCCCCCCGCTCCCCCCGGCCGTGCCGCAACGTGCGGGGCCCGGGCCGTGCGGGGGGGGCGGCGGGCGGGGAGGTGCCCGCCGGGAAATGGCAGCAGCACGCACGCAGGCAGACAGACAGACGGGCAGACAGACAGACGGGGTGACACACGGGCACACGCACGCGTGACTCGTGATTTTTTCACGCAGGGGCTGCACGAGGGGCCGGGAGCGGGGAGGGCTCCGCAGAGGGGCCGCAGGCTGCAGCCTCTTCTCCCGGCCGGGAAGCAAGCGGCACTGCAGGCTGGTGCAGCTCCTTCCCCGGCAGCCTTATGGCATTTTCACGTTGCCAGTGCCACGAAAACGGGCTAAAAATAAACTGGGCGCCGCACGTCTGGAGGTGTTTGGGGGGAGAGGTCTGAGCCGCTGCCGCTGGGAGAGGGGGGAGAGCTGCGGCCCAGATCCCTCGGGATGGGGAATTTTGGGGCTGGGGGAGGAGGGGGGAGCTTGTGGGGTGCCTGCTTTCCCTAACTGATACAAGGGATCAGGGGGGAGCACTTCTGGAGCACCTCCTCGTGGAACACCTGGAGCATCTCTGCCAGCTTCATCCTCTCTGGGACAACCTGCAAATGTTCAAATTACAGCAACAACGTCCGGAGCGAGACTTAGCTTCCAGGAGGAGAAATCCTGATTGTGGGATTCCTCTAAAACCGGGTGGGAATGGAAATTGAAAATGATCAAAAGATGCAAAACATGATCTGAGACAGCTGGAGGCCTTGCAAGAGAAGTTCAAGCAACATCTGGAAACTTCTAAGAGAGGTTTATAAGAGGTCACCTGCAGACGAGGATAAAAGGCTTCAGTGTCTAGGGAGAGTACAAAATTCTCCTGGAAGAGTCCCAGTTTAAAATGGCAAGAGGGATCAAAGAGGTGATCAGCAGCATGACCATCACGGAAAAGAATGTTTTTCAGAAAATAAGCAGCAGAAGAAAAGCTTTGACCAATTTACAAGCTGAGACGAACCACAGCAAAGAGTTAAGAAGCTGAAAAATCACTCGGAAAAGGAAATCAGAGGTTTGCAGGTCACCACAGGGCAAAAACAGCCTCCTGCTGAAGACAAGGGCTAGCTAGAGAACCACTGATCCCAAATGCTTGCCACCATTTTCAGCCTAGGAGGAAGGAATCAGAGTGCCTGTCCCAGCTGAGTCATTGCAAAAGCTGCCCTCTGAGGAGACTCCATTTCGGAGGTTTATTCAAGTCAGTCAATAACCACAGTGTAAGGGAATGAATGCCTTCGAGATACAGTGCCTAGGAGCACCGTATTCATGAAGGAATTAACAAGGACTTTGGGGGTAAATTGGACATCAGCCTATGCGCAGATTTTCACTTTTGGGATGACCAAATGGAGACCAGGGAAAAAAAAAAATGAGAGCAGACGAAAACTGGGTCAAAAAAGAGGACTGGCTGTCCTGGTGTCCATCAGGAGATGCCTAGGGAGGAGTGACTGAGCAGTGTCTGCGTGCAAGGAAAGCTCCCCAGCCCTGTCCCCCAGGTCCCAGGGGCCCATGGTGTAGAGACTTCCTGAGCCAGAAGTGATATCTCTTAATGTGTTTAATGGGAAGCCAAAGACACTGTGAGAAGCAGAGGAGTTTGCCAAGGTGCTTAAATCATTGGTTGCAGCAGAGCATGAGGCCAGGAAACAGACACTGGTGAGAGGTTGGTCAGTCACCGGCAGGCCTGTCAGCGAAGCTAGTAACGAGAGGAAGGAGAGAACTTTCCATTTCAGACTGCCATGCATACCTGAAGAATGTAAAACGAGGGAGACGGCAGCCGTGCAGATACACAGCTGAATTCTGAAGCAGAAATAAAACAACCTGACTGAGGGCAGGTGGTGGGCTGGGAGGAGGCACAAGGTGCAGCAAGGCCTCTGCAGCACTGGGTGAGAGCAGGACGCCCAGCCAGCTGCGGCAATGGGGTTACAGCCAGCCTGGAGGGGCAGCGATCAGGGCCCACTACTTTTCAAAACCAATTCAAAACAAAACAAAACAAACTACATGAGGGAGGTTGGTCACTGAGGCAGTCCTAGGCCATGGAACCCCATGGCCTGGGTGATATTAGAAACGGCCCAAACTCTACCAGACCAGGCAAGCTGGAGTGGTATTTGGGCTACCACTGACCAAGCTGATCAGCTCAAGAGGAATGGTGGTGACAGGAGAGCACAGACACATCCAAACCTGGGAAAGTCAGATCAACGAAACAGAGGCACTGGAGCAGAAAGTCAGGTGTGATAGGGGGCAGGCCAGTCCTCAGAACCGTGTGGGTGTAACTGCATGATAAACACCAGGAACTGTGCTGTCAGTTTGGAAATTCCCTTTAAAGATGTGTCTCAAGTGAAGCAAACCGTTTGCAGGTAGCCGGGCTGCAGTTAAAAGCTGCCCTGCCTCCTGGGGCAGTAAAATTAAAGGTGGCTCCAGCCTGAGGCCACTTCCAACCCTGGCTGGTGGGAGGTCTGAAACCTGCCTGGAGACCTGGGGCCTGTGGGTGTGAAACAGAAGCAATCCCCATCTGTCTGCTGGGAGTTTTGCAGGAGCAGCAACCAGGAACAAGTAAAACAACCCCCCCCCGCCCCCCCCCCCCACACACAACTCCCCTTCTGCAGTCACTGCCAAGAAGCTGTGTCCGTGAACCCTTGGGTTCAGCTTGGTCACTCGCAATGCACCTCAAAGCTGTGCATTGGCAGCAAAAGTGGAGCTGGAGGATGAGGAAAATTGCTTTCTCAGCAAAGCCTGATCATCTGGTGCTCCAGTGATGGTTGGGCCTTATGTAACACACCAGCTCTGCTGCAGAGGCTGGTGGGGAAGGTATGTCACACCACGCCATCAGGAGGCCTTGAATGGCCTCAGCCTTTCAAGAGGTCTGTTGCATTTTTGCTATTTATGGCTGCATGCTGAGACCTTTGAACAAGAAGTGGTAGGTGCAGTTACACATGGCTGGTGATAAGTTCAAGGCTGGCAGCCTGTAACTGGTCCCAAAAGAAAAGGGAGCTGTTCCAAAAGCCCGTAAGTTACCTCTGCCACACAGCTGGTGATGGGGAATTTCCACTGAAACAAAGAAAGCCCTGAGACTTTGTGGAGCTGGCCCTCTCCCCAGCCACTCACTGAGGTACAGGTTGGTAGGACTCTGCTCCTGTTACAGAAGGTTTGTTTGTAGATTTGTTAACATTGCAAAACGCTTGCACAGGTAGGGTGACAGAGGGAGAGCATTTCAGTGGCCAACAGAAAGAGTTTTAGCAGTTTCAACTAGTGCAATTTTTCCCAGTGGTTCAATTTGCAGATAAGTTGTGTTAGTATTTGCACAGGAGGAACATCATAGTAAGGGCAAACTGTGCATCCCCACTATAGCTCACTCTGTGGGCTTAGGAATCCCAATTGCAGTTTGCCCAAGCATAAAGAAAAATGTCAGCTTTGCCGCTGCACATTGAACTACACATAAGGGCACAAACAGAGTAGCAGTGATGCCTAGGCCAGGCAGCAGCTCTGGGGCTAAATGCAAGCAATGTCAATGATTCTTAAACAGGATGGATGCGGAGAAGGAGATGCTTGTTTCCTCTATTACAAGTTGAAGGTGTGTAAATGCTTCTAGTTCACCCAAGGGGACTGAGGAAGGGCGATGCCAGAGAGGGAACATGGGCTCCCAAACCAGCCTGTGTCAGAAGGTGCTTCACAGAAAGCATCTCTGTAGCTAGAAAGTGAGCTGGGAAACCCAGTTGTCCTGAAACAAGGTATGCTTCTGGAGTACAACAATGTGTATCCTTGGAGTACCAAGGGAAAAGAATTCTGTTCATGGTGAGAAAGTTTGGAGTTAAAGATGAAATACTGCATCAAAGTTACAGTGCATGGAAACAACCTGTGGAGAACTCTTTTCAGTGATGACTGGAGTGGGAGGTTCTAGATTATTGTTTTAAAACTGGCAAATGTTTTGAACTGTCCTGAATGTCTATACATTTAAAAAACAAAACAAACAAACAAACAAAAACCAAAAACAAAAACAAACTTAGCTAAGCTAAGGGAACAATTCTACTGGGCAAGATTCAGGAAGGTCATTGAGAATGTGTGCAGATTAATGCCCCTATTGCAAATAATGGTACCACAGAAACACACAGAGACACCATGAAGTAATGTCTGACAGAGTCATTTCATTAATGGACTGCATTGCCTGATGTTCTTGTGTTTCTGTCTGAAGTAGATTCTGGGAGCTGCAGACTATTTCACAAAATGCCCCGAAGCTTGTCTGTTAGGACACTAGTGCCAGATGTCCAAGTGAAAGACATCGTCTCCCTCCAAGTCCTAGGAGGTATGGCAGGATTGCCCAATGCTCAAGGGAGAAACACTGCATCCAGAACATTTCAACAGATCTGTGAGGTGGCTGGGATCCCTAAAACATCTCCATGTGACCACAGCCTGAAGGGTTGGTGGAATGTTTTTATGCAGGCTTGTAGTCAACTGGACTCCTCCTCGGAACTGCATCAAGTGGTACAACCCAGCACATCCCAGTGCTTTCACACGCCTCAGGAGCAGCAAAGTCCTTCTTCATTATTCTGGTGAAAACCTTAGGGCTCCAGCATGACATTTTGTAGAGTTTCAGGAGAGGAACAAAGGGTTTTGGATCACGCATAGAGACACATGGTCCAAATATATATACATATAGTTAGATAGCTTTTTTTTTTTTTTTTTTAAAAAAAAAGTGGATATCTGGGATATCTTACAGTCTTATAAAAAACAGGGAGAGATTCTTAGAAAGAACAAACCTAGAGCAACATTGTAGGACTTGCCATGTAATTGCCTGTACCTGCCTGTAGTACTGGCCTGGATATTTACGGTGATACACGGTACAGTGGGGTCCTGAAACAAAGTCCAGTGCTGCCCATTAGAAAATGCTCTGTGTAAAAACAAATTGGAAAAGAAAATTTCTGGGTCTCACTCTTCCTCCACTCTTCTGTAATTGCAAAAGTAGTCATGAAAAGAGAGACTCCAGAAATCCTGAATGCACCTGGAGAGTGTGCTGCAAGTGGCTGTCTAGAAATAAATCAAGGAGCAGGAAAACTGAGAAAGGGGAGCAAAAATGTTTCAGATTAGTGATAGGAAAATACCTTGCTGCAGCATATAGGGTAATTACAGATAAGTAAGAATGTGTCACTCATCACTTCTTGAATGATTTTCCCTCATTCTGTTTGGCTTGGTTTTATTAGAGCCTAGTCATTTAGAGCTCGTGCACAACAAAGGAGGGGGCTGAGTTGGGGGCTCAGTCCCATCGCAAAAGAGCAAGACCCAGGCTCCTGTTGTACAAAAAAGTCATCCCCATGTAACTCATCTCCCAGCACAACCAGGCAGGCTCCACTGCTCAACCCAAAAAGCGAGCTTGCATTTTTATTATTACTTGCCCTTTTATGTGGGTTAATATGATATTTCATTTTCTATTTTGGTTTTAAGCACAAACCTTTTCTTGGTGTAGCCAAAAACAATGCAGCTCTGTGCTGGGGAGCCCCTAGGGTTTGACCATCCCATAACACTTGCTCTGCAGGATGGGACAGGAGCTGGGCGCTGGCAGTGGTTTCATGGCAAGTGCCTACAGTGGGACAGTATCTCCCCAGCTTCTGTGGGGATAAGCAGAGCAAAGGGGCAGCAGTAGCAGTTCCCTCACTCGGGTAAACTGGTTTTTAGCTTCCTTTCTGGGCCTGCCCACTGGAAGAGTCTCCTCAGAGCACTCAGATGCATCTCGATGCAGTGAAGCCAACAGCCAGTCAGATTTCAGATCTACAGCTCCATGTCTGTAGAGTTTGGGACAGCTGAGAATCAAACTCTTTCTCAGCAGAGAGAGGGAAAAAAACCCACCTCGATGTGTTGTTGCTGTTTGTCACCCTGCTTGTGCTGCTGGCTGCTGAAGCCCTTATGATGTAGAAGCTGGTGGCCCTTTCCAGCTTGGTTCTGCATGCCCTGTGGTGCCTTAGGGATCTATAATCAACACTTTGATTATTAGGGTAAAATTGGTCATAAAGGGGAAATAGAATGAAATAAAATGAACGTGCAGCTATCAGCTTCTTTCAAGTTTAGTATGATCCATTTAAATTTAAATGGAAAATGTCACATAACTTATCTGTAACAGTTTAAAGCCCTAGATCATATTGCCAACACCAGACAGTGGCATGCTTTAGCAGAAGTATGATGGGCATAAAGCCCTTTAATACGCACAGAAAAGTAAACCTCAGACACTCTGCTGCAAAAAAACCTTTGGGCCTAGCCAAAAAGGTGCAGAGCCAGGGGCAGGAGAAGCTGAGTGCTGCCTAATGCAGCCTCTCGCCACGTGACTTGGCATCTTTTTATCTGTTTCTGTGTGTTTCAAATGGCAGGAGTAGAAAAGGTGCTGTGAGGCAAATTCATGCACATGAAGCATTTTGACCTCCCCAGGAGTCATGCCCAGCTGTCACCACATGGTGACCTCAGGTGGGGGCGATCTCCTGAAGTCCCTTTGTCACAGCGATGGAGGAGCTCTGCTGGAGCACAGGATGCACTGCAGTTACCGAAAGCAAAATCTCTGGAGCTCATGGACTTTTTCAAGATGTTTTTATGTTCCTTACAGGTTATGACTGCAAAAAAATCCCCCCTCAGTGAGGACACTGTAGTGGTGCACAGCGTCTGTCCCAAGCACAGGGCAAGACAGAAGCCCCATCAAGTGTGGCTGGCATCAAAGCCCAGCATCCCCGTGCCCTGGCGCCAAGGAGATGGGACAGCCAGCCCCTCTGAGCCCCCAGCGACGAACTCAGGGCGAGCCTGGCATGGATATCAAAGCCAGGTAGACTCCTTCTCTCCCACCATGGGCAGCTGAAGGCCAGTGCCTCTTTCCTTGGGAGGAGGAAGCTTGTGTGTGGGGCAGGAAGCAGCGATAGAACAGCCAGCTCAGGAAGGGGCCAGGGCCAAGAGTTTGTTTTTAACCTGCTTCTTGTTTATTTAAGCCCTGGAGGAAGGCGAATAAAAGCAGCCACTGAAAGGGGCCAGTGGTGTTGCAAGCAGGGCTAGCTGCCTGTGGGGCAGCCCACTTCACTCGACAGGGCCAGAAAATGCCTCTCCTGTGTTTTGCTCTGGAGCCAGGGTGTTACAAACTGATATCCTGAGCCTGCTCCCTGGTACTGGGCTGGGGCTCAGCAGCGCTCCTTTGAGAGGCTGCATGGGGGTGTCCTGCCTGCCAGGCACTGAGTGGAGATGGGGGCTGTGGGGCTGCTGAAGGAGGAATCAAGCCTGGAGATTTTTGTCCTGGTTATTTTGTGCAGTGCAGGTGAATTTAACTTATTGCCCTTTGCACAGAGTCACAGATGGACTTGGGGGCTGAAGAAGCCCTTGACTCTGCTGCCTGCTAGTGCTGCCTGTGCCACAGGGCTCACTGCTCCTGCCCTCACAGCTGCCATCTTGCCGACTTTCTGGACCCACCAAGACACATAACACTGCCCACACTGTTGATTCTGCATGTGGGGCAGCACCAGGCTTTCAGCAACTTTCTCCAATGCTCACGTTTCCTTCACATCGCTCATGTTCCCTGCTTTGGGCTCCCACTGCATGCAGTTTCCTGTCCCACCAAAGCAGGGCTCAGTGGTGGAACAAGTGTCCTAGATACAGGCAAGAGGCAAATGGGTGCTACCTCCCCCCTGTCTGCAGCCCCACAGTGCCCCACAACCCCTATCTGTCCCCACCAGGTGCTACAGGAGGTCCCGGCTGCATAGAGCTGGCAGAGGGAGCCAGGATTGGGGTCATCCCACATCTTCTAATTTTCATCACCTCCTCCTGTTAGTCTTGTCTTTAATGGTCCAAAAAGAGACCCTTGGTTGGACCAACACAAGCCCATGCATTTCAAAGAGCTCCAAGACATTTTTAGGATGAATTTCTGTAATTCTGTTCCCTTAAGAGAATAGATGGATATGCCCTAATCTAGTTGTAATTCTTCCAAGTTTGCTTAAAAAGTACATGAAGACATTACAAAAATCCAGCTGACCAAAAAAAAACCAGCTCTGGCCAGTCATTTCAGGCTAAACTAATGCAATTATCATTCTTATCCATATTGTCATGCAGTTAGTCCCGCTGAGCCTAGCGCTCAACTGTCCTGATTTTTCATCATAAATTCTCTTTGTTCCTCTTCAAGTATTACTCCTGATTAAGGGCTGTGATTTGAGAAACTTAATGTCATATTTTAAAGGGACAGTTGATTTTTCTTTTACCAAGTTTGTTTTGTGTGGATAAATTCACATGTTACATTGACATATTTTTGACTCTTTTTTACTTTTTGGTTTCTTTTGTGGATACTCTTCTTAATTCTTCTGAAATATCATAGAACTTGTGCTCTCAGCAAGGGAGATAAATGCGCTTGCAGGTGTTGCTCTGCATGGGGAGGAGAGGTGAAATGGAAGCAGGAACCAGGAATGCAAATTCCTGCTGCAATTTGGGTCACACGTCCAAGGGGAATTATCATTCCTCACATGCTTTCTCACACAGCAGGACACGGGAATGCAGGGATTGCTGCCTTGGACCGGGATCCCAGCTTGTCTGCTCCCCTGTCTTGTCTCTGAAGGTACCCGACTGCCGAGTGCCATAAAACCACAACAAGGAGCGCTGAACAACCAATTATCACTTGCCTATAGGAAAAACATTTCCTAACCTTAGGCATTTGTCTTGTCCCCTGAAGAACTCCGGTGTATATCTATTTTGCATTACTATCTCAAATGAGGTAACCCATACCCACAACCGATATAAATACCCATGCATTTTTCTGACCTCCTGAATATCTTGGCAATCTCCTGTGGCAGTAAATCCCAGTCTTGCAACAAGCCGCCAAACACATCCCCATTTCTCCAACCATTTGCTGTTCATTTTTAAAATCAAATCAAACATTCCCATTCCCTTCTACTGAGCAATAATTTAGATTTTCTTGTGCCAGCCTCCCTTGGGCTTTTCTGTCTCTGTCTGTTTTGGTCAGTCAGCACCACCTTTATTAGTATTCCCTTCCGCCCCCGGGTCCACCTTTACACAAGAGCTTTCCCATCATCTTCAGCAGGAGTCTCTTTGGTCCTTGATGCACAAAACACTCTGCCCTCCTGGACATCCCTGCTGTTGATTCACCAAGACTGCAGATGTGGGATGAATTATTTTGAGGTCTGGGCAAACTGAGTCACACTCTAGATACAACTATGCTGAGATCAGGAGCTGTCTCAGCTGTGTTGCTCATAAGATTCAATCTTTTTACTGTGATCCAGGCCAAGACTACAGTGGGCACCTCAGCCAGGGCCTTGTCACACCATCTACCATCTTCTGTTTCACCCTGGCAAGGCCAGACCTCCTCCCTCACCATCCTTGAGGCTCTCAGGAAGCTTCCTACCATATTGAAGCCATTGACCTGTCGGTGCCAGGATGGCTAACACAGCTGCACAAAGCCTTGCTTGCACCAGAAATCTAATTTTGCAGTAGAAAGATGTACCCCTAAGAGCCCCTGGCTGTGAGTTGTAGTAAAGACAGTGGTGAGTCTGCTCTTGGTAGTAATGGCTGGTAGAATGGATATAAAAGGAGAAACCAAAGTAGGAGAGGGATTTAAAAAGCAATTACAACTGTCAGAGAGACACACACACAAAAAAATTAGCAAGACATGTTTTTATGGCACTTCAAGAGCAATGGGAGTGAGGGCTCAGTTGACAGCATCTCTTGGAAGGTGCCTGGGAAAGCAAAAGCAGATCACTCAAGTTTCCCCAGTTCAGCTGGGCCCTTTACCTGCCCAGAGGTGATCTGGGCCCTAGGGGCCATGTGAAGCTTGCAAGGAGCTGCCAGAAACACTACTGCCACTACAGAGCACTCCCTTGTGTTCTTATTTGGACTGCTTATGGATTCAGGAGACAAGGTTGTTTTTCTTTTTCCTTGTAGTTTTAGCTTAAGGTTTGATACAGTGGACATCCAGGGCATGGCTGCCTGTGACTGTGCCTAAGTAAAGTGGCTTGTGCTGGCAGGAGGCAGATGACAGACAGTCAGAGATACTACTGCCATAATTTTAAGGCTGGGTGAACATGCCGCAGCTGGAACAGCACTAAAAATGGGCATTTGTACGCCCTTTACAGACAGCTGTATGATAGGCAGTGCTGGTAGGGTTACTTGCTTCTCAAGTTATTCAACACATCCCATTATATGGTCCCATTTTCAGTCAACTAAAGCTTTGTCAGATTTTTTGAGGTGATTTTTCCATGCTGGATGTCTGCCTCAAGCTGACTTTTTTGAGGGAAAGATTCATCCAGACTGGTTTGGCCAGCTCCTGGCAGCCAGTGCAAGAGGCAGGGGCAGGAGAATCTGTTTCACACCACACCAAGCGTTTCTGGTGACCTTTTCACTGAACAGCTCTAGCACACCCCTGCTTTGGAGTAGGGATTTGAAATTTGGCAAGAGGGACAGATGTTGTGTCAGGGATTTGCTTTTTGTTTTCCATAAGCAAATTTGTTCTGCTTGGTCAAGTTTTAAATACTGAAGGACAGTGAAGGAGCTACAGCTTGCCTGTGGTCACCAGCCTGCATATCTACCGTGCCGAGGAGGCCACTTGACTGGCTGATGGGCAAAGGTCCTGGTGGCCATCAGTGGCAGCTGTGGCTCAGTATAGGCAGGCATGGAGTGAAATGACCTTTTGGCCACCCAGGGTTTGCATGACCAGAGCAGGAACAGCCTGACTTGAATGTGGTAGGGGAAACGCTGACTTGAAGGCATCTCTGGCTTGCTGCATTGTGCATCTTGGTATACAGCCCTGCTAATGAGCCATGGGGCTGTCAATACAGTGTGTCAATACACTGTGGGATTTCTGTCTTTTTTGTGACTTGAAAAACTACACCCAGAAAGCTGTATTAGAAATGATTATAATCACACAGTCAAATATTGAGAAGTTTAGAAGTGCCAGGAATGAACTGACCTGTGCAAATTCAATTCACTTTCCAAAACTGGTTTAAAAGAGATATCTGTCGCTACTTTCTTTGTCCTACACAGCTGGCCTTCCCATCTGAAGTTTCACATAGTTTTAGTTACGGTGTATTGATAACCCACAGTCTTTTGTTGCTTTTTCAATATAGCTTCAACCGGAAGTGTTTTAGATCAGTTGAGATTTCACAAACGTACTGTTGCTGTGTATCCTAAAAGCAATACTCCTTCTTGCAGCTTGTGCATCAACGGCATGAAAGAGATGTTTAGGACTGAGAACCAATTTTCGCCATTTGCCCGCCAGCTTTTCTGTGGATGTCTGTGAACCTGCAGGCTTGTGCAGAAGGAGCCTGGCTCTGTGATACACCACACCATGGGGTGGCACAGGATATTCGGTGTGTTCTTGGCCACATACACCGACCCCATCATAATTGTCTAATACACCAGTCTCTCCCTATCATCTGATCATTGGCTGTACCAAGACCCACATCAACTGATATTTATAAAAGAAATACATCCAATAATTTTAACAGTAACAATGCTATGTAAGGAGGCAACCGAAGTTTCTACAGCATACTATTTCTGATACTGTTACTTCTTCCACAGTGAGATGTATGAATGCAATAATGAATGATCTTACTCTAAAGGGACTTGGCTGGGCTCAGATGGCAGGAATACATCCTGTGGGATGACCATAAATAGCCCGTATGGCCTTGGACAGACTGTGACCCAGCACAGGTATGTTTCAGGGTCACTTTGCAATGGCATGGCTTGGAGATAAACACCTGAGTACTCTGGTGGACCTTCAGCAATAAGCGTCCTCAGGAAAGCCCAGTTTTATAGAAGTCAATTGTTCTGTGGCTCAGTTCATTATTTCAAAATGGCAATACAAGCAAATCCTTGGTCTTTCAGGGGCACCTTATCAGGCTGTTGACTAATCCTCCTGCCAGACTAGGTGCTTTGCTCTTCTCATGCTGTGGGACTTTCTACAATAAGAGAGGGACGGGAGAGAAGGTGGAACCTTCCTGAGGGTCAAGTCCACAACTGCAGAATGAGGTTTCCTGGAATGAAGGACCACTGCAGCCACTCCATGTGCTCTACATACCTAAATCACAAGGATGTACATGCTATGAGAAAAGCCCTGAAGAAAGCACTTGGCCCAGCCCCTGCTCCCTCTGCAGAAAGGCTGGGGGAAGAGGAGTTGCTGCGTGCTCTCTGGTCCTGACAGGCTCTGATAGACTGCTACTGAATAAGAAAGCCAATGGATGCAGTGAGCTTGAATAAGCAGGAGCAGGGTAAGACAGGGCCCTATTTTAACACAAGTCCATTAAGGAATGGGTGACAACCAAATAATGCTAAGAAATGCAGTGGAACTCAGGCCAGAGGGAGTGACAGAACAAGAGAGCTGTGGCCACTGTGTCTTTGGGTCTACCATGTTTATTAGAAGATATCAGTCTTGTTTCATTAATAACAGTTCTCCTTTTATTTAGTGTACTACCCTGTATGTTTCATGGTTATTACCCATGGATGCCCAAGGGGTTTGCACAGGTGAGGGGCTTAACTGTCCTATGTGTAGTCAGTTCTGTGCATAACACTGACACGAAGTGAGAGGAGTTTGCAGCTAATCAAAATACTACACTTTAAAATAATTTTTACTAATTACTAATATTTAGCAGCACTATTTTAACTGCAATTTCCATGTTCCATGGGGATTTGAACTCTGCTAATTTTCCACTAACTCTCTTGGCACCATTTAGCATATCAAAATGACCATGAAATTGAAAAACCTTAGTCATTTCGCTTCTCTAGGAATTTGTGCTGGCAGTAACATGAAAAATATTTGGTAAAGCAAAAATATGACCAAATTCAGGCCCTTCCTCCCCAAAAAGCAATTGTGCTGTAGTTCTGTCTGACCTGGAGGAGCACAGGAGCTGCTCTGGCCACAGGCTGAGTTGCCCTGTAAGGCTGGGCAGTAAGCTAGTGCTAAATGGTGTTCTCTTGGCCACAGAGTGAGTCAATATCTGCCAAAATCAGTATCCTGATCTTCTAATTCCCACTCTTGGTGCTGGCCACTGGAACAGAGCTACAACCCCTGTGCAACATCAGACACCAAACACTGGCAGAATGAGCACTAGACCCCAAGTGTGTTGTTTCCTGGACTCCTGCTCTGCGTAGCAAACCATGGTCCCTGTTTCTGTAAGACAGAAATGTCCTTTAAAAAGGGTGAAAAAGAGAAGAGGAACATGAGACTTCTGTTTGAAATTGGGCATTTGCAGCATCCCCAAATAATCACAGCAATACAAACACACAAATAACATCCGTTCATGAATTTGCAATAAAAAAATGTGCAGTTATTTAGCAATAAAATCTTTCTATCAGCCCCTGACAATCACTCTGAAAAATTGCATAAACATTCAATCCAAGAAAAATAAAAAATGCATTTTTTTTTTTAACTAAAGGGGAAGGCTTGCATCCTTTCAGCAAATGCTTGACAGATCAATGTCAACTCTCATTCATTCGCTGCTTTTAACTATTTGAGTTTGTTCCCCTTATTTGGGTCTTAGCCACCCACCTTTGTTCTAGATGCTTTGATTAAACCAATTCAGGGTCTTTCCTGGGAGTGCTGGACACAGTGCTTTCTGGTCCTCTGTTGCACACCCAGCATCCCACACCTTGCCCCGCACAACTCCTCCCCTTATACCCCCACTCTGTCTCCCTGTTTACAAGCAGTGTGTATCCAGAAGTTGTGTTACTGCCCCGGCCCCACGGCTGCATCACTTGCTGATGCTGTGCACACCACGTAACCTTTCCTTGCCTGAGCCCCCTGTCCATTATGGCAACAAGGATGCATCAGTCTTGCCTGGATGAGCCTAGCAGCAAGAATTTGTTCTTCTGTGTTTGTTTTCCCCTCTTGTAAACTGAGCATCATAATACTTTCCTAGATCAAAGGGGGTACAGCGAGAAGTAAATAATTAATGTATGTAAAGCACTTTGAAAGATGAAAGATGCTATATAAATACAAAGTATTAACTACAAAAAAACACAGCCCTGGTTACTGATGTAACCCTCCGTTGTATTCTGTAAGAAATGCATGAAATCTAAGTAATTGCCACTAACAAATTAAGAGTTAGATTATGCCAAGCCCTTTAAAAGAGCTGAGGAGGCAACTGAAAGTCTTGCCTCCTTCTGTAGCTGAGTTAAGTATGAGCAATGTGAGCTTAACAGGAATTTGGACAATAGGGCAATTCCTGGATCACCAAATCATCTCAAGCAATCATGTCAAGTGGAATAATTCAAAAATTGATAGTGCACTGTCCTGAAACAAGTTATGTTTTGTGCTGTTACCCAGCTTCACTGCTCCAATGGTTAGAAACCTTCTTCTGGTTTCCAAACGAAATGTACTCATAGCCAATTTGTATCCATTTGTCTTTGTGCCAACATTGTTTTAAGCTTAAGATATTTATAGACCTATCGTCTCCTCTCTGACCTTTAATTTTATTGTATTGAACACGACAATCCCTTTCAGCTTCCTGCTGTTAATTAGGGTCTCCAGCCCCCCACCAAGCACCCTACCAACATGTTGTTATGATTGTTGCAGCCACATTCCATCTTTCTTGAACAGAGGTGAATAAAGCTGTGTGCAGCCTCCTCATGGGGTCCACCAGCACTTGTTCTCTGGCATTGGTCCTTTCCAGGCCCTGTTGTATGTGTCTGATACAGCCTCTATCACATTCACCTTTTTCATGGCTGTGTCACATTGCCATTTCATAATAATCCTGTGATCAGCCAATGTGCTTGAATCTTTCACTGACTTTTTGTTTTCCCAGAGAAATTCTGACACTTGAGCCTTACGTGCCAAACCTTACATTTGGCACAATTGGATTTTGTCCTATTCCCATTGTTCCCATCCTCAAGGTCATGCAGTTCTTCCTGTTTGATAGGCTGGAGCCTCTGGTGTATTGACAAGCACTCACATTTCTGTGTCATCAGGAAATTTCATGATGCACTCCTCCCTCTTTTGTGTGACAGGCAAATACTAACTAAAAGCAGTCCCCAAGTGGGCCTCATATAATTCCACTAGCAACTAGCTTCCGCAAACAGCACATCTTGCTTTCATCTCCCATGCTGCTCTGTCTCACCTATCTTGCAGAGATGGTTGAGGTTCTTCCAGAAGGAAAGATGATACAAATCTGTAGGGCCTGCCGGACAGAACCAGTGCTTTAAAAGAGGTTGTGTTCCCTTGGGGACATTGCAAAAGAGAGTCAGAGAAGTTGCAAAGCCCTGACATTTCATAACAATGCTAAGCCAAAAAAATATAATGCTCAGAGTAACTTTGGATGAGAAGAAATATTCTTCAGCATCTGGTGGAGCATATGCTGTCATTCTGGCGGTGCAGAAAGATCCATGTCCTCAAGAACCCTTTCACAGAAAGGTCACCAGTCTGAGGACACCAGGCCATGCTGTTATGACTGATCAGAGGGAAACCTAGCCTGGGGAAAGGTAGAGAGCGAGACAAGGGTTGGATGGCTTTTTCAGGGAGAGGGTGGTGGGAAGAAGTCTGGTCCATAATCTGCTATCACACAGCTCTGGCCTCTTTTTGCATACGATAAAGAGTAGGCAGCTTTGACCTTTTAAAGAGGTGATTTAGAGATGGTTTGCATCAATGCATCAATGAAGAAAGAGAATGGCTACTGATGAGTATCCTTCAGGCTTTTTTTCGAGGCAGAAGATTATGGCACAGTATGTAAACAACTCTTCAGTTTCTAGGACAAACTCAGAGGGAGACAGGAAGAAATGAACTCTGATATACTCAGTTCTCCTGTCTCCAAGGCAGATCATGGGCTCTGTTTTTGACCATGCCAAGAGCTAGGGGGATGTCTTGTCCATGCCAGAGTCAGCAACAAATTTTGGTTGGGCTGAAGATGTCCATTCTAGTGCTGAGGTGCTTCATGGATCCAAAGGTGACTCTCTGAGGAAAGCCAGACATTAGTGTGGGGCCTGGCTGGAGGAAGGTCACGACCATTTGCTTCTGAAAGACTGAGACCTCTTCAGCAAGCTCCACTCAGGAGCACAGACCGGACCTCTTGGGCAGTCAACGCCTTCCAGAGAGACCCAAATGTGTATTTCAGGCAACTGCAGTGCCTGTGAGTACATCAGACCTTGAAGTATGGTTGGAGCAGTGAATAACTCAGTGAGACTGCCTCAGTGCCAGCATGAGACCTTGAGCCAGCTGCAGAAACAAAGCCCCAAGTGTCTGTGAGTGCCAGAATGTCTGAAAAATGAGATACATATGCATATGCACCACAAAGTTTGTCCTGGATCTGTGGAGAGAGCACCTTATTAGAGCTGCCTGTAGCATTACACCAACTCAGGAGAACTTTGTTTTTCATGTGTCTCTTGAAAAAATGACTTTCTAGTTTTGCTACAAAGCTTTGACTGCACGGGACGAACTGAGGATGTTTGACACCCGCTGCCATGAAGGAGAGCTCCTGGGCTCCTATGCCGACTGATCCCTCCATCCTGGCTGTGCATCCCACCTGCAAAGCCGGAACTGAGTAAAACAAGAGCTTCGACAGGCTTTAAATATCATTGCTACACCAGGTGGAATTTTTTGCTGCCTGTCCTTCCCCTTCTCTGTGGACTCCCTATTTGGGAGGGATGTAAACCCAGAGAGCTGAACAGTGAGAGCTATGCCTTGCTTTTTTCTTTCAAGTCATCTTCACGCTGTACAGAGACAGACTCAGTCCTGCATCCAAAGCTCCTATTCCTGCAGTTGCAGCATTGTATCAGTTGCTTGACTTAAAATAGTAATAAAAATCCAAATTTGCACTTTGTGTATCTAGAAAATAAACCAGTGGTAGCCAAACGCTGAAGCTGTGTTGGTAGCAGAGGAGAAGAGCAGCAGGAGATGCCACCACGCCTTGTCCATGGAAAGGACAGGGGTTGCCCCATCCTGGAGGTGGGACACCACCACAGGGTTTCTGGCCCATGAGGCTGCTCCAGCCTCATGCCAGCACCAATTTCCTCAGGACACAGGAGGAGTCTGAGTGGCTCATAGCTCTGCTTCCCCTCTGCTTGTTTGCCCACCATGGCGTGCAAGCAGTGAGGGATTGCCTGCTGGGATTTGGGGGGAGAAGACTGCGGTTTCTCTGGGTGGGTTTCTTCAGGGTAAAATTGAGATCAGCAGCCTTGGAGGGAGATGTTGCTGCCTGCAGTGCTGGTTGTGTCCCAGGACTGTCATGGTCCTGACATTATATGGCAGCTAAAGGCTGCAGTTGCCTGCTCCAGGAGAAAATCCCCAGTGGGGATGGTGGGGCTTTTCTAGGGAGAGCTTTGAGCTAATTCAGCCTCCATGGCATGCCACATGCCATTGGGACCATGCCATCATACATCTCCTAAGCTTTGCCTTCACTGGGAAAAGATGAGACCTGTGCCTTTAAGTGGAAACAATTTGTGCTATGGGACCAATATAACAGCTATTAACGAGACTGATTCATATTGGGGTGTGACAGACGTGGTCCTACTGCAGAGGCTTCTTTCTTCCTCTTGCAGGGTCAAGCTCCTCCATTTCATCCCCTCCATTAATAAAAAGAGCGAGCAGGAGCCCTCGTCCTTCCCCCACAGCCCTGTTCACAGCATAAAGCCAGAGACAGGCTCCCTTGCTCTTCTGGGCATTGCCTAACATGGCAGCTTGAGCCCTGCTGCGTGCGTGTGTGTACACATCCCCGTGAGCACATCCAGAAACAGACCTAATCGTTATCCGCAGCCAGAGCATGAATAAGAGGATTTGCCTCCCTTTAAGCAAGTAATAATCAACACCTGGTGAGGACTAGTGACCATTACATCTCATGAGTGCATTTTGACAGACAATAGCCTCTATGAACACACTTTGAAGAAAGGCAAGCTTTAGAGAGAGCACAAAGCATGTTTGTAAACTAGCCTTCCCTCATCTCCAAACTCCCTCACTCTGCTTTGGGAGATGTGAAGAACTCCAGGCTGGTATTAATACTTGCCAGAGCATAGAAATGTGCACACTGAGCCGCAGCAGTTAGCTTTACATGATGTCCCCTGTCGCCGTCGGGCAGAGGGAGGGGATCTGGGAGTTGAGGAGGAATGGAGACAGGTCCCTGCTCGACATGGCAGGCGATGCCCTCCTCTTCCGACCCCACCTTCCCAGGTGCCCTTACAAAACAGGTTTGAGGCCCTGGAGAATGAGAGATCAACAGCAACTGAGGAAGAGGTAGAAAGTGTTCCCAGGAGGATTCCTAGGGTGAGGAGGTCGACTCCACGCATCATGACTGCCTCCACCAAGAACGAAAGAAGGGTGATTGTTGTGGGAGACTCTGTCCTTAGGGGAACAGAGGGTCCTATTTGTCGGCCTGACCCTACCCGTAGGGAAGTTTGCTGCCTCCCTGGGGCCAGGGTCAGGGACGTTGCCAAGAAAGTCAAGCGCCTGGTACGGCCCACTGACTACTACCCGCTACTGGTCTTTCAGGCTGGTAGCGATGAAGTAGCAAAGAGAAGTCCGAAGGCGATCAAAAGAGACTTTAGGGATTTGGGGTGACAACTTAGAGGTTCGGGCGCGCAGGTTGTGTTTGCCTCTGTCCTTCCGATAGGGGGGATCGAAGCAGAAAGGTGCGCTGTTCGCATAAACTCGTGGCTTCGAGACTGGTGTGACCGGCACAACTTTGGGTTCTTTGATCACGGGAAGGTCTATGCTACACCGGGCCTGATGGCACCGGATGGGATGGGCCTCTCTCGGAGAGGGGTAAGGATCTTTGGTCAGGAGTTGGCAGGGCTGATAGATAGGGCTTTAAACTAGAGTCGAAGGGGGAAGGGGCGAAAACCAGGCACGCCGGTGAAGACCTAAGGGATGGTATGCTAGAATCAGAGGGGCTGTGTGCCAGTGAGGTCCTTCGGTCAGATCCACAAGGTGCTGAGTGTAAGGAGACGCACCTGAAATGCTTCTACACGAACGCACGCAGTATGAGGAATAAAATGGATGAGCTAGAAGTCCTGGCCCAGTCCCGCAACTACGACATCATCGGCATAAGCGAAACCTGGTGGGATGAGTCCTGTGACTGGGGTGTTGCGATAGATGGTTACAGGCTCTTCAGGAGGGACAGGCAGGGTAGGCGAGGTGGTGGGGTGGCGATGTATGTGAAGCAGGGGCTGGACTGTGTGGAACTCCAGGTCGGCGATGGCAAAGTTGAGAGCCTCTGGGTAAGGATCAAGGGACGAACGAATAAAGGGGATGTCGTTGTGGGAGTCTATTACAGACCGCCTGGCCAGGACGATAGCGCCGATAACTTATTCTTTACAGAACTAAGAGAGGCCTCGAGATTAACTCCCCTTGTCCTTATGGGGGACTTCAACTTGCCAGACGTTAACTGGGAGTGCCACACGGCTGACACGAGCAAGTCCAGGAGGTTCATGAAGCACCTAGATGATAACTTCTTGGTGCAGGTGCTAACGGAGCCAACTAGGAAAGGTGCCCTCCTAGACCTGTTGCTAGAAAACAGAGAGGGTCTGGTGGGAGATGTGGTGATTGGTGGCCGCCTCGGTCATAGTGACCATGAAGTGGTTGAGTTCAAAATTTACGGTGACAGAAGGAAAAGTGCCACCAAAACCTCATCCCTAGATATGGGGAAGGCGGACTTCAGGCTGCTCAGGGAACTAGTCAGCAAGGTCCCCTGGGAAGCTGCTCTTGAAGGCCTTGATGTCCACCAGTGCTGGTCACTCTTTAAGCGATGCCTCCTAGAAGCACAAGATCAGGCAATTCCTAAATACCGCAAGTCAGGCAGGCGTGGCAGGAGGCCGGCGTGGCTGACCAGGAACATTCTTATGGAGATTAGGCAGAAACAGAGAGTGTTTCGCTACTGGAAGGAGTGCCAGGTGACATGGAAAGAATACAGGGATGCTGTTCGTGTCTGTAGGAAGAAAATTCGTGTGGCTAAAGCACACCTAGAGTTGAAGCTGGCTGTGTCTGTGAGAGAAAATAAAAAGGGTTTTTTTAGATATGTGAATGGAAAAAGGAGAACTAAAGAATACATAGGGCCGCTCCTTGACAGGGAAGGTCTTCTCACAGACGATGACATAGGCAAAGCAGAGACGCTTAACGCCTTCTTTGCCTCTGTCTTCAATGCCGATGATGGGCTTCGGGACCCAGGGTGCCCCGAGCTGGAGGACCGGGACGGTGGGGATGACAAACTCCCAACCGACCCTGAACGTGTGCGGGATTTGCTACTCCACCTGGATCCCTACAAGTCCATGGGTCCGGATGGGATTCATCCCCGGGTGCTGAAGGAGCTGGCGGACGTCATCGCGGAACCTCTCTCAATTATTTTTCAACGATCCTGGGAGTCTGGAGAGGTCCCGGTAGACTGGAAGCTGGCAAATGTTGTGCCGATTTTCAAGAAGGGTCAGAAAGAAGACCCTAGCAATTACAGGCCTGTCAGTCTCACATCAGTGCCTGGTAAAATCATGGAGAAGATGGTTCTCGAACGTATTGAGGCGCACCTGGGGGACAATGCAGTCATTGGTCCCAGCCAGCATGGGTTTGTGAAGGGTAGGTCCTGCCTAACTAAACTGATTTCCTTTTATGATAAGATCACCCGTATGGTGGACCAAGGGAAACCAGCTGATGTGATTTTTTTGGACTTCAGCAAGGCTTTTGATACGGTTTCCCATAGGATCCTACTGGACAAAATGTCCAGCATACAGCTAAATAAAAACATCATACGATGGGTGAGCAATTGGCTAACGGGCAGGGCCCAAAGGGTTATGGTGAATGGCGCTGCGTCAGGCTGGCGGGCGGTCACCAGTGGGGTCCCTCAAGGCTCCATTTTAGGGCCGGTACTTTTCAATATTTTTATAAACGATCTGGATGTAGGAATAGAAGGCATTTTGAGCAAGTTTGCTGATGACACCAAACTTGGAGGAGTTGTGGACTCTGTTGAGGGTGGAAAGGCCTTGCAGAGGGATCTGGATAGGTTGGAGAGCTGGGCGATCGCCAACCGCATGAAGTTCAATAAGAGCAAGTGCCGGGTCCTGCACCTGGGACGGGGAAACCCTGGCTGCACATACAGACTGGGCGACGAGACGCTGGAGAGCAGCCTAGAAGAGAGGGATCTGGGGGTCGTGGTAGACAACAAGTTGAATATGAGCCGGCAGTGTGCCCTGGCAGCCAGGAGGGCCAACCGTGTCCTGGGGTGCATCAAGCACGGCATCGCTAGTAGGTCAAGGGAGGTGATTGTCCCGCTCTACTCTGCGCTGGTGCGGCCTCACCTTGAGTACTGTGTGCAGTTCTGGGCACCACAGTATAAAAAGGACATGAAACTGTTGGAGAGTGTCCAGAGGAGGGCTACGAAGATGGTGAAAGGCCTGGAGGGGAAGATGTACGAGGAACGGCTGAGGGCACTGGGCCTGTTCAGCCTGGAGAAGAGGAGGCTGAGGGGAGACCTCATCGCAGTCTACAACTTCCTCGTAAGGGGGTGTCGAGAGGCAGGAGACCTTTTCTCCATTAACACCAGCGACAGGACCCGCGGGAACGGGGTTAAGCTGAGGCAGGGGAAGTTTAGGCTGGACATCAGGAAGGGGTTCTTCACAGAGAGAGTGGTTGCACACTGGAACAGGCTCCCCAGGGAAGTGGTCACTGCACCGAGCCTGACTGAATTTAAGAAGAGATTGGACTGTGCACTTAGTCACATGGTCTGAACTTGGGTAGACCTGTGCGGTGTCAAGAGTTGGACTTGATGATCCTTAAGGGTCCCTTCCAACTCAGGATATTCTATGATTCTATGATTCTATGATTCTATGTCTCTTTGTATCACAGCTGCTTGCCTCTTATTGCTCCAACCCAGTTTTGAGGGACTGTCAGCAGCAGCACTCAAGGACCCCACTGCAAGCCTCATACAGAAACTCGATAAAACATGGCTTCCACCCCAAAGAACCTGCAATAATAGTAGAAGGCAAGACAGAAACAATGAGATCATTACGGACAGTGTAATTACTGTTAAGTTTTCTATGGGAGACCCCTGGAAATGCTTGGGTCACTATTTGGACTCAGGGAGCCCTAGCTGGAGGTGAGGACCATCAGGCACAAGGCACCTAAAGGAGCTTCAGCAAAAGAGAAGCCTTAGGAATGTAAATTGGTTGTAGTATAGTCATTGTGGAGGGTGCAAGATGCAATGTTTTTCATCTGCAAGAAGGTCTGATTTCTTTCATATGCACAGATTTACCTGGTGGTCAGGTGTGATTGCTGGAGGGAGTAAAGTGCGTTGTTAAGTACACAGCTGCTGAGTTTAGAGTAACCTCGCATAAAACATCTCCTCTTCTACTGCTTTCACATCTGTCACCCCATCTGGGTAACCTGAAGTGCTTCACACCTTGGTCTTATTCCTAGTAATGCCAAGAGGGCATATGAAGCACACATGGAGAATAATTTAGGATGGACGGAACCTCTGGAGGTTTTCTGGTCTAACCCAGTACTCACAGCAGAGCCAACAGAGACACAGAAACATGAACTGTCCTCAAAAGAGTGTGCTGAAAACAACTTTCACCTCCAGATGACCCTGAACTTTAAAAATGTTCATGTCAGAAGACAGACTGAATTGCGTGTGTCAGACCCATTTCTAATTGGTGTTGTCTTTTCTGTAATTGCACTTTCAAGAGCTAGATATTATTATTACCTGCTGTCAATGTGCATCAGCTTTCGGAAATCACAGCAGCTGACTTTATACCTCTGCTCATAGGGAGAACCTCTTTCATCATTTGTTTTAGACGGGGAGCCCTCTGTTTTCCTGTTACTTAGCAGGAGGAGTCTGGGTTTTCGGTGCCTGATGGAACATCAGCACCGCTTGATCCAACTCTGTGGCCCATGGCTGCTCTTGGGATGAAGGGAGCCAAATGCCCTGTGGTTCGCTGGGTGACACGGCGAGCCTGTCCCAGCCCTCATTCCTCCCCATCGCTGTTGCTCTGGGTTTTTGAGCTGCAACACTGCAACTGGCACTCAATTGGGCTGCTGGTGTCTTGGAGAAATAGCTGCACAAATGTGATTACGTGGGAGTGAGTGCGCATATGTGTCTGCATGGGCTGAGCCTTGCCAAACCCCCTTTATTTGCCGTGTAAAAATTGTAGCGGAGAAAAATCCAAGGTTTCTGGAGCCCCGTGTAATGCTATGTGTGCTCGCAGGCAGGAGAAGAAAAAGGAAAGACTGTGTCATTGCAAAGCTGAGGCCAGATCCTGCCATTTCTGCATCTGACGTCGTGTGTGCTGTTTGACTTCTTGTCATCGTCACCTGGTTTGTGCTGCCTTTTGGCAGAGGGGAGAACAAGAGCAGGCAATGTTTCACAGAGGACAGTGCCTGGCTATGGAAAAGCTGTGCAACATGACTCATTTTGTGTAAAGGACGCTGAAATTACAACTGCGTGCCACATGAGAGATGGTAGCTGGGCTCAAATCAGAAAACATCCTCATCCAGGAAGGGTATTCGAGCATGTGCTTAATTTAAGAACATACTTAATCAGGGCCTCTGGGCATAAAAGGGTAATGATTATTCTTGTGTTGCTGAGAAAATCCAAGTGACATCCGGAAGATGTATTACTCTGGAAAATTTAGTGTTATTTCAGCGTCCTCATTTAATCTTTCAATTTCTAAAAAAGTAATTCTTTTAATTTCTCATTGCTATCCAGTACTGTGAATTCTTTCACAGCTGTTTTACCCTAGATTGTTAATGCCAAGTGGAATCAGCAAATACAATCTGGTTCAGATAATAATTATGGAAGATCAATCCTGCATCCGACGCTTTTCTCTGTCCCCATTAAACTTCCCAGCATGTAAGACATGCATGCTTGGCTCTGCAGGGAAGGCCAGCCATGGTAAAAGGACCTTTTTTCTCTTTTGTACACACTGTTTAATCATTTCAGAACAACGCCATCCCCATCCCCATTTTTTTCCATGTGTTTGCTCCCACATTCTTTTCCGTATAACTGTGTATTGCTGTGGAGATAAGTTATGGCATACATAATTTTAAGTATTGCTGTTGTCCAGTTGCAATGTGGTCCAACAGCCTGGCGAACAGCCAGAGCAGCAAGGCAAAGTGTAGCTGAGAGCTGCTTCTGCCCCTCACTGTGAGGCTGGTGCCTCCCTGTGCCTCCAGCCCCACCACCAGCCAGCTCCAGACCCTGCCTAGGAGAGGGTCTCTGGCTCAGCAGGACCACTGCAGATGGTGACTGATGTCTTTAGTTTCCTTGGGAAAACCGAGTGCAGCAAGTGGTGCAGCTGTTCCAGACCCAATGGCTGTGAAAAGGTAAGCTTTGGGCTGTGTTGACCACGTTTCATGCCCAAACCTTCCTGTTGCTGTACAGAAGACATCTGCTGAAGTGGCCTTGACTTCTTCTGGTTAAGGACTCTGGACACTGGTCACAAAGTTCAGATTTCAAAGGGGCCACAGGAGGCTGGGACCCAAGTGGATTTCCCACCTACATACTGTAGGAGGTATTCAGCCTGCTGCTTGTGGAGCATGGCCTCACTTTTGAGATACTTTTAAGATACCATATAAAAATGTATTTAGTCACCTGTTTTAAGAGAAATTCTTGGACCAGAAGATAAGCAAGGGCTGTTATTGGCTGCAATGCAATGTATTTGTTCATTTTATTGACTTTGGTTTAAATCTGTTCATCTTCCTTGGGCAGTTACTCCTCCTGAAACCAATGTGACTGTCAGCATGAATAAAGCGGGTAGAATTTGGGCCCTCTTAGAAGCCAACAGTCATAAATCTAGCTACCAGGCCAAAGCCAGGTGTTAGAAACAATGCTGAGGTTTTTCTGGAGGGAAAAAAAATGGTAAAAAATGGAGAAAAGGACTAGGGAATGGAAGGAAAGAAAGAAAATATATCTAATCCTTATTATTATGGTAGGTGTTAAACTGGGCATCAGTGAAATGTTTGTTCTCCTCTTTGCCACTGCTCCACTATCCACCTTGGTGATGTTCCTCAAGCAGCACATCGCTCTCACAGCTGTGGTTAAATACATTGTGTGCAGCTTTGAGCCTAGAAATGAGGTGCACGAGGAAGTGCAACCTTTCACGAGGATGTTTAAAAAAGTGGATGATGGTGACAAAATTTCTTGACTAGAAGCTGTGAAAACACAATATAGTAGCCAGCAAGGTGTTTTGTTTTGTTTTGTTTTGTTTTGTTTTACAGGTTTTCTTCACCTCTATTTTCTTCTCTTTTTTTTTTTTTTTTTTTTTTTTTTGAACAATATATCTTAATTTTGCTCTGTGGATGTAGCACGAGAATTATGTGCACAGAAAGCACCTGAAATCATTTTGTTTCTAGTTTCCTTTCATACGTTCGGTAGTATAAATAACTGAAGAGGATATTGCTTAACCCATAAAGCAAAGTGACATCATAATTTATTAATACAGAAGACACAGCTCGTTGCCGTTAAACGCCATAAAGAGCTGAAAATAGAGTAGTTTCTCAGAAGGCATTGCCAATATGTCAGAGGAAAGACTTCTTTGATGCCCTCTCAGCATGCCGAAGATCCTCTCCACGCACTTCGACATTTTGGTTATTCCTCCCCAAACCACTCTGCAGCCCTCAAAGGCGGCTTTGCTGCCCATTTCCCCAGCTCCCAGTCCTTCCTTCTGGTGCTTTCCTCTTGTTGCTCACTCCCATAACTAAATAATATGCTGCTCCCGTTGGCTTTGTGGGGTGGCAGCAGGAGCCCACGTGTCCCTGTGGTGTCCCAGTGGTGTCCCCATGGCATCTGCCAAGGCGGGAGCCCCGCACAGGCAGCAAAGGACAGGCTGCATCATGTGCAGCGTCCAGATCCTGGCAGGGCAGTACAGCAGGCTGCACACCCTTGGGCTCCGGTCCAGCAAAGCATTTAAGCACCTGCTTACCCCTAAGATTTGGAGTAATTCCTCTGGTGTGAGCTAAGCACAGGCTTCACCGCAGCCTTGTGCTTCCCACGGTCTTCCCTTGAGAGGGCGTCCGGTGTCCCCTCCTGTGCAGAACTGCTCCCAGCTGATCTCTGCACACCCCCATCCTGCTGCCATCCCCATGGGCAACCCCCCAGGACACCCCGCCAGTATCTGAGGGGCTCTGCCCAGGCTGCACAACAATTTTAGGGTATTCCAGAAAAAAAAAAAAAAAAGCCACTTCTGCATGCTTTCCCCAAGCACTGGTTTGAGCCGTTTGGGCAAAGTGACCATGCGCCCATGATAAGATGTCACTCCCTTATCTATTGCACATCAGCAATCTTCTGGTAGGGATAGCCCGCGGCCCTGGAGGCCCGTTTGGCAGATGTTTGGCATCACTGCTCTCTGGCCACCTGGCTGCACAAGGTGCCTAGCCCTGCCACTACGACCTGAGGGAGGAGCAGGACTTCCTCCTGGCACCCCAGGGGATTTTCACAGGATAACGACTGGAATTTTCACTCCTTGTTAATTACGCAGGTTGCATGTGCTTGGTCAAACCCCCCTGCCAGTACCTATGTCTCCTGCCCTGGCCTTGCCAGCTCCCTGCCCACCCAGTCCCCGTGGGGACAGGAGCCAGTTTGTGCTCACACCGCTGCGGCCCAGTGTTTGCCGGTCCCTGTGCAGTGCCAGCATGTTGGCAGTTGGCTACCCCCCTTGAATCCCCCTCTTCTCTGGGCTATATGTGGCATTTCCAAGCCCTGACAGCCTGCTCTGAATGTTTTCCATATTTGTTCAGCCTCCTCCTCGGTTCAAATACCAGGAACAACTCAGGCAGCACGAAGCGAGGCTTTGGGGGGCAGAAAAACCCTCGCACACCCGTCGGCGCACGCACACGCACACGCACGTGAGAAACAGCATGGGGAAGGAGAAGAAAGCCCAGCACAACGCATCCCTTAACAGCCAGAGCCAGTCACCCGAAGGGGAGAAAAGCACCGGCTTGAGCAAGACGCAGGAGCCAGCAATGAAGAAGAAGAAGAAGAAAAGCAAGGGGGATCCCAAAGCTGGCCAGGAGGAGGAATCCCACACGTGTTGTGGCTGCCGTTTTCCACTGCTGTTTGCTTTGTTGCAGCTGGTATTCGGCGTCTCTGTAACAGTGCTGGGCTTCCTTATGGCAGGCATCAGCTCTTCTCTGCTAGTCAGAGACACTCCATATTGGGCTGGGATAATTGTAAGCATAAAGTCTGTTTCTACATAAAGTGCCTTTGCCAGCATTAATGCAAGCTGCATGACGCTACACTATAGACTAACCAACTGCATGCACAACACCATTCGAGTTATGCTAACTAAGAATGTTACTGGGATTAAACATCTGATCCCAAGGAAACTGCTCCTGCAAAATAACAAAATCTTTCATATTCTTCCCTGAAATACAACAACAGATCTTAAATAAAACTCATGCTTGCTGGTCACTAGATGTATGTATGAGCTTTTGCTTCGCAGTGGGTTCATGCTGAAAGAAATGCTGATTATTTATGCTGCCTCCCCCCTTTCCCCATATGAACCATAATAGTCAGGTTTGAGAAGCGGGGGCACTCTCAACTTTTAGCTGGGCGTGCTGATGGTAGCACAAGAGGAGAAATGGCTGTCCACACAGCTTCCTTGCTGCGCTGCGATTTAACCCCTTTTTCGCCCATGGTTCCCAGAAAAGCCAAGACCGCACGTGACTGTGGGGCTCTGGGGGAGGGGGCAGTGACATGCACGTGCTGGGGGGGCAAGGCAGGGTCCTGCAGGAAAAGGGGACCCCTGGGGGAGCGCTGCTGGTCAGGATGCCTGTGCTGACAGCGGGGTCTGGGTGGCCCCACTTGGCCGTGTGGTCCGGTATGTTAGCAGCCTGGGATGTGCCATGGGTGTAATTCAATAGGCAGATTTTCTCCCAAAAGCAGCAGGCTTCAGGAAAATGGATACAGGAGCATTAGCACTACTTTGGGTGTTGTTAGACTGCAAGAACTTCCAGCAATGATCTGACCACCCAGATTGCTGGGGTTTGCTGTATGGACCCTGCTGGTGGGGGTGAATGTGACACCTCCACACTAGCAAGCCCTAAGCAGCTGCTGGAGGCAGCAGCCTAAAGGAGACCCTCAAGGTGGGCTAGGAGCAGGGCCTGAGCTCCCAAGCAAAGCAGAATATCCTTGCTCATCTCATCCTTCTCGTTTTTCTTGTGACAGAAGAGTTATCAAAGAGTTTAATGGTGTTTCATAGGGTGAGAGCCTGCCCTTGCTCAGGAGGAGGACTTCCTCTTGGGGGTCTTCTCTGTTAACTTACAAGGGAGAAGTATCTGTTATAAAATAGCAGCTTGTGACATTTTCACTCTTCCTGTTTATTTTGAGATCCTGGAAGTCAGATTCTCTTTTTTTCCAGGCAGCGCAGCGCTTGTAGCATCCCAGGTTAGAAATAGCTTTTGCAGGAGAAAAGTTGTCACAAAAAGACTGGAAAAGGACCAAGCTCAGCTGAAGTAGTGTATGGACAGGGATCTGAAAAAAAACCCTTGGCCCTGTGAATGTCATCAGTGTCAAAGCAGTGCTGATCTGAGACATCCACACAGGCCTGATCTCCCTCAGGCATGCCTGAGACTCAAACAGCATCTCTGTTTTGTAAGGCTGAGCTGTAACCCCTAGCATTTTTAGCAACAACCGCCTGCAGTAGTGACGTCTGGGCGACCACACAAGGCAAAGCTCCATCGCTTTTAGAGTTCCCACCTGAAAAACAAGTGAAACTTGTTGTGTGCATTCCTGAGCTAGCCCACAGCTCAAAGCAGAACTCAGCCTGGGACCATGCTGACTGGCTCTCACGGTGTCATTCTCTTAATGCTGCAGGGGGCTGTCACTTCCATGGCTGTCGTGAGGACCTGTGTATACTGAGGGATGAGCATGGGGACCCATGGGGGGTGGTTACCATAGGTATGGTTCAAGTTGGATGGCAACTCTCACCATAGGGACCCTGGCGGGATGTTGAGCCACTGGCATGTCTATATCTGGTCTGATTCCTCCCTGGCTCAAAACAGCATGTTGCTTTTGATGCTGATTGTCCTCATGGTGATGGCAGGGACTGTGTGCCAGGGGGACATGGCCAGGAAGGCTTTCTTGCATTCTCAGCCCAAAGTAGAAGGCAAAGAGGGCTCTGACCTTGCCCAGTGATCAGATGCCAGCAGGGGAAAAGGGAAGCCAGGAAGGAGAGGTGGAGGGGGTAGCGAAGCCCCAGAGACTCCACAACAAGAGATCATGTGGAGAACTGGCCATGTCTGATGCACCACAGGAATAATGAAGAGTGTATTTCTAAGGGGCAAAATACAGGGGGCAAGAGGTGATGCTGCATTTATTGTGTTCCTGTGCTGTGATGTCCCTGTGGAAGTACCTAGTGCCCACTTGGCCATGAGGTGGAGATGGCCAGGAGCTGCTGAGATGGAGCTTCTGGGTGTGCGGTTCATGGGGTGCTGCAGGTGAGCTGTGATGAGAAACTTGCTGAGTTCTGGCCTCTGCAGAGCTGGGGAGGAATGGCCCACAAAAGAGGGTCCTCAGCTAGGACCTCCTGCGTGTTCATGAATGTTCTATGGTCACCTCCTGGGCTGCTGTGGGAAGCTGCATGGAGTCAAGTAGTCAAGGGATGGATAACCTACCCACATGCAGCTTGTAGAACAAGCATCAAGGCAGAAAGTAACTTCCCAAAACTCCTTTATTCACACAGAAAAGAGCAACAGAACATAAAGATGTAAAATACCAGAGCATATTTGTTTTAGTAGCATCCCACTCAAGTGCTCTTTTTAAGGGACTCAATTAGTATTCAGAATCAAGAACTTAAAAAATCTATTATCGAGACCTTTTTAGCAACATTAGAGATAATGCGTGAAGCTTATTCCTACTGTTACTCCATTGGAATTACACCAGGGCTGGATATGACCCCATGGCTGTTAATGCAGGATGACAGAAAAATGAAGGAAAATTGCTAATGTGTTAAATAGACCTTGATTGATGGGAGGATTTTTCTTCTTTATTAGTGTCAAAATGGTGACACCATTCCCTGCTGAAAACCAAGCACTATAGTGTCTCAATATGAATGAAAAGAAACTTATTTAGTTAAGAAAAATACTCCCAAAGAAAACCAAACCATGCCAGGCAGTCTGGATCAAACCAATTCAAAACCTGACTGCCTTGATAGCACAGACCATGACACAGGTGGTTTCACCATCCTATGAAATAAAGCATGTTCTATGCTGACTGGGAGCAGAGGAGAGCCATGGCACCAAAAAACATGTCCCCCATGAGGCTCCTGCCTTCAAGTGGAGCGCTTGCTACAGAAGGAAATGACACAGCTAGCTTGCATTGCATCAGAAACAGTTCACTGTGAAAACCAGTTAAAATGCACAGGTTTCAAATGAATTTCATCTGAAATCCGTGGGGCATTAGTCAGATACCAAATAAAAGGTTTATGGACAGAAATACAGAGCCTGTGTGATTTACCACTTCTGCTTCGGCTTGAACAGCCTACTACCTAGTAAAAAGTCTGCTACATTGTAGGGACAGAAAAAGAAGTGCAATTAATGAGGGTGGCATTCACTTCACCTATTTGTATCCATTTGCAGCAGAGGTGTCTAGACCATGGTTTGCATCTTCATGAAACCCCTGTCCTGAGCACCCAAAATTGCAGCCTGGGCTACAATGGCAATATGCTCCTTTCTGCTGTTTTGGAGGTGCTTGGACAAGCAGTTCACAAATCTACCCAGGAGTGCTTTTTTTTTTTTTTTTTTTCTGTATCATGCCACTGACTTGCCATGTAGCTCTGGCCAAGTTACTTAACCTTGCTCAGACTTTGTTATTTCCCCTGTAAAGAGGGGTTAATAATGGCTATCTGTCACCCTTGCTTTGAGATCCTTGGATGAAAAGTGTTGCAGAAGCAGTATATATTAATGGTGTCCTTTCATTCTTTTTCATTAGCTTGTGGCCTTTTGACATCCAGAAGAAGAAAAGATATGTTTTTCCTTGAAAATCTACTGTTAGATTATTTCCATTGTGATCAAAAGTAGAGGGTATCTGAAATCTCACAGGCAAGCTCCCTTTCAGCCCTTTTGCAGACTCAGGCAGTTAAGGAAGTTACAGAAATGCTGCTCATCAGAAAAGAATATCCATCCAGGGTGTTTATTATTTCTGTCAGGAAGTAATATTAAATCCATGTATATATGTTTGTACATACATGAAATTTGGATCTTTAGAGACATTGAAAAACAAACAAACAAACAAACAAACAAAAAAACAAAACAAAACAAAACAAAAAAAATCACCATCTGTTACCCAAGCAAACCAAGGCAAAAAACATTTGCCTTGGTCTCCAGGGTCCCATGGTCCTGGTCAGGGATAGCTTCATGGCTGCTGAGCCCCTCTCTGTTCTCCTACCCTTTCGAGAGCAAAGTCCCCCCAGGAGCTACATGCCCACCAGATCCAGAGGGTCCCTGCACGATACCCAAGTGTTATCCATGACTCCTTGCTTTCTGGCCACACCACTGAAGCAGTGACTTCTTGAACCTGATGGAGTGAGGCTGTGTAACAGGACTGGCGGAGGAGTTTGGCTGGCTTTCCTGCTTTAGAGATCTTCCGATGCGTAGTGCGACGCAGGTAGCAAACAGCCAGGACCATCTCCCACTGCTGCGTGTCCCTATCAGATGCTGATAATTGAGATGTTTGTTTAATTGATGTCCTCCTGCATGCAGGTGACTCAGATGTTAGGTCCTGCCACTGCCTCAGCACATGCTTGTGGGCTGGTAAGCCTCAGTGCCAAAATCAATAGTGCTGCCTGTAACAGCCTCTGCCTCCCTTGTTTTTCAGGGGCTGAATCATGGTGGGTCTGGAGGGGAGGGCAAGTGATGTTACAAGGTTTCTGAACTCCATACCCTCATCTCTGCAAAGTCACTCCAGCCTCCCTTGTTCCCAGGGAGGCAGCAGAGCCCCTAAAATTAAGCCGGGTTTTTGAAACTGTAGAAGAGGATATTGTAGGGAGGATAGGTGTTGAGATTTTTTCCTTTCAGTACTTAAAGGGTTCTTATAAAAAGGGTGGAGAGGAACTCTTTACTTGTGTAGATAATGATAGGACAAGGAGGAATGTTTTTAAACTGAAAGAGGGGAGATTTAGAATGGATGTTAGGAAGACAGTTTTTACTCAGAGGGTGGTGAGGCACTGGAACAGGTTGCCCACAGAGGGTGTGGATGCCCCATCCCTGGAGGTGTTAAAGACCAGGTTGCATGGGGCCCTGGAAAACCTGATGTAGTGGGCAGCATCCCTGCCCATGGCAGGGGGCTTGGAACTTGATCTTTAAGGTCCCTTCCAACCCAAGCCACTCTATGATGATTCTATGATTTTCATCCTGGTACAGCACTGTCGGTGTTTATAACTGTTCAGGAGAAGCTTTGAGAACATTGTTGTGAGATGTATGCTAGTAGGATGGAGCCTTGCAGGTGCCTGTGGAGAAAAAAAAAAAAAAAAAAAAGTACAAAAAAAAAAAAAAAGTACAGTGTTGTGTTATAAAGTGATATAAAATAAATAGAAACTGAGGTTAAATGTGTCCTGGTGGTTGGTTATACCCACTCTCCTCTGGACTAGGATGGATTTGCTGTAGCTGCAGCTGTTCCTACAATGTAAATTGCTCCCCAGCTCAGTGTAACAAAGCAGCTCAAGGGCCACCTTGTCTCTGGCAATTTCTCAGCACAGATGAGTCTCTGTAGACATCTCCACCAAGAGCCTTTCATGTGATATAACATGGCAAATCTATGTGGGTAAACGCCCACCAGCCTTCCCTCCCTTTCTCTTTCCACCCATCCCTGCTGCTGAACGTGAGGTATGTCCACGAGGTCCTGCCAAGCACTAGACAGCCATCTTGTGCGTGAGGCAGCCATTTTGTCTTCCTAGCAGGCATCAATAATTGGGAAGTATCCCAAGCTAGGGCAGGTGGCAACCAATCCCCTTCCATATCAATATGGAGGGTGACTGACTATTTAAAAGCCCTGGAAATGTGTTCTCTTTCAAAGCCTGAAAGAAAAGAGACACTTTCTTGTTAGGCCTGGCCCCTTGCTGATTTTTTTTGTTGTTGCTTTTGACACCTCTTCCTGCAGCAATTGTGGAGGTGGCTTTCAGTCAGGCTTTACCTCCTCTACAGCCTTGCTGGGTTTTTAACTTTCACTTGTTATTAGGGAAACCGATTTAAATTTTTAAAAAAAGAGGACACTTAAAAACTGGTGCCATCAAAGCATCTAATGGAAATGACAGTCATGCAGGCATCCATTTTTTATACAAGCAAGCTTCAATTAGCCATGGGCAAACATAAAAAGGTTTGAGGGAGGACTGCCTCCAAGAAGAGCCTCCAAGTTCAGGTATTTAATTGAGCCTTCTTCAAACTGTCTGAAACTCTGGATGGTATTCAATGAAGTGTGCTGCAGGAAATACACTCCAGTATACTCCAGTACTTGTCTATAGTCATATATGAGCATAGCACCAGAGATATACTCTTCTGATCCCTCTGCCTTTTAAGCTCATTATTTTCTGAGAGTAACCATGCACTGATGTCTGTTTAACAGAAATCCATACTTTTATTTGGAGGAGGTGTGGAGTAGAAAACAATAGGAAGAAATGTTGAAAGGTCACCTTTCAGAAGGGAGTGGGCAGGGAGGTGCACACCAGAGGTCCATGTGATACCTGGTTAGGTGCTGACCTGATGCACCTACAGCTTCAGGAGAAAGCAGGGAGGAAATCAGAGTTCCTCACTGGATTATGCTTGTGTAAAAAGACTATGTAAGATCTGGAGAGGGAGCTTGTTCAAGTAGGTTTCTTCAGCCTCGGGAACCTTTTGGCTATAAAGAGATGATGGCATTCTGTAGCTTCACAACCATGGACACATTTCAAATGGCAAGTCTCATTCACAAAGGACTGTTAGCTGTGCTATGCTACTCACATTGCAAATCACTGTTGGCTCTAGGAACTTTTACTTTTTTTGCTTGGTTCCCTCAGGCACTTTATTGCCCAGCAGTGTACTTCTGACTTAACAGCAATAATGAACTGCTGCTGCAGCTCCTGGTTTTGTAAGTGATGGTAGTCTCGTGGTGCTTTGCCATGGGAATTAAGTCTCACTCTAGGAAAATTGACCATTGTCAATGCTGTGCAACTGACATAAATGGCAGAGATCATTACAGAAAAATATAGCTTCATTTGATTATGAGTGATTTTCCAGGGTTTTGATTACTTTACAGGCTTTAAAAGAAAGTCACATGTCTGATGTGGTGCATTATTGCAGGGTTTGAAGGAACATGTAGTAAAGACATCACTGTTTTAGTCGGTAGGTGGGTCAGTTATCATGGGGTTTTATGGATGTTAAAAGAAAGATTTCCTAGCTGATGATGGTCTTTGTCTGCAACCACAATATGCATCTTTATCATTGTTAGAGCTATTATTTCTGGAAGTAATTTATATGCAACTAGACTTTCCTTAAATCTAATGAGAAATCTATGAGAGCAAAAAACACTACGGAGCAGTACCTCTGTGTGGCGGATTGACTTCTTTTGCATGTGGTAGTGAGACCCAGGCTGACCCAAGGCTGATGAAAGCTAGCAGTTAAAGCTGCATGTAGTATTTACTTTTTTTTTGCAGTTTCCTCAAACCTCATAAAGAAATGAGTATCAGTGTCACTGTCTGCAAAACTCTGTCGGGATGTCTGGCATCAGAGATAATCCCATTTCATAATGACAAAGCCAACAGGAACATTTTCCTTCTTGCATCAAAGTCTGGGTCCAGTGGGACTGTTAAATTTGGTGGATAGCATGGCTTCTCTGAATATTTGGACAGGAGCTAAGCCTTGCCAGATATGACAAGGCTGGTAATCCATCAAGCTAAATATCTCCTCTGAGGGTAAGCCAGAGACTTCAGAGACAGTGAAAAGATGTAATTTCTTTACCCTTATCCTTACAAACAGAAAGATCACAGTGATTTGAAGTCAGCAACTATAAAGTAACTTGTCCGTAATGCAAATTTACCCCAAAATCTGTTAATAACATATTTTTCCCTGAAGTCGGAAAGTTTACAGTCTTGTTATAAATGAATAACCAGCCTATGGTACTGAAGGCATCAGCAATGCCATGTGGTGTTACACTGCATATACTTGAGAAGTATTGCCCTCTGGTGTGTGTGGTTTTTTGACCCCTAAAGGTTGTTGTAGGAGGCTCTTGCTCACTAGCCCCAGTATAAAGAGTAGAGGAGATATAGTTTGCCCATGTGAATTGCTTGCAGCAGTTGTCTTGTAGCATACTGTAGGCCCAAGATGATCATTTAAACCATTTTTTTGCCTCCTTCCTTAATTTCTTGGTGGATTTTTTTGACTCTCACACTTTACCAGCTGGATGTGACCAGTTTGCCAAGATGCTCTGGGTAAGAGGCACTTTTCTGGAGAAAGTCACCTAGTCTATAGCAACACTTGGGTTAAAATTGAAGCAACAATGAGAATTTTTTTTCCCCACAAATATACAAGGAAGAGATACAGGCAGATCAAAGCAATCTGAGGTTTTGAATGCTGCTGAAGTAAAGCAAACCACATTAATATGCCAGTGTGTGAAGATAAAGAATGCAAACCACAGCAGAAATTGGTGCCCTACATGTTCATATTTCCCCCCATTATGTATGTTACACAGCTATCTCCATCACCATCACGTGGTGCCCTTGCATCTCCCGTACACCTTGTGCTTGGTTCTTAAGTGACCAGATGTGAGAGAGATCCAAGGAAGATCGAGTGACAATGTCTATGAGCTTTGCCCAAAGGTCTTTCTTGGGTCCCAGGCTGCCCTGCATTGCCACCTGTGTTTGTTCCTGTCGGAGATGATGAGCCTGTTTTTCTCATTTGTGATCCTTTTAAGAGTTGTAGTAAGCTCGGTGGGAAGGACAGGACTGGCTGGTGCAGGAGGATGCTGGCACCATGCAGATGGTGCAGATGGTGCAGGATGTCAGCCCAAAGTGCTTTGGTGCAGCTGGAGCTATTCAGCATGGTGAGGTAGATGAAAGGAAAGTTGGTGGTGAGGGATTTCAGGTACTACCAGAAATTAGTCTTCTTCCTAACTGCTTGGGTTCTGGTTTTAAGTTGATGAAGATATGTAAAGGCACACTCCTTGCAAGTGCTGAATGGATGTTGCTGTATGGTTGCAGCCTCATTGTCAAATATCTATTTTGCAGCAGAGCCTGAGGCTACAAGCTGTGAGAAATGCTCATTTGTGCTAGCCAGTGCGCACATACAGTTTGTTTGCCAAAGTCCTGTAGATCCAAGGACTGTGCCCTTAGATCCCCATGGGTGCAAGGAATATGCCAGGCAAATCAGCTGGAAGACCCACTTCTAAATACTTTTGAGATCAGGCCCTGTTCCTGTTGCAAACTACAAGAGCTTTAATTAGGTTCTCTTGACAGTGTGCTCTAGCCCTCTTTGGAGTAAGGGAAATGTTCAGAAAATGTTTATGCCTGTTTTGATTGTGGTTTTGAAATAATTAATTCTTAAGACTTTTTAGCCCTGAGATACTCTTGCCTAATGGGAACAAAGTCTGTTACTTCCCAATAAAAAGAAATAGCACTGGAGCTTTCTAGAGCAAAAACTTTTAATTTTTTTTAGCCAGTCCTAGTAAAGAGCCATTTTCACTGGATTGTAAACTGGGGGATTTCACAAGGTATTCCTTAACCAAAATTAAATCTGTACCCTTTCTACATGCATCTGTATCACATTTAGGTCTTTTTCTAGACAGTACTCTTCTATATTTAAATACTTTCCTTGGATAACCTTCCATGTCACTATCTATTCAGCAAAGGGTGTGTTAGTCCATCTGGAAAATTCTGAAATAAGATCTTGATATAAACTCGAGCTGAAATTTACTCAGCATAAAAATGCATATTTCTAGGTTTACAGATAACAGTTACAAGAGCTGATCTAATTAACTGCTATTCTGTAGCTCTTATAGAATCTATTCTATTTGTATAACAAATGCATATCGATTGGTGGCAAGCAAGTGCTAAAGCAAGTTCAATTGCATTTAATGATGTTGTATGCTCAGTCAATAAGGCATAGGAAGTGTCTGCTTCAAGCTGGGATATTGCAATGGCTATTGAAGCACTGGGATGCAGGATTACCTCATGCTACTTCCCAATCAGCATCAACTGCATCCGTTGCCTGCTGTAAGGCAACTGTCTTAGTTACTTAGGGGGTACTGACAAATATTTACCAAAGGATTTTTATGGTTATTCTATTATACTTCACAGGTGTAATTCAAAACTGTTCTATTACTAATGTATAAAATAGAAGCAGAAAGCTGTTTTCTGTATAGATATTCCACGCTTTGGTTTTGCTCAGTGAGAGAATTTACCTTTAAAGAACAGAAATGTAAAATATGTGGTGGTCATAATCCTCAGCAACATTGCTTTTTACTATCATTCACAAAAATGCATGCTTCTGGTTAAAAAAAAAAAAAAAAAAAAAGTATATAGTTATAAAAGAAATACTTAAGCCTTCCGAAATATCCTAGCCAAGCCTTTCTGGAATCCCCACCCAGTGTAATCTTCTATAAATACCTCTATATAAAAACACCTCTCCAAATATCTCAGTATATTATTTAAATCCCAGAGGAATTTCAGAAAGTGTATGCAGGAATGGAAGTCCCTTTCAACGACAGCCTTTTGTATGGGAAGCTTTCTGAAGCAGGAGGCCTGATCCTGACATGCTAAAAGGCAGCGGGGTGTTTGCAGGGGTTGTACGAGGCCCTGTTTCAATCACACTTGATCAGTAGGGGAAAAAATAAATCCAGGCTGGTAAGTGGCAGCTCTGCAGCTCGTGCTTGACCCTGTCCTCAGCAGCACCTTCTGGTGATGGGTGCAGCTCCACTGCTTCCTGTGGGCCGGGACGGATACCCGAAGGGAAAGACAGCAGGGACTCGGTCCAACGATGCTGCTGGAGTCAGCCAGAGGTGAATCTGGTCCTGGGTTCATGCAAGTGTAAATGCCCACCAGTGTAGCTGAAGCAAAGCAGATGTGATTTATTGCTCATCACAAGATCCTTTTAGCAGCAGGTACCAGCAATACTTAAGCCTAGCTTTAAGCAGCCCCTTTGGTTTGACATGAATCTGGGCATGTAGTGTTAAGCGGGTGTATATATGCGTTTTCTAGTGCTTGCTGCAAGTTGTTTCCTACTGCAAGTGGGGAAGTTTATTAGATATTACTAGAGGTGTGATCTCCTTAAGGTTTAAGTTTTATGGGCATGTTAATTGAATTAAAAGATTAATATACAGTGCAAGGGACCAAGGACATAGGTGATTAATCCTGAGAAATAAAACATGTTTGAGTCACAGAGAAGCACTATAGGGGGGAAAAATATCAGCACTGAAGGACCTTTGACAAGAAAGGTTGTTTTTTCCCCTGACAACCCTGTCAGCTACTGCTGTCAACAATAAAAAGAAGAAAACAAATAAATTGGAGGCCGTGTGTAAGTCATAGGACCAGAATATAAATACACATGACATGGAGAGGAGTAAATAATACTGACGCTTTCTTTGGAAATGTTCTCAGGCAATACTTCCTATTCATGTCTTACTGAAATGACATGAAATAAAACTTTATGGTAAAAAGTATTATTAATCACACAGGTTCTTGAGGGACGTGACTACCTGTGTATTCAAAGGCACTCTTCCTTTACTGGGCTACTGGCTAATACCCTACACCGACAATGAAGGTATAAAGAAAACTTTGGTATTTTATTCATCAGATCATAAAAGAAGCGTGCTCAGCCATTGCTGTCTGAAAGGACATTTATGCATTTTTCACTACAGGTCAAGTAGTCCCCTGAAGAGCTGGAAATCTCCACATGAGCAGCACTGCCATGTTGTGCAGAAAGCAGGTGGGGAAGGGACCATGAAAGATCCCAGACTTATGGTCCCATCCCTGAGCAAAGGCAATATGTGCTTTTGTCTGATTTTGCCTGGAGAAGGCAAGTGACATTGTTCTGGGAAGGCAGAAAAACCCAAATTAATGACAAGACTTCAAAACCCTCATAGTAATATGAAGCAGAAAAATAGATTCTTGAGAATTTAATAGTTATTATTTATAATCAAGCTGCTACTAGTAAAGAGGATGAGGCTTGCTCCTGGCCGTATGTGAAGACAAGCCTTAGCAGCTTGAAAGCATGCTGCCTGATCTCTGCTAAGGTCCTCACTACAGCTGAGCCCCCTGGGATCCCACCATATCACACCTGAAGGTGTGACACAAAGTGACATTTAAGACCATGCACATGTCATCAGCTCTCCTGTTTTTCCAAGGCAGCCCATCTGTGCACTGTTTCCTCCAAGCATAGCTCCAACCTACAACTCCCTCTTGCCCTGCAATTACAGGCAGGATGCCCTGATCCAGCTCCAGCAGCCCAGTGGTGGCACCTGGGGATGCCCTCTGGCACCCACGTGGATCCTGCTGTCCAGGAACAGGGGAAGCTGCCAAAAAAAGATACAGGCTGTTTGCAGAGCCATGGTTCTGGCCCACCTCTTAAAATGCCAAGTGTGTGCAGGCATGGGGATCAAGTTGCCACTGGTTGGGTTTCTCCCACCAAAGAACACAGGTAGCACAGGTGAACTTGGGACTTGAACATCCTAAATATTTCTGCTTTCCAAAAGACAAGGATGTGTATACACCCAGCAAAATCCCATGAGAAACTCATTGGGAGGTTAAAGGAATAAGTGATCAGATGTTCACTGCTGCCAGGTGCCAACCAGCAGAGAAGAAATTTCATAAATCAGTGTTAAATACTCATTCACAAATTCTAGGCAAGTTGATTTCAACCTTGGTTTTATAAGGTAAAAGTTAAAGGAAGTCTGTTCATGGAAATGAGTCAGTCAGCTGGGAAACATCCCAAGACCTGCAGTGAGTGAAAGACCCAGTGAAGGTCATGAGTTGGGCTCCTCAACACTTGAACAAGGAGAGGATAAGGTCCATGTGGGACTGCTTGATTCAGTGATGCCCAAATTGTGTTTTGCAGACAGTGGTGAGCTGTGGGGTGCAGGGCTGCTGCCTGCTGTCCATTGAAACAAGGGACACAGGGAACAGGGCAGGCAAGTGTTGTCTGGGTCTGCCAGGTCCTGCATCCTCCTGTGATTTGCTTACTGGTCCTCCAAAATGTGTGGGAGAAGAAGGCTCTTGGTTGGAGTTCTCAGCACTATGGGGGCCTGGAAAGCACTGCTTAAAAAAAGGAAATTCCATTTATTGGGCTGGCTTATGCATTCCTCAGAGCAGGAGCTTCCCTCTTTATGTGGCTGGAAAATGCCTACCAGTGAGTATGCCTCTTCAAATAAATCTCAATCTTCAGAATTAATAACAAAGACAGCTAAATGAATACTAAAGTGCATGAATACTTTTCCATTACTGTTAACCATCAGCAATTACTGCCACAGGGCTAAAATGCAGTCTCAGATTGCAGGGGAGATGTCCTCTTTGGTATAGTGTCCATTCTGGGAAAGATTGAAAGCCTCTGCTATAAACTGTGCTGCTTCTTATCCTGAGGTAGCTATGATTACTGATTTACAACCACATATCCCACAATGGTGACATAAAAACCCAGACAGCATCCAGCGGTATGCAGGAAGGTGATCTTGGGGCTTACAAGCCCAGCTTCATAAGCCTTCTGCTCCTTTTTGACAGTTACATGGACAAAAGTTCAGTATGCATCCTGGAAGGGTCTTGCCAAGCTGAAACTTTGTAGGTCTGATTCACAAAGCCCCTCAGGGTAGGTTCTTTGTGCCTTGGTGTCTATGAAGTGGAGGTTAATGCTCTTTCCTCACAATCCATACATATGAGGCTCTTATACCTATAGCTGTAGCCCCTATGCAAAGTATTTGACTTACATGCTGCTCCTTGAGTTACAGACATGCTAAGACAGAAAGGTGTTTTGGCTTGAAAGATGTTATTTTTGTTGTTGTTGTACTTTAAAACAAACAAACAACAACAAAACAACAACAACAACACTGACACATTTTAAATCTTTTCCCTTGCAGGTCTGCATGGTTTCCTTAGTGGGGTTTGTTATGCTTTGTATCTCATACCAACCTGATGAGAAGACATGTGTGCAGTTCACAGTAAAGGTACATTGACTTTTTGTTATTTATTTTTCTTCTTGTGTCATTAAATACAATCAGAAAAGTTGATGCCGGGGATATTTTTAAGGCCACATGAATAGTAGTGAAAATGCACCTGAAATGCAACAATGGTTTTCTGGTATTTTCCAAGCAGCTAAGAAAGAATTTGTAGTGTATAAACGGGAAACTGCAATGAATATTTGAAAACTGAACAAGACACTTTTTATTATTTGCCATATTTTAAGAATATTAAGGAGAGACTGATTAACAAAGCTGGAATAATTTGCAAGGTGTTCAGTGAAAGATAGGGGTTACTGATTAAGTAGGGACGATCAGAGAGAGCCAGGTAAGAATTAATGTGAGATAGAACAGGTCCACTTTAATTAAGTGTTAATTTTTAATGTGGTCTTAGAAGCATCTCCGCATCATCCCAGCAGTTTTGCTCCTCACCATGAAATAAGAAAGTGATTGGGCAGAGGTTCATTAAAAAGCGTGTCTGGAAATCTCTGCCTACCCACCTTTCTGGTCAGGGAGAGGGCTTTGTCTGACATAGTGCCTTCTGCCAGGGTCGGGCATTGAAAACATGGGAGAGCATTAGCACACCTTGGGAACAAGTGTTCTTCCATGAACGAAATTCCCATCTGAGCATTGCAAAAGAAGCACAGAAGCTGTGCACCTTGTCCTGCCTCAGACCCCAAAATCATGCTTCAGTGACAGCAATAAGTGACTAGAAAATGAATGCTGAGGGTGCTTGTTCCAGAGGGGAAATTTCTAACACCATTTATCTGGGCTGGTTTTCCTTATTATTGTAATTTTGAGGGCTCTTAATATTTTTCAGACACATAATAACCAGGAAAAATACCAACACAAACAACACAAAATAACAGTGATTATTAACTGAGGAAGGTAGAAGGAAATCAAATGCAAGGAACGGATTTTCAAAACCTGGCATTCATCCTCCCTTAGAAATTAGGCCCTGGAGTGTCTTTTGTACCTTTCTAAAGCTTCTCCTGTGCTTACAGAAAGAAAGTAGGAAGGAGAACAATTATTTCCATGCTTTGATTGCCTTCAGGTTCTTGTCCCCTCACCTTCACACATGGCAGTAAGCACAGCAGCTGCCTGGGGAGCTGCAGAGAGGGGTGGGAGCTACCATGACAGGCTTTGTGCTGCTTGCCCAGCAGCATCGCACTGAACTTCACTCTTCCCATGCAGGAAGGGAGGCATCTATCCCTGGTGGTGGGCCAGTGAGTTGGGCTGGGTGGCTCAAGTCTCTTCCACTTCTAGCAGCAGCACCAACATGGGCAGTGAGGAGCGTGGGACATTTCTCCCCCAAGAAAATAAATACTCTTGAAGTGTGCCCCAAGTCGTGTAAAATGGGTTATTCTCATCAGTTTTGCCAGAAATGGAGCTGAAGTCTCCCTCAGAAGATTTCTGGTGCAGTCAAAAGCTGGTGGGCTGTTGCCCACTCAGAGGATCCTCCCCCACAAAATCCACCTTCACACTGTTTACTATTGCACCACGCCACAGGACTGGGTCAGTCCGAGGCTCTTCACCCCTCCTGTTCCACATCCCCACTAAGAGCCAGCATCCCCCTGTGACTCCCCTCCCCACTGCCCCTTCAAACAAACCGCTTCTGGCTACGGGGCACATACCTGTTTTAAACAATGTAGGAGCTTAAAGCCTCTTCCTGGGCTTTGATCACACAGGACCCATCTAAACCTCCAATATCATGTCTCAGATCTGCAGCTGCCAGTTGAAGGCTATTCTCTGAACAAAAGGAAAGTGATATTATCTATTTAGCAACAAAGCCGAGTATGCAAAATTATGATCATGAGCCAAAGACAAACTCCTGAAGTTAGTTCCTGTTCCACAGGGGCTCTCCACTTTGTCCAGCACGGAGGCTGGGTCCAGCCCTATCTGCCCCAATTCTCCTCCTCAGGACTTGCTGCCCAGTCCAAGCCCTGCCCTCACTTTGGTGGCTGGTGAGCCCCACTGGGGCTCCACACAGCTGCTGAGCATCCTCCTAGAAGACAATTTTAGTTGGTTTCTCCTGGAGTGGAGGAAGCACCCCAGTATGCCTTATGTGGCCCAAGGTTCATTTTGGGTGGAGGACCACACACGTACAGCTCTGGTAGGTTTTAGGCCACCCCCAGGGTGACCCTATTAAGACTGTGAGGGACTCCCCATGGTGGGAAACTGGAGGAGAGCCACACAGTCCTTCCTCCCTTTGCCAGCTGCTTCTTTCATTTCACACTTGCATGAACCCTAGAGCCCGTCAACAAAAGGAGGCACAAGAACTGCTTTCAGCAGAAGCCCCTGTCTGAGACTACTGCAGGTATCTGCAGCACCCCGTGTGTCAGCGGGAAGGGAGGACAACCACCGCTGGGAGGGTGGCTTCTACCATGCTGGTGGTGGGTGGGGGTGATATGTGGTGGACCACCACCATTTTCAGGGGGATGCCAGTGAGCTTCAGGGTAGCTTTCTGCCCCTGCCCCTCCTCTGCTTCCATGGGAAACATGTACTGATCACAGCATCTCCCATGGCAGTATGACACCCTCTACTCCTGCCTACCCAGCCCCGGCAGCCCACGCCATGACACACACGGTGGTTCCTCTTTCCTGCTCGAGGTGGCTCAAGACTGAGCCAGCACAGCCTTCAAAAGGGGTTCTCCAGACCCACATCAGCAAACCCTGCTGGTTTCATCCCTGATAAGTGTGAAAAGCCTTTATTATGAAACACTAGATGCATATTAGATGCTTTATTTTCTTTTCAGCATTGACCAAAACTATCACCGCTAAATACTGCTGAAAGTTTCTTCCTAATATGAGGAAGCTGAGGGAGGATGAGCTGCCATGCTCTGACCTCATTGTACGCTGCTTCTCCCTTCTTCCTTTTTCTCTTTCTACTTAAACAGCAGTCACCGTGCCTATTTCTATGAGGCCACAACAAACAATTTTCCAGTGGCATGTTCTAGTTCCTGGGCAGAGCTCACTGTGCAGTCATATTTGCAACATTGAAGTTGCCTCCAGGTCTGGCATGTGATTTATCTGCTGATGGGATCCCAATGCTCTTTGTCTTGTGCTCTCTCATAGGCAGTACTTGCATTTGCCTCACCTTTGATATTGGGAACTGTGTTCATTTTTGGAATCTTGTAAAGTTATTCCTCTGAAAATACCTTGAGAGAATAACGCACTGTTTGGAAATTGCCCTACATCCCCACGCATCTCTGTTCACCTCTGAGGACTGCCAGAAGAGCTGCCCGTGTATTCTGTGTGTTTCAGCGGGACTCTGAAATTTCCTCCCCCTTCGGCACATAACAGGCACGTTCTTGCTCACTGTACCTGGAGGGTACATAAGGTTGTGGATTTCATGCTAGTTTGTGCTCACTTTGGATAGAAGTTCACAGTGAAATGAAATACATGCCGGGGAGAAGCAGGCACACCATGTAGTCTCAGCTTAACATCTCATTTATTAGGGAGGCCTGATTCTGTCTTCCACTGGGCTGAATCCAGGGTTGTCCAGCCAGTCCCCCAGGGACACCTGCCTCACAGAACAACTTTTGTCCCTCAGAGAAGGAAAATGTTCATCAATGTTTGTCCATTTTCCATTTTGCCCACCTTTTAAAGCAATACTGTAAGCCTGTGAAAAATCACAGCTTCGTTTGGAGGTCTCCATCAGTCAGCTGTGCTTCCCTTTCTATGTGCTTTATACTCAGAGGTGTCCCCATTTCTCAGCTTCACCTTTCCCATGCACTGTTACCTTGAAAGCTGCAGGGGTAAAAGATTTGCATTTAAGAAGAGCCACCCTCATTTTGAAGCTGCCTTGGGTTTAAGACTGCAGGGGAAGTCATTAAATTTAATAGTAGCCATGTCTTGGAATGAAGATCTAGCTGTAGGAATTCTGTTAGTTGGCGAGGAAAATCTATTTACAGCTTGAAGACTAGCAATAAGACTAAATATTTCAAACTGAAAACTGAATAGGAAGATTGATTTGCACTGTAGATTTAAGACAAATACATCAGGAGTGTGAATTTTATCAAGATATACATACTTGGAGTTTCAAGGTCATAAAAATGCTTTATATTGATAGTCTGCTTGTGATATTGAGGTTAAGAGATAGGGAGAGAAGCCACTGTTTAAAATAACAGATTCCCAGCCATGCCATGTGTCTGACAGATAAGATGCCAAGAAAAATAAATGTTTTTACAGTGCTGAACAGAACCAAAAATGGTATTTTGGCTAAATACAGCATATGATTTTAATATAAATTCACACATTTTGTGTGAACAGAGTATCAATTGCCAGCTCCAACCATTGACGGGGAGGGAAATCCATATGCTCTGGTATCCAAAGGTCTCAGGTGCAACCCTGAGCAACAATGGCTCCAGAAGACTGCAAGTTTCCATGTGCTTGTGGGGATGGGCTCTGAATAGATTCCCTCCATGAAAGCCACCCCTACTTTAAAGCTGCCACTGCTGTAAGGAGAAGGGGGAGGTGACAAAGCCATGTCCTTCTCATGCAGTACTGGGGTGGCACTGGGAAGTCAGAGGCACGTGATGCTCCTTCACACCTTTGAAAGGCTTCTTCCTCATGTTCATGGGGTAGGTTTTCCAAGGGGATTTAGCATGGCATGTGCTTCCTCATGGAAATGTGCCGGTACCAGGAAGCGGGCAGGCTGGCTGCTGTTGCAGGGCCACGAGCAGGAGATCAGACATCTCACTGACTGATTTGCAAGTGTAAATCAGATTTGTTCGGGCATGCAAACCAAGAGCCAGGAATACCATGTGAGCCAAGTCTCAGAAACACCTACTTCTCAGCACAGCCTGGGATAATATGTCAGCACAAGCCTCAGTCTCCTTAGCTCTACTTCAAGACTGCTACACTAATTTACCTCAGCTGATGACTGTAATGATGATTGTAATGACTGATGACAGCCAACTCACGGACAACAGCAGAGGAAGATGCTCCCTTCCTCTCTATAAAGCTGGAAGTCTTCATGGTGCTCTTATAAAGTCTCAAAATTGCAAGGCAATGCTCATATAAAATAGGCAAGACAAAAATACTAGCTCTTGAAATGATCTGCTGAACTTTGCATCACCAGGGATTTATATCTGCCTTGCAATTTTTGAAGACCACAATGTCCGGACAGCACATTGAATTCATGCATTTCCTGTGAAAAACACGTTCATATATTCATTCTGTGTTCCTCATTCTTTGTGTAGATAGAAAATGAGTGTTTTATTTTTCCTTCTTTTTTTCTTTTTTCTTTCTTTCAGCTGATGTATTTTCTGCTGAGTGCCGTGGGTCTGGTTGTCTGTGTTCTGGCAGTGGCTTTTTCTGCCCACCATTATCTACAGATCACAAGATTTACCTGTGATACCATCCTTGAGTCCTGCCAATGCAAACTGGACTCGACAGACCCCCTCAGTAGGACCTTTGTCTACCAGGATGCAGACTGCAGCAGTGTCACCAGCATGCTCAACCTGTACTTGCTTCTGCAGATGGTTCTCAATCTGATCGGAGCCCTGGTGTGTCTGTCGGCATGCTTTGTGATGTGGAAACACAGATACCAGGTCTTTTATGTGGGCGTTCGATTCTACCCTTTAACTGCTTCTGAAGGCCAGCAACAGAAAGTATAGGGTTTGGGCTAGCAGGGGGCTGTAGCCAGAGAATGGAAAATGTCAGCATACTGCCACCATAGACACTGCACATGGGTGAGTGTTTGTAAGGTTTTTGACAAGGAAACACATTCACACAGGTTAAATGAATATATTTTTCATTCATTTTATGAGCAATTTGTATGGCTACTCCTACAAAAGGTCCCTAGTGAGACTATCTAGAGGGCACCCGAAATCCTAAAATGCAGCTCTACTAGCACTCACAGAAGAGACTCTTTAGTAGCCATAGACAACATGAAAGCTTAAAAAAATCATTGGGAACTCATCTGCAGGGCTACAGCCATTTAGACATCAGGTCCATTTCCCTTGCTTGTAGAGATCTATTCCTGCCTTCAGAGGAGCTGCACTGACTCCTACCAGATGAAGATCTGGTCCAAACTGCTTTATTATAATTATGCCAATCATGCTTAGGGAATATATTGTCTCTTGGATGCAGTAGGTATAATCCACACTAACCTGACGGGGATTTACCATATGGAAAGGTAATAAGGGAGGTCAAGACCTCTTCAAATGCAGGCTGAGATCAGCAGCATATGTGAATATGCTGATGACTACCATGTAAAGAACATGTTTCAGAGCAACTGGTGAAGTTGGTTACCTAACCCAATTACTAAAAAACACCATTTTCTGTGGGTTGACTGATGGTGATGGGGTGGGAGCTGCTTCAGACCCCTCATTTCTGAGCACTTTGTGAGAAAAGATCGATTTAAGAAACCTTGAGCTGATCTCCTGAAATGGAGGCCCCTAAATCACCAGTCATGTTGAAAACCCTGTTGACACTGCTATAATTGCATGCTCCCAAACCCGGCATCGGGCCAGTTTCACAGCACAAAAGGCCAAGTGCGTTTTTGGTGTAACTCTTCTGAAGACAATCAGCCTCACACACCAGCTGTGGATTTGGGCCAACAGCCCTGAAAGATATATCCCTGCAACAATCAATGTTTTTAAAATGGGGTGGAGGGAGGGAAGCAAGAAGAGACTTCCAGTCTCCCAAAGACATCATTTGTGATCATGAGAGCAAGAGAATGAGGATTTCTTAAAAAGCAACGTAGAATAACAAAACTGTATTCAAACAGCACTCTGAAAGTGTGGCTCTGAAAGTGCTTTACACTTAATTAGCCTTATACCAGGATGAGTATGCTGGCTTGTCCCTTGGACAGTCATCTCCACCTGCGCAGCATGGGCTCTCCGGAGGCAGGAACAACCCTGAGTTGGCAGCACTTCTCCCCACCAGCTGTATCAGCACAAGTGCAGGGCAGCCAGTGCTCACACCCTGCCATGAGTACAGATTTCCCAGTCCTTGCCAGGACCAGGGTGTCTCTGAGGTGGGGTGGAGCAATCACAGGCCAGACAAACTATGCCACAATCATTATAAGCAAGGAGGAAGCAAGCCGATTTTTTACAAGGCTTCAAACAAGCAAAAACGTTCTGTTTCTTCTGGAAGAAAAAAAAAAAAAAAGGCACCAGTGACTCAAAAAACTAGTCTGTCAAAAAGCTAGTTGTGTAAGCAGCTCTAATCCCACCCAAGACGTGCCTTCCATGCAGTGATCACACATCATGCCAAGGCTAGACTGGCATGCCTCCAGGGTCAGAAGACTGCAGTGTGGTTCAGTCTCCTGTGATCCACCTAGAGCAAAGCAATGCTGTAAGTGCTCATGTTTTTGTCATGAAGACAGCTTCTAGCGTAGATGCACCAACAGTCACCAAAATGCTCTCTGCTGAGCTGCAGAATGACGACTTTTCAAAAATGCAACTTTTGAGACCAGCTCCCTAAATTTTTTATTTAAAAAAAAAAAAAAAAAAAAACAAGTGACACTAGCAAGCATAGCTGCAGGGGCACATTTGTGAGGACTCCAGTCTGCTTGCCCATGTCATCACCTATACTAAGTCCTAAACTGGATTCTCAGGTATGCTTGGGGCCAGCTGAGACAGTGGTGGAGTGCACAGTGGCCCATCAAGGTAGGATCTGGCGTTACAGTGGTGGGAACCAGCCCTTCACCCCTGACTTTGGTGGAGCGTGCTGCAACCAGTGCTGGTGGACCTATGCCATGGCCCAACTCCCATATGAAGTGGATACATAGGAGTTTGGGGGGCTTACTCTTGCCCTTACCACCAGGCTCTCTGCCTTGATGGCTATGAAGCCAGAGAAGGGCTCTGCTGGCAGAGCAGGGCACATTTCCTACTGTGCCCCTTCCAAAATCTCCTGTTGTTCAGAAAATAACTGGGTACCTGCCTGGGATATCTTTTGGGGAAGCCCTGGTGGATTTTTGGATGCTCTCTGGGGGACTGGTAGGGAGGGATATGGGTGACAGGGAAGGGAAAAGGGATATTGATAAGACAGCCCACCCTGCTTAGGAAGCAATGTTTTAATAGCAGTGCACCCTCTGCTTTGAGCCACCACCACTGAATTTGGCTCATTCATCAGTGCATTGCAGCTTAACCTTTTGCTCTGGAAGAAAGCAATATTCATTGTATATTCTATGGGTGTTCGAATGCTTTATGAATAAATTTGGGGCATTTTGGTCTAGCAAAGAATAATTTCTGTATTTCCTCTTTATATATCTTAAGAGCATAAAATCAAAACAGAAAGGAGAGACCAGGAAATGCATACAGTAGCTCTCGGAACTGTGTTTCTCCTGGGTATGGTTTTACAACAGGTATTTTGCTCAGATCAAGAATTTTGGAAAGCATTAATTAGAGGATTAGCACCTACCACAGCACATTCAGGCAGCTCCCAGCCTTTTCCTGTCAGGGAAATTCATATGGAGCAAGCCAGGAGACATGCTGGGACTTGCAGGCACGGAGAGGACAGGGGCGTTGAAGAAAAGAACATTATAAATATATATACATTTCTCCTGGAAATGTATTCATGTATTCTCTATGTGAATCACACAGAGTGGGGCAGGAGCAGACGGTTCTGGACACACAGAAATTGTGAGGGCCCCTGTGTAATTTGCTCTCAAAACCCAGGTGTGATTCTCATTTGCACCCTGGCCACTTTATGCTGTTTTCACAGTGTAAAGGGGTTGTAAAGATGCCATCAATCATTTTTACACCTACTTTATGGCCATTTTACACAGCTAAAAGGGCCCTTTGTGTAAATGAGAACTCAAGCCCTAGAGGACTTAATAGAGAGGAGATCCTTTCTGTAGACGGTGCTTAGACTCTCTGATGGGGGTATATTACTAGGGTATAACTCTCCATTGGATTTTATAGCTTGTCTTAAAGAGCATCAGTCTCGATTAAATTCAGTTCTGCAAAACTTTTCCAGAGGCTGTAACCCGCGGTGACACTACCGCTCCCCTGACCAGCATACGCACATGCCGCTGCTGTCTGTAAAAGGAGAAGCAGCAGCCACTGCTCTCCTCCTGGAAATGCTCTGAGGCATTTCGGTGTCGTGCTATGCAAATACTGGGGCAGCAATAACGGCAATGAAAAGGGAACCGAGACGCAGAGCCTCGCACCGAGCCGACATGTCGCACTGGCAGTGTGACTGAGCGCCACGGTGGCAAATGCTCCTGGCCAGCCGCAGGGGCCCGGAGAGATGCAGACAGCACCACTCTTCCTCCTCCTCCTCCTCCTCTTCTTGCTGTCCCTGCATGATGGGAAAGCGCGGCTCGCAGCCACCTCCTGCCGCGCCTTCACGTGGTCCCCATCTGTGCTGGGCCAGCCCTGCGTGGGCACTTCTTGGAGCCCTGCCTAAAAACCAGCCCTGAGCAAGAGTGCTGGAAACTGCAATCAACTCACAGGACTTCTTTTTTTTTTTCCTTTTTTTTTTTTTTTTTACACTACCAGCCAGTGCAATATTTCCTCTGGGGCCTTTTGAAAAAGAAAGCACGCTGCTAGCGTGTGAGAGGACCCGCGGTTCACGTCCTCTATATTTAGAAAGCCAGGATGTCATACCTCCCCTTGAAATTTTCATAGTCCCCTGCACCCCACCCACCCACACACATACTCGTGCTTGTGTCTGGAAAATGTTTTTTGATATTAGCACAGGGTGTTGGCTTAGGGGGATTCAAGGGAGGTGCAGAGCAACAACAGCAGTGCAGCCCTGAGCACAGAGCTCAAAGCCTCCTTAAGGTTTGCTGGGCACAGAGAGCTGGGAGCGGCAGCACAGCCAATTTCAAAGGTCTCAGCCTGTGGCAGGGCTCCTGATGCAGCCCCAAGCATTTGGGACCTATGAAACCCCTCTAAGGTGTCACGTCAGGTAGCACCATGCATCCAGCTGGCAGCTTCTCCCCAAGCCTGGTTTGGCACAGCTGCAACACATACATGGGCTGGCTGCTGCGGTACCTGGATGGAGCAAAGTCTCCCAGATGAATTTTGGTGTTGGTTTATCCATTCAACTACCCAAATATTTTTTTTCTTTTTTTTTTTTTTTCTTTTTCTTTTTCCTCCCCTGCTGCCTCTTGCAATCACTAATCTGTAGTGTTTATCCTCTGCTACACTGGCTCTGTAGTCAAGCATTATAAACTATGATTGCAACTACAAAGGCTAGGGCACATTTTTCTTCTGTGTTTGCTGCTCAATTTTCATGCCTTTGTCTAAGGAAACATATAAAAGACTCACTAAAAGACACATCTAAACTTCATGCTTCTTGGCATAAGGGAAGAAGGGGGGATTTTCTTTCTTTTTTTTTTTATAGTTATAGGCAATGCACATTTCACTTGTTATTATAACGCTCTCACTCCTCAAAGCTGTCCCCACATTAGTAGCTCCTGAGGCATGCTCACAGCAGTTGACTGTAGGCAGAGCAGGAGAGCAGGGAGCTGAGACCCATCCAGGCTCCCAAACTGCTCTCCACTCTGCAAAACAGCCCCCAGCAGGAGGGGTGGTTGCTTGCCAGGGCTCAGGTGTTCCTGTTGCCAGCTAAGGGGTTGCATCTTGCATGCTTTGCAAATGGGAACCAAGGCTGAGCAAGGAGCAAGGAGAGCAATCTGCAACAAGTGATTTGAGCACAGACTAATCCTGCAGTCAGATGCACAGCAAATGGCAATCTGGTTGGCTTTGAGTGACTGGAGATGTAAAGAGTGACACTGGTTGAGGCACCCCTCAGCATGAACATCAATTGTCCTGGAAATCATATATTTGATAAGGTCATAGAATGGTTTGGGTTGGAAGGGACCTTAAAAACCATCTGGTTCCAACACCCCTGCCATGGGCAGGGACATACCTCACCAGACCAGGTTGTCCAGAGCCCTATCCAGCCTGGCCTTGAACACCTCCAGGGATGGGGCATCCACAGCTTCTCTGGGCAGCCTGTGTTAGTGCCTCACCACCCTCTGAGTGAAAAATTTCTTCCTTATATCTAATCTAAATCTCCCCTCTTTTAGTTTAAAACCATTCCCCCTTGTCCTATCACTACACTTGCTTGTAAAAAGCCCCTCTCCAGCTTTCTCATAGGCCCCCTCTAGGTACTGTAAGGCCACAATGAGGTCTCCCCAGAGTCTTCTCTTCTCCAGGCTGAACAACCCCAACTCCCTCAGCCCTCCTTCATAAGAGAGGTTCTCCAGCCCTCTGTGGGCTGCAAGCACACATTGCTGGCTCACATGGAGCTTTCATCCATCAACTGGATGGGCTGCTGTCCATCCATCTGTTGCCCAGACTGCCTTCATATTTGGGATTGCCCCAGCCCATATACAGGACCCAGCACTTGGCCTTGTTGAACTTTGAGCAAGGCAGGTTTTTAACACCATTTCACTCTCTGTGGCCAGGTAGGAGAACTCTATTTTTAAATTGCTCACAGATGACTGAACAGGGACTTCTTAATTTAGTCTGGCAGTTCTCTCTCACCAAAACTACAAAGAGATGAAGCCTTTACTTGATCTATCCTCCTTCAGGCTGCCTGGGAGCATCACTCCTGGAGCCAGAGCTGCATGTATGCAGAGGGGCACAGTTTCCACCTTGGAACATTCGTTGTCTTTACGGGGACATTGCATCAAGCCAGTTAGGTGACAGCACTACAGGGACAGGACCCAGGTGGCTGAGCAGCCAGTGGCTCAGGTCAATCATGTGCTGCGTCCCTGGAGCTTCCGCTATTCACACTATGTTGGTCACAGGGATTTGCTGGGATTGTTAGGGGAGCAACTGTGATGAAAATAATTCAGAGCAGACATCTACACTTTCCCTTCCACCTCATGAAGCCAGAGTAAGGAGGAGCACACACGCGAGGGGAACCACGGGGAACCAAACAGAAAAGCGAAAGCTTCCCGTCTGGTTTCACTGACTGATCCTGCCAGCATGCTGAGGAACAACAAAACAGCACAGAAAACAAAATACCGGGCACTGAAAACTCTTTTGACTTTCATGATCCAAGGTGTTATTAGTAAAATAGGTCAGGAATCTATATTCCTGAACATTCCATACAAAGGAACATATTTGTTCTGGATCCTCCCTGTTGGTAGGAGACACACAAGCACCCCAGCATTGCATCATGCAAGGACCCAGCCAGCCAGGCTTCTCGCTGATATTCTTTGCTGTTGCCACAGGAATTGAATTTTGTAACCTAGCTGAGCCTGGCGGAGGGCAGCTTATGTTCTGTACTTATATATCTGTGTGTACTCTGCTAAAGCTGCTGTTTTCAGATTCAGTGTTTCCTTGTGTACCAAAGAAGATGCAACGATCTCAGCTAGCAAATTATCTGCTTCTGAATCAGCGGGATTTGCACCTCCAATTTGTTTCTAATAAAACTTATCTTATTGCTCCACTCAGCTTTCAGTGTTTCCCTTGCTTCTGTTTCCCAGAGTGGTTGTGTGGTTTTATTGCACATCGTCCACTGGCCCTTTCACCTCAGGCCACCAGCAGCTCTGGAAAAGGCACCCGGTCTGCATGTGAGCAGCCCCTGCTTTTTGCGCCACAATGTGCAAATTGGTCTCCGAGACTTCTCCTGAGTTTTTCTGAAAGTGTGCTCAAGTCACTGATCACTCTATTGTTTGTGGCAAATTGTCATAAATTGCAGAGATCCAGTGCTTGAAAATCACGTGGGCCTTCTGGGCTAATAGTCCAATAATACTTCAAGCAAACGTGCTACTGGCTTGTGGGAACTGGCAAGCTATGGTCCAGTGGCTGCTGATCAGGCCCAACTTCCACTCAAATCCCTGGAAGTTTTACCTGAAAAAAGGATGATCCTTTACAATAAGGAAGCAGTCAGGAGGGGTCCCATGGGGCTGGCCCATGTTGGCATGCTTCAGAAGATTCTGGTTGGTTTTGTGACAAGCTATGGCAGGCTACTGGGGGAGACACACACCAGGGAGTAGGAGAGTGGAGGGAAAAGCAAAAATACACATCATTCAGCTCAGGAAAGTGTTGCTGTGTTGGAGATGATGATGCACAATTTCCTAACTAATTACTAACTTATTTTCCTTTTATGACAAGGTTACCCACCTAGTTGACCAAGGGAAGCCAACTGATGTAATCTTTTTGGACTTCACCAAAGTTTTTGACATTGTTTCTCACAACATCCTTGTGGACAAAATATTCAGCATACAGCTAAACAGTTACATAATGAGCAACTGCCAGATAGGTCAGGCTCAAAGGGTTAAATAGGGTTATATCAGACTGGTGGCCAGTCAGTAGTGGGGTTCTCCAATGCTCAATTTTAGGGCCAGTTCAGGACTTAAATGCACACAAAGTAAGTTTGCAGGTGATACTAAATTAGGAGGAGCTTTTGAATCCCTCAAGGAAAGAAAGGCCTTGCACAGACATCTTGACAAATTAGAGGGCTGGGCAATCACCAACTGCATGAAGTTCAGCAAGAGTAAGTGACAGGTTCTACACCTGGGAAGGGGCAGACATGGATATATGTACAGACTGGGGGACAAAAGGCTGGAGATCATCCCTGCAGAGAGGGGTCTGGGGGTTCTGGTCAACAGCAATTTGAGTCAACAGTGTGCCCTGGCAGCCAGGACGGCCAGCTGTGTCCGTGGTGCTAGCTGGTCGCAGGAAGTGGTTGTCCTGCTCTGTTCTGCATTGGTGAGGCCTTGAGTACTGTGTGTAGTTTTGGACACCACAGTGTAAGAAGGACACAAACTGTTAGAGCATGTCCGAAGGAGGGCTAGAAAGATGGTTGAAGGGTCTAGAAGGGAAGACATTGAGGAGTAGCTGAAGTCACTTGTTTTGTTCAGCCCAGAGCAGAGCAGGCTGAGGGGAGGCCTCATGGCGGCCTGCAGCTCCCTCACGAGGGGAGCAGAGGGGCAGGCGCTGAGCTCTGCTCTCTGGGGACAGCGACAGGACCCAAGGGAACAGCATGGAGCTGGGACAGGGGAGGGTCAGGCTGGGGGTTAGGGAAAAGTTCTGCACCCAGAGGGTGGTCAGGCACTGGGACAGGCTCCCCAGGGCAGTGGTCACGGCACCAAACCTGCTGGAGTTCAAAAAGCATTTGGACAGCGCTCTCAGACATGGGGTCTGGTTTTGGGTGGTCCTGTGTGGAGCCAGGAGCTGGACTCCATGATCCTTGTGGGTCCCTTCCAACAGTCTGTGAGTCTGTGATGTTATGATTCTAACAAAGTTGGTTGTGGGGAGATGGCTGTAACCTGGTCCCACATTTTCCCCTCTGCCCTGCTGTGTGGGTCCCTGAGGACAATGTGGTGCCCACAGTCACATGCTGAGGCTTGCTGTAGGTAGGCATAAGGAACACCCTGGCCTTTATATGGGGTTCTTCCTACCAAAAGAACCACGTTCACTGGGTTGGCTTGGACTTTGATAGGAGTTTCCTTCCAGCTGTTGTTGATGTCAGTAGCTTTGAAACAACTCATGTAGGGAATTCATCCTCACATTCTTCTATCTGTGGGCTAAGTAATATTTCCAGTGCGTAATAGAAAGCATTCTTAGACCTGCTGCATCACACTAGAGCTAACCATTAGAGAAAGTGGGTTGATTAAGGGAAAAAAACACAAGCAGTTATTATCATAAACCTTTCCATGTGATGGTCTTTGTGCTGTTCTCAACTGAAGCATGTTTATTTTGGATAAGCCTAAATAACACATCCTCAAGTATGGGTAACAATGTATATGAACTGATTCAAGAGCACAGGCCTGAACTGAAGCAGAGTGGAAACAATGCATTGACTCCTCTGGGACTTCCCCATAGGAATTGCTCTGTGTTTAGAGGTTGCAGTTTAATACATCAGTCTAGGCTGCATATAGAGCAGGTCTTGTGGTGCTTGCTTTGAGAAAAATGTACTGACATTGCCACTGACAAGATCACACTGAGACAAGTGAAAACACAGGGGCTGCAGCGAATAGACATAGCACCAAATGAAAATCAGCTGGCTCAAGAATAACTGAACAGTCAAAGGAAAATGCACCCATTTCAAATTAGCTCTCTTTGCTTGAATGAATTTCACAGTGCATGGCATGATTTGAAGAGGAAGAGAAGAAGAATGTCAGGAACCCAACGACTCACTTTTTTGCAAGCCTCAAAAATATTGCAGGCAACGTGAGAAGAAAATATGTGGCTTTCATCCTGCCTGGTCTCATGTGACTCAAGCTGGAGCAGAGGAGTTTAAACCTTGCTTCCTCCTGCCTTTCCACTCTCTTTTGGCTCTATTGCTCTTTGCTAGCATTATCTGAGCTGTTCGGTCCTCAGCAAACACCCAAGTAGCCACAATATGGGCAGGATTATTGCCATAACCAAAACAGCTGATGAATGAAATAAGGCTCTTGTTTCCTGGAGCAAAGGGAGGGGAAGGAGGAGGATTTAAACATTTCTCTGTGGTGTTGGAAACCCACCTTGACTAGAAGCAGTCCCTCATCTCGCTCAAACCACCAGCACCCCTTTGACGTCAATTGGCAGCCGGTTGACCTGCCCCATCCCAGGTCTGGCTGCAGCAGCGGGAGCAAACAGCTCAAACCAGGAGGAAGAGAGAGAGTGGGAGGCATGATGAAGCCCTGCAACTCTCCCCTCTGATTTGCTCCTGTCAGCCATCACCCACAGCATTGTTTTCAGATGTGGAAGAGTGTGGGCCTGTTGCCGTGAGCATCTCTCAGGCTCGTGGTGGCAGTGGGGCTGGTGGGTGATGGAGACCTCAGTGAGGATGGGGGCAGATCTCTGTGCTGAGATGTTGTTCAGGGCTCATGGTCACCCCTAACCACCCTAGAGTGCATGGCTTCCTGTGTTTCAGGGGGCTCCATAGGTGCAGGTAGCAAGTGCTGCATCCATTTCAGCTTGACCAAGCCAAGGCCAGTGAGGGGGTAGCTTAGCAGGGAATCGGTGGCTGTCTTTGCTTCCCCCTTCCCCACTTCCTCCCCCCTTTCTTTTTTATAAATCAGCCCTGTGCTGGCTCTTACTTACTGACAACCCTAGGAGGGACATTCTACCCACAAACACGTGGTAGGCTGAAACAAAGTCATCCTCTGTAGAGCTGAGAGTTGGGACTTGGGCTTGAGCATGCTCTCCTAGGCAGAAGGAAAGCAGTGCTTGTGCAGGGCCAGCCAGCCATGGATCCCGTGGGAGGGAGGGAGGCAGCAGTTTGCAGCTGGCTGCCTGCCCTCACTGGACCAGGTTTCATGATCCCAACCTCAGACTGAACACATGCTATAGATGACAGGGGCAGCCGTCGCACAAGATTCTGTGTCCTGCCACAGCTCGCAGGAGGAGCGAGCCAGCTATAATGAGCTGGGGCTTAGGGAAGGGGTCAGCTGCACCAGATAGCATCTCTGCATTCCTTGACTGACTGCATTTCCCAGCAACAGAAAAGCAACCAGCCCTTTTGCTTTTCCCACCTGAAAAGCCTTCAAAAGCCTTGAGTTTCAGAGAAGAGGGGTTCTGTAGCCCCTGAAAATCTTCTTTTCTTAAGCTGTCCTGAGATGAACACCCCAAAATGAAGACAGCCAGAGTTGTTTATCTATTTTGAAAATGAAAACATTAAAGACCATTAATTTCTGACTTTCTTTACTTATTTAAGGTGAGGGCTAATGGAGAGCTTGCAGCTGCAGGTACAACACAGACACCCAGTGAGCTGCCTGCTCCTGAATTCTCATAATCAATTTTTATTTCAGGAAAAGGGGTTGTTTTACAGGTTGGTAACTACAGTTAAAAACTATAATGGTCAAAATAGGTTGGAAGTGAACCTTTCCAAGGAGAGAACAAGTTCCCCAGCAGCATGGTTATTGTTCAGCAGCTGTGTTTCTATTTGCAGCATATATGGACCTTTTTCCTAACAACTCTAATGCAGTTCAAGCCAGGCAGAAGTCTCCTCTGAGACTTGCAGATTGAATCCCCTAATGTCATGGGACAGTGGGACACAAATCCCTAACCTACTTTAACCACGTTTGGTTGAAATGTCTGTAAAAAAAGAAAAACAGCAACAACAAAATAGAGGGCTCAGCTGACACCACACAGTGACGGAGGAAGACCAGTTTCGAGGTGGGACAAATTTAGAGGCTGAATGAAGGCTGTGGGCTGGACGGGTGGGCGCCAGCCCCACCAGACGGGGCATGGGTGCCACCGAGCCCAGGGGGATCACTCACACCAGCAGAGCTGCAGGCAGGTGTTTCCATGAGCAAAACCTCTCGAGAGCAGCTGCTTGCCAAAATAGACACCACGCAACAAACTGAAAAAGAAAGCTGCCCAGCTGGCTTGGTGACCGGACAAATGTGCACTAGCAGAGACAGCCAAAGGCTGTGGGAGGCAGTGGGCACAACTGGCAGGTGTTTTGATCCATGGTGGATCATCTGCTAAATGGGAGGCAGAGCTTGCCACTGCCCCTCACTTCCCCGAGAGCAGCAATCCCTGTGCAAGCCCCTGTTCCTGTCAGCAACAGCTCATCCTCCCATCGATGTCCTCACTGGAGATGCCAGCTGGGCCATGCTGGCCAGAGGGAGTGACAGACCAAAACACAATGCCCACATTTCACTGGGTGCCGAAATGCAGCTGGAAATAATGAATCAGCCCCTCCTGCCTCAAATCACAAGATGGGTGCCCAGGTCAGCAGGGTAGTTTTCTGTCTGCATTGGTGCTTGTGAGTGGCCCCTTCCAAATCTCTGGAAACTTTTGGCTCCTCTGCATGAGGATACAAGTGCTTGTCCTGTAGACACCCCATCCTTGTGCAATGCAGCATCCCAGGAAATGAGCCCTTGCCAAACGAAGATCCCACTGAGAAATTGTGCAAGTGGCATTTGCAGCAGTGCAGGGCATCACATGAGCAAATCTGACTCCTCCAGAATGAAGTGCAGAAGCTTGACTCCAAACTGCATGCTGCAGGGCATGAAGTCCATCCCTGTTCTGAATTTCACTCCCTATCTCTACAAAAACCTGACCATACCCATCCTGCATATTGGAAATCTGTGTACAACAAGCAACTCAAGCCCATCTGAAGGCAGCCACACTGCCTGACTGCAAGGAGCTAGATGGCCCCAGTCTCCTTCCCTGCCTTCCACCTGGACATACTTGCTTCAAAATGGTAGGATTTCCTCTGGGTTGAGTGGGCCATGCATATCATGATGGGATGGCACTCACAAGGTCAGGTTGATGGCTGAGCTTGAGGGTCTTGAAGGTCTTTTCCAACCTAGATGATTCTATGATTGTGTCTCAAAACAAACAAACAAACAAACAAACAAAACGAACAAACAAAAAAAGCAGTCCCCCCTTCCCCTCCCCCCCCCCTTTTTTTATTATTTGAAATAAATTTAAAAAAAAAAGATCCACAAGAAAAGGGAATAAAGTAGAAATGCTCTTCTTCCTCCTTTCATTCACAAACAAATTCTACCAGACTACATCTGAGATCACCCTGCTGTTCCCCTTTCTGAGCCACACATCCCAATGTCAGCATCCATGTCATGAACGGAAAGGCCAGCACTTCACCATGGCAGTGGGTGCTGATGGGAGGGAGGACCACCAGCCACTGCCTCTTGGGCCAGATATGAAACTGGGATCCTCTGGGATCAGGAGAGTCTCTGCTGATGGCTATTTGCTGCCATGATTACTATTTTCTCCCACCCATATAACAAATGACCCCGAGCACCAGGGGAGGCAAAAATCCCACAGAAAAAAAAAAAAAAAAAAAAAAAAAAAAAAAAAAAAAAAAAAAACATTCCCAAGATGCTTAGTTAGAAAGGAAAGAAAAGAGAGGGGGGACTTTGCCCTTCATCCCTGCCCCATGGGAAGTCACCAGAGGAGGGAGGGATCCCCTCAGCTGAGCTCCCAGACCTGACAGCTGCCTGTGCTGGGATCCAGAACATGAGCGATTTTCACGTCTTGGGACAGACGGCTCTCATTTGGGTCATTTAGGAACCAGCAGAGTGATGCCGTGTGTACCAGTAGCAGGAAACAAACCCCTGGCTTCCCTCCCATGGTCTGCTACCGACTTGCTGTACAGCCCTGGCAGGCCTCAGCACCCCTGGGTCCTGCTTCCAGCCGTTTTGCTGCTGGAGCTGTGAGCCTTTTGGCCAGGGATTCAGGTTTCGTGCTTGCAAGCAAGAGCATGAATCATGTGGTGTAAATCCACTGAAGTCAGAGCAGCAATTCTGATTTACACCAGCGTAAATTATTGCCTCTGCTTGAAAAAATGTTGTTGTTACATTGGATGGTGTCCCAACAGCTCTGCAAAGAAGGGAGAAGTTCCTCGTAGACAGAATTATTGATTTATTCACCACTAGCTATCATGCTGTCTTTTTACTTGTGCAAGGCTTGTGGTCCACACAAGCAAAAAAAGAGGACGTGAGTGCTCTGTGGCCCCTTCGGCACAATTGCTGGGACCACATGGTGTGAGTGGTACAAACAGAATGGTCCACAAGTGTGAATGGACCACTTGTGAGAATGGCACATGCAGATGCCCACCTCCTGCTCCAGGACCTGGGTAGGCTGACACCAGCAAGGCACTGCAAGGCAATGGAGGGTTTTAGCTGGGGCAAAAAAACATTTTGCATAAAAAGCCCTTTTGCATATGTTTTTGAGGAGTTTGTAAGTCATAGGGAAAAAAAAATAAAAAAAAAATCCCTGATGTAGATGGTGGCTCAAGAGCTCTTGGTGCTTTATGAGGCATAAGCTGGCTGCTTTTGGCTAAGAAGCAGCTCCCATCAAAGAGCCAAGGGATCTCTGACGGCCTACATGAGCCAGGGGGCAGGGAGAGAGGTCACAGCCCCGTGGGGGTGACCCCGATGCCAGAGCTGTCGGGAAGAGGTCAATTGCCTCTGCTTGCGAGAACACATCTATTTGTGGGGAAAAATTAGTACCTAGTCTCCAGCCACCATCAATCTGCCATCTCTTGTTGCTAGTTAATTCAATTAGAGCACTCTGAAAAAAATATATATAAAGAAAAAGACTTTTCCTTGTTAGTCACCTTCCAGTGATGTATAAATGCTCTGACAGATAATTATCAGTGATATTGATTCTAACTACTACAGGTGAGTGAGAAAGTTATTAATAAAGATGTAATTGAAACAAAATCCATTCTGTAGGACTGAGAATTTAAGTGGGGTTGAAAAAAATGCCTTTGCTGTCGCTTCTTTGCTGCCTTTGCAGGGGCCTAAGAGTTTTGGTGGGGCAAAGCCTCAGACTGTGTTTCCAGCAAGTGGCTTTTTCTCCTCCCTAGGCAGGAGGGATATTGAGTGTGTGTCCTTTCCACCATGGCGTGGTGCAGGAGCACCTGGCCAGGGGCTTCCTGTGCACAGCTCACATGGGGTGCAGCTGAGGGACATGGTCACGCATGGCAAGAGAGCCACCAGAGCAACCCTTTTAGAGGATGGTCTGGCAGTAGAGCCGTGGGTGCTTTCTAAGTAACATCCCGTGGGCCTACTCTTGGCTGAAATAAAAAAGCACCACAACAACAGATTAAAATAGTCATGAAAACAGCCAGAGGAAGAGACCCCTGGCCCAAGGCAGAGCAGTACGGTGCAACATCCATCAGCCTGAGCTTGCTCCACAGCAGTACATCAATAGCAAGCTGTATTTCAAACACAGAAGCCAGGCTCTTACTGCTGCCATTGTGTCTGGTGTTACTTCTTGCAGTGCTGGGTCATGGTGAAATGCCACCATCACCCATGAATCTCCTCTGAGCAGCAGTACTGGCACGCCTTGCTGCTCCCCATCTGGAGACCTGGCCCCTTTAAGGGCCTGGGAGCTGCACTGCTGCCCCACTGAAGCCCTCCTGCAGCCCCTGTGCCTCTGCCAGAGGCACGTGGGAGGCTGAGCTGTGGCTGCTGACCCCGAGCACTGGGCTCGCTCTCTCGCAGCTCCACACAGCCTGCTCAGCCTCTGTTGCTGCTGGTTTTACAACTTCCACCCTACACATCATGGAGCAGAGAAGGCATCTTGGTCTGCACTTTGGGGTCCAGCAAGTCAAGGAGTCAAGCACAGCAGGCAGTCCCATCCCTGCTTGGTGAATGTGGTGAGGCATGTGCAGGGGGCCACATCCCCCACAGTGCTGGCATAGCTGCCTATGGAGGCTGCAGTTCCTCCAGGGCTGTCAGCTTTTCAGGAGCCTTTAAAATAAAGCAGAAAGGCTTGTGAGCAGATGTGGATCCTGTGCTGCTTCTGCCTATGCTCTGCTCCGCAGACATCAGCTGTGGAGAAATGCTTAAACCCTGCTGCAGCACTGTATTCCCAGCGTTTGTACGTAAACACTTTCTAAAAGCATGAGTGGGAGTGTGTAGCTCTTTCAGAGCAGACCGGATGGTTCTCTCGCTTGACATCTCCTCTACTTGAAACAACATCACTTTGTTGAATTTTGTGGCTTTTTATGTGGAACAACATTAGCTCATCCAAGTCTGTGGTTTATTTGAAAATGAAATTCCAGTAAGCTTTTGTACCATCTGGCTATGTCCAATTGAATCAGGTTTAGTAAGAAGCCACTGCACACATGTGCATAAACACATACACACCAGAAACATCATGATCATCATAATCAGTAATCACAGGAAGCTTGACATCGGCAGGGTAAAGGGGGAGAAAAATCAGTGCCTGAATCATCTCCCAGCCATATGTTTTCTGTGGGGCTTGGCTTCTTCCAGCAGAGGGCATTTTGCAAGCCTTCCTCTGTGCTCCAATCCTACCACTTTTTTTTCTGTGGCAAGGTGTTTGACGTGAACTTCCAAGTGGATCCAGATGTAAATCAAACACAGCTAGGTGAGCTGCCAGGCAGTGTGCCACATCGAATTTACAGCTGCTGTCAGGTCATCACACTGTTTTCAAAGGAGCGACCCTGATTTACGCTGGCTGAAGATCTGACCAGCCACACTGAGGAGTGAGGGAAACATACAGGAGGGGTTTGGGGCCAAGGTGGTGGTGCCTGCTTAATCCTTGCTACATCTGAGGTGTTTCTGTAGCTGGGACCAGCCCTGGATTCTCACTCCTATGGCTCAGCAGGTAGCAGGACACATGACTAATTCTTGACATCTTTGCTATCCATGGTGCTCTGTGTCAGTTCTCCCACACTTGGGCACACAAAGGCCTCTGACTGGCAAATCTGAAGAGAGAAAAATGTGGCAATCACCCAGGTACTCAGGTACCACCAAGCATCTGCCTGTCATCCTAACCCCTGCGAGGGCTTTGCCCAGCTGTCTCTCATGGCTTCCCTGCACTTCCACACTCAGCTACTCACAGACTAGTAGTGAACATGCAGAATGGTTAGGGCAAGGGGAAAACTATGGTAGGGAACATGAGGTGCTCTTCAGGACTTGTAGGACAATTTGCTGTGAGAGATGAATGCCTTGGAACCAGAAGGCAGTAGGCACCACTGACTCCAGCAGGCACAGGGTCCCTAGATAAGGGGTGGGGAAAAATAATGACTAAATGTGTATGTTGGCTTTTAAATAACCTCAAAATATATCAGACATTTGTTTTTAACAACAAGCAGTGGAAATCTAATGGATGAGCTCTGATGACGAGCCAGCACCACTGAAACATGCATGAGCCATGCATGTCAAGGGCACTGCTCTTTCCAGGGGGACTGTCCCCAGCAGCAGCTTCAGTTTTGGATCAAGGTCTGTAATTGCATGAGCAGGGCTTTTGATGAAAATTGTCATTGACATCTCCACTCAGGATGCAGTCTTGCTTTTTAACCTTGTATCACATGCATGTAAAACTTGTGCTTGTACACCTGGAAGTGTTTTTCCCCATTTCCCCATGCTGGACATGAAGAGAGACCAGTGACCCCAGGAAGCCTGAGAACTGCAGAGGAAGTTGAGATGCCCCCCCCATTAGGGGTGCTTTGTCCTAACCCGTAACTCCCATCTCTACTTCTCTACTCCAGGACACTGACACCACCTTGTCCCCTGCCCAGCCTAGAACTGCTAATAAAAACAGATATTTGGCTCATTTGGGGAAAGTCTGATGGGACAAAATAAATAAATATATAAATCAATAAATCAATGCTGACAGAAAGGGTTTTTAACCAAGGAAGTGTTTCTGAAAGGTGGACTCAGTGAAGCATTGCACTGGCAGGTCTGTGGACAGGAAGATGATGCTGTTTGATAATCCTGCTCTAAATCTTTTTTTTTTTTTTTTACAAGGGTTGCTTTTTTATATATATATAGTTATAGTTTTGCCTCTGGCATATGCTATACTAGTGTAGCATCTCTTCGAGCACCGTATTTTCCGAGGTATGTGTGAGTGACAGCACCCAAAAGCAGCAGCTGTTACATAAATAAGGCAGACACTTCCTCGGCAGCCCCACCAGCACTGTGGTGGTAGCAGGAGACACCACCAGCCTCCCCCCACTGCGATGGCCATTGAAGGCCATCACATCCCCAGGGCAGAGGCTGCTGTGCCCGCGCTGCACGAGGGCATGAGTTTATGCTGCCATCCTACAACAAAGCCAGTGGGTAAAATGAATAACCGGCTTAAAATGTGAATTTGCAGCTTGTCATGGTTATTTTGTTTGTGATGTATATAAGTATTAAAGGTCAATGTTGCTTCAAAATGGTGTATGTTGAGTTTTAATGAGCAGCTTAATTGCTTTATTTAGCAGAGGATGGCCAATGAAGTATTACGAAGCCAAGTTTGGCACTTGGTTTCCTTTAATATGAAGATGTAAAAGTCTGACTTGTACTGCCTGTAAATTTGCTGTATCTCAGCATGCAAATGCTCTTGAATAATTTAGGCTTTCTATGTGAAAGGCTGCAATATACCCTGAAAAGATTAATATTCAGCAGACATCCATCATCTAAATAAACTGTGTATTTTTTCTTTCTAAAACTATATTGAGTTTTCATAAATTCCCTTAATGGGTCAGAAACCATCCTGGCTGTTGTTCATGAGATTTGTCTCTTTGCCTTTGTTTATTTATTCATCAAAAAAACTTCTCCTGCATAAGGCTTAGACATGTTTGACCCCTTGAAAGGAAATGAGTGGATGTTCTTCAAACACTTGCTCAGGACTGAAAGGAAATTAAAAAGGCTGTATTTCAAGACTTCACAGCTTGAGCATCTAATCGGTGTCAGCTTGTCACGTACACAAGAGGATGGCAGGAGAGCCACCTCTGCCACCGATCCTGTTTGAGCCCATTGGAAGGGGAGGTGGTCACCCCACGGGATCTGGGCATCCCTGCATGACTGCAGCTTTGCTCCTGCACTCCTGTGCTTCGGTCAACAGGAGCTGTGTTACAGGCCATGGTCATTTCAGGCCACACACTGCACATACTGGTAATTTTTCTGAACATTGTGACAGGGCAGTGCCATATTTCCATTTGGACAATGAAATTCACTGAAATGTAATAAAGAATGAAAATGTGCTGAGCTCTAGGCTTATCTATCAGCAAGAGTAATCAGATATACCTACATCAGATGTGCCTGTAAGAAAGCTGATGTAAGGTGGAGTCAGAAGATGCATGGGATTTATCTGCAAAAAAAGCTGAAAGAAAATTTACTAGACTAGATTATAAAATAAGCATCAGCCTTGAAATGGTTGACTCTGCCCATAAGCCAAAATTTTCTGGTTGGAAACAATCAGAGCAAAGTAGAAGCAAGGACAAACAGGCCTCAGCAATGAATTTTGGTAGAAGTCCACGTACCTCCAGTCTGAAGCAGTCTGGACCACCTAGCTCAACCTCCTGGCAGGTGAAAACCACCTGGATGTTTTAAACCCAGAGCTCAAATTTCTACCAGTTTGGATGCATTTGACTGTCCAATTTTGGATCACACACATCTCTGGGGTTAATACTAAGCCTGGCAAAGGATGAATTTTGGAGTAAGAAGTCACAGAGGTAGATATCAAGTCACAGCAGGAGAGAATTACTCTCTAAAAAAAGTTTTTCTAAAAGTAAATAAATGTCTAGGATACTCTCTATTACAGAGGACAGCCACAGAGGCTGGAGGGAATGAGTGATTTCTTAGAAATGACCTAGTCATGTCAGGAAACACCAGGTGAGAGGTTCTGGTATACAGGATAATTCTCAGCACTTCTGGGAGAAGAAGCCAAGTTTCCATAACTGTGGGGTGACACCTGGAGCCTATTCAGCCTTGGCATCCAGAAGTTGCCACCTTGATGGCACCTGTGGATGCAACACTTTTTTGGACAAACAGAAATGTTCCCATAAAAACAAAAGTCAACCTCCCTGCCTCATCCCACCCTTGGTAATTCCTTTCTTGGGGAGCGGGGCTGGCCTGGCAGGGGACGAGCTGTGTGTGCATTAGGAAGGACCTGGAGTGAAGGGTGGTGGGTGAAAGAGGGAGTCTGCAAAGCCTGAAACGACTGATATGCAGTATTGGGAGAATGCTTACTCTCGTTCAGACATAAAACTGTTTGCAAGAAAAAAGAATTTTGAGCAAATTGTTGTTGAGGGTTTCGTTTTCTCTTTCTCAGCTAATGAGTGTGAACGTCGATGTTTCCACAGCTGTGGCCAGGCGGCAAGGTGCAGCATGCTGCTGCTGAAACTCACATTACGCTCTGTCACAACTGGAAATATTGCCTCCATGTTGTTTCCAAATAACCAACATTAGAGGGTAATTTGAGAGCCTTATTATTGCTGAAGGAAAGTGCCTACATAAAAAATCACGCTTCGCAGAAGCACTCCAGCAGAGCTGCATCGTGCCAGTTGGCGCATTCCCTCCGGGACACAGCGGTACCTCACTCCTACCACCCACACCAGTGCCACCCCAAGCACCCCTGGGAATATGGGTCCTGCTCCTGGCTCTGGAATATGTGGGACAGGGGTGGCCTTGGCTCCCTCGGGTCCACAAGGGCCACTGCACACTGGCAGCCCCCTGCAGCTTGGCAGAGATGGGCGAGAGCTGCAGGATGCTGTGGGAGGGTGGTGGCCCAGAGCACACACTCCTCAGGATGTCTTGGTGCCATTCAAACATGGGATTAAACAACTGTGGGTGTTTTCCCAGCCCCTGTCCCTCTGCTTCACATTCCCATATAAGACAAACTTGACTGAAGCACTTGAATATTTATACATGTAGGTCCTGAGCATCACTATTTTTCATGGCTGTGGGTGTAAGGCAACAGGTGAGAAACTCTCCATGAGCCTCCATAAACAGAGATTTAACAAAAGAATAGTCTCTGAGAGCATTTTGGAAACCAGGGCTTGGTATTTCATTGAGATGCTGTGTCTGGCAGGAAGGATATAAACATGGCCATAAAAAGAGATCCCAGTGTCTAGTCCCTTAATTTAAAACTGCAGTCAGTAAGACTATTTATTGCAATAAATAGTCAAAGAAGTATCTTCAATCAAGTGACAGCGCATTCCCATACTGTAATTAAATTTGAAGCTCAATTACTATTCTATAAGTCAATGGCATAGACAGGATTATTACAGGAAAATCCCCAGGGATTTTCAAGACTGGTACAGAGAGGTAGAATGGAACATTCACTGTGGGCTTTTATTGCTGTGCTGTAAATCTGAATGCATCAGGGCTGGATCCTGGGCTGGCAGCTGCACCCTGTGGGGCAGCCCCACACCACAGTCAGCTGGAGCCAGCCACCCCGTGTCATGCACTGGTCACACAGTTACCAAAAATCTTGCCTCAAGATCTGCAAACATCTCAAGGGTTGGGGCTACTTAGCCCCCAGGAACCACAGGCAAAGGCCCCAGCATCTCCTTTTCTATCAGGAGAACAATTTCTCCAGCTGTAGCAGAAGCATGGAGGGCAGTAGTTCAGGGGAGGTAAATTTGCATTTCATGACTATGGAAAAACAGGAAAAATGTGGATGGAAACAAGCATGGTTGAGCTGATGCTGGGAACTTGCATTGCTTTCTATACTGCACTGTGCCACCTTGAAGCCCCAGTGCCACGTAAGCTCAGGACTCTTCAGAGCACAACAGAGCTCCTGTTGGGAAGTGGGGACGTCTTTTTTCCCTATCTAACTTTGTTCCTGAAGTTCAAAAGAAAATTATGCCTCTAAGCTGCCAACAGATATGTCTAAGATTACAAGTGTATGTTTTACCAAATAAGCTGGTGCTGTTAGAATAATTTATTACAGCTCACACAAAAAATATCCTTCTGGTGTAATGCCAACTCTTCAGTTATATGAACACAATTCAGATCCTATAGACATGTGCTTACTGTCTCAAAGTCTTCTTTGAGCTGTGGCTGCTGCAAGGTCCTGGACTTGCGCTTGCAGTAGTGGGTTTGGTCTTAGGGCTGGGGATCACCTCCAGGCACGAGAGGCAAGCCCAGGCTCCATTGTCTCCTCCGCACTTGATCTTCCACCAAGAAAAGTGCCAATTAGTGCCAGCTGTGCTGAACTGCTTGCGTCAGAGCTGAGATGGGGACTGGATCTGGCCCCCCTTCCTCATTTTCTATCTGCATCATCTGATGACCTGAGTCCACCCATCGATGTCCAGGGCATCTGGGGTTAGCAAAATCTGACCTCTGGCTTGGAAATGAGCTGAATTCATCACAAACTCAATGCACCTCTGGCAAGAAACAGTCTGTGCATGGGAACAATTAGGATACGTGCAATTTTTATTTTTTTTTCAAATGACATCCTTTATTTCTGCCGTCTGCTTAAAGATCAGATACTTTGGATCCTAATGAAAGAAACCAATGGGATTTCTCTCATATACATATATATATATGTATATATATATATATATATATCTCCTTATTCAGACAGCTTGATGTTCAGTGCCCTGTTTTATTTCATATGTTTGAAATATAATAGATTATTATTAAGAAAGAGTCATGCAGTAATATCTCCCCATACTATGAGGGAGCCAAGGAGTCAGAGAAGCCTGGCTCGGGTGATTTGCAGCCCTCTTGGCCCTCCACACTCACTGGTCCCATGGCAGGACCAGGCAAGCAAGCTACTCTCTGAAAATCAAGAGGCATCAATCATCTAAAAGTAAATTCTTCTGGTTTGCAGATGGCTGCCAGGGTGCCACCAGGGTAAGCTGAGATGTCAGCTGAATAGCAACGGTGCACTTCCCAGCATAGTTTAGCTTTCTTAGTTTTCATTTCCAAATGATGGGAACCTTGCTGGAGTTTGAGCCACCCCACAGGACTGGCCTATGAATGCCCTCTGTGTTGGCAAGGGGTGTGCAGGTGTGTGTGAGACTGGCCAAGGAGGCTCGTTCTCTGGCAAGATGTCACCCTCAGCCTGAGGAGCACCAGGCTGTGCTTCAGCACCAGGACATCACAGTCTCCCTGCACTGCCCTGTCCTGCTGGAGCTGTGTGGGATTTTGGAGTGAGGTAGGAATTGATGACTTTTTTTTCTAAAGCCATTGTTTCACTAAACAAATTGGCTTCCCCAGCCTGTAAATAATCCCCAGGCGCCAGTTTGCTCTTCCAGAGTCACCAGCGTCACATGGCTGTCACCTTAGCCAATCGTTTAGCCACAGCGTATTTGCAATTTATAGCTTACTTCCTCAGAGCCCTGCTAAGTCATTAAGCAGCCTTGTGGGTTGAGACAAGGTTTAGGAGACAGAGAAATCAGGAACGAGCCACCTGCTCCTGCGTGGCTGGCCTGCACCGAGGGGTTGTCCTCCCCGTGCCATAGCCGGCTGGCTGACCAGCCATGGGGAGCCGGCTCTGGCCAAGAGCAAGGCCCGAGCTGTGACTGGGCCTGAGGCCTTTGCGAGGCAGGGCCTGGGCGTCCCAGGGCTGGGGCCCTGTGGAGTCAGAGCCACAGGGTGCTCCCTCCATGGGGGTGCCAGCCCCCAGACTCTTTGAAGGCCAGGGAAAGGCTTGCAGAGGTTTCAGTGAGCTTCAGACAGGGACTCGCTTGCTTCCCTCCAGCGTCTGTCTGGCTTTTGAATAGCTTGTATAATAAGTTATAAATGACAATTAAAACATAAAATGAAGAGGGGACCAGATGGCTCCAGGCAACATTTAAAAATACCAAGACTATTTCTAAACACGGATCACCAGATCCAAAACAGCCCTGGGCAGACTTATCTGAAGGTTATTTGCTGGCCTGGCTGAAAGGACATGTGTGGTCTCAGTCAGTTCTCAGAAGATGCTGTTAAAATGGCATTTGCCAGCAAATTTGGGAGGGAGGCCCAAGACTTAGGCTATCCTGAGGACACAGCCTGTTGGCTCCTCTCTTTTAAGGCGGCTGCAGCAGGGGTTTGCTGATCAGTGGCAAAGACAGTTTTGGTGGATGGCCCCGTGGCACCACGAGGAAAGTGAAGAGCTGTGCTGCAGGTTGGGCAGTGCAGCATCCTGTCTTCCCAGACATCTTCTGCTAGAATGTGGCTGCTCACACCATGGGTGTTATTGCCATGAATGCCTACCACCAGCAGAGAAAGCATTTTGTCCCCTTCCTTGCCATCTTCACTGACATAACTTCTGTCTCCAAAACATTTGGCCAGACTGGAAAAATTGCAGAAAACCCATATGAAAATCAGTCACGTGAATGGGGAAACCATGACTGTGAACCTCAGGCTGAGGGATGGACATTTGACTGGTTTACCCTCTCCTGGAGAGATGGGAAACAACACGGTTCATGGGAACCAGCTTTGTTTGTCCTGGATGTAGCAGATGGACCAGAGTCTGAGCCAGGCAAGCACCAGGCAGCAGATAGACCCCAAGTTTTAATCACTTGAAGGCTTTCCCAGCAGGTTAGCTGCCTTTTCCAGCACTATGCCCCAGACCACAGAGAAACAGCTGGACCAAACTCTAGGGCCTGTGCTACACGAGGCATGTGAGTAGATGCTCACAATGGCCACTTGGAGCTTTCTGATTAATGGTTCGATTTTTCCATGTTTAAAAAACAAAAACAAAAACAAACAAACAAAAACAAAACAAACAAACAAACAAAACCAAAAAAAATCTTGATTATTTTATTTATTTATTTTGATCTTGTACATGCCTCTACCTCACTCTTTCAGCTGAGCCCGGAAGCAGAAGTATCATGTTACTATGAGAGAAGCGAGTTTTGTGGTATTTCCATCCCATCCAGAGCCAGGAAACACAGACAATTTTGCAAGACAGCTTGTACTCAGTAAATTTCCAGCTCAGTTTATATTTCTGTGTTTATTTAGATTTGTGCTAACCATGTAAAAGAGCACTCATCCCAAGTGAGGTGCTGTGGACAAACTTTAAAAAAAACAGATTTCGTAGACCAAGGACCCTGAGCAACAGCTTTTTCACTGGACTGGTAGCTTCTGGCTAAGTCCTGTCTTCTGAAAAGACAACCAAGATTGACAAAAACATGGCCAGTCAACCTCTGGTAACAACTCTTCATGATAACTTGAGAGTAACCTTCTTGTAAACCCCACCAGTACAACCACCATTCCTGACAACATTTCCCCATACACTTGAGACCTTCCCTTGAACTTTACTTCCTCCCCTTTCTTGTTCTGCATGATAAATTATGTCTGTAGCACAGCATATTTACAACTCCCGCAGTCTTTGGCTAGGTGCATGATGCCCCCACAAGCACCTCCCCACCTCCCAGCTGAGCAACCAGGGGCCCAGGCAGATGTTACACTTCACGAGAAGAGCAGGATGGCTCCAGGGACCTCACTCTCCTCTCCTGACTCCTTCTCCTTTAGCAGCAAAGTTCTGCCACAGGCAGAAAAATCTGCATTTCCCATGGGACAGCAGTGCTCGCAACACCAGCTGCTCTGCTTGTTTAGGTCTGCAGCCAACCCGCCCTTGTTACTGCGTGCCAGTGTTCCCAAATACCCTCAAATGGAGTTGCGTGTGTGCAAACCACACACGATCACACACATACACCGTCCCTCTTAAAACAGAAAGATGAAGGCTTGGGGTTTTTTTGGAGACACCAAGAATTCAGTTGTCTTTATCAAATTAGAGTAAACACTTTAAGGCCAGAAAAAGGCACTGTTACAGCTCCCTGGTGGGCTACAAATGGACCCTCAAAAACCAGCAGAAGTTGACCTGAAAAAATACAAACTCTCAGCCAACTGCCATAGTCCAAGAGCAACCAAAAACTGAAAATGTTGTTTTTGAATCTTGTTTCAAAGTCACCCTGTGCTTGGCTGAGCACAGTTACAGTCTCTGCTACAGCTCCCAAGCTAGCAGAGCTCTTGGATGTCTCGCGCCGTAACACTGGCACAGCAGGGAAGGGAGAGTGGTGAATACACCCTTACAGCTGTGGGAAGAAAGCAAATGCTCTTAGGAGACGATTGAGAAATGCGGGTTGACATATCACAGTTGAAGGCCATTGCACAAAATTATGACAAGATGCCAGAGTCCATGGTTTACGTGGCAACTCAGTGCTATTGGGAACACAGCACACTGCAAAATTTGGGGGCCAGGAGGGAGTATTGTATAAAGGGATATGGAGCCTTTGTGCTGTAACAAAATCCCCAAACCACTATTTCCATCTGGATGAACTCACAGGCTTTTGAATGGCGGGGGTGGGAGGGAAGGCAGGACCCACGTAAAGCAACGCCTCAGCTGGCCCCAGAGCCTGGTGTCTGCAGCTGCTCCCCACCACCATGCATGGCAGCAGCCCTGCTGTGACGGTGCCCTTGTCCCTTGGCTACCCCAAAACACTGCCAGAATGGGGCTCAGCCAGACTCGAGCAACGTCTCTGAGCTGGCTTCCATGGGCAGCGTGCTGCTTTTCTCTAGTGGGTTTTGTTAAGATTTGGAGCTGTTCATCACTTCATATCACTTTGCCACCTCCACAGTTTAACAGGCTTTAGACAGCCTAAAGCTCCACATGTTGGTTGAAGCTTGTGCAATAATTTGCCTCAAGAAGGACTGTTAAGAAAACCCTGCTTGTACCAGGTTAGATAATGCACTAGTTGACAACACACTCTGTAATGTTTAAATGGAGTTTTTAGAGTCATGACACTGCCAGGTCATCTGTGCTCCTATGGGCTGAGTCTGTTGGTTTGGCTTCCCAGCCCTCCTGGGGCATTCTGGATGTGCCCAGGTCTTACCCTAACCAGAGCAGCAGAGGTGAAGACAGGGAGCAAGATGGCAAAAGGTGGGGGGCGTAGGGTAAGAAATCTGCTGTGCAAAAATAAAAATAGGTGACTGTTGGCTGTTTGCAGCAACAGAAACACTTTAAAATAGCCAAGTTATAAAGGCTATTTGTCTTGTGCCTCGCGACTTCCTGCTTCACACTAAAAAAGTACAGCATATAAATAGACCAGGCAAGTGTGAACTGATGATAGCAATACACACCACATTTAAAATTCCTGGAGCCTGAATTCCTTTTTCATCGTTTCATGTCTGTTTGGGATGATTTTGTGCAAACAGGGAACGTTCAGTCCAAGTGCCTACAAACAGGAGCCACACTGCCAGTTGCTCCTGTGGGCATCCCAGGACAGCAGAAAGGTTAGCAGACTGGAATCTCAGTTTTCTCAGATTAAAAATAAACTTGGCCACCATCCCCAGAAAACAAGCACGCTCATTCCAAAGCAAACATCCTCACTTGCAGTTGCTTTTGTCACAGCAGCAGTGACTGTGGAAACTAATGAGCCTAATTCGCTCTCAGGGCACACCGGTGTGAGTCCACTGAAGTCTGCATGGCTGATGCTGAGGGAGACGCTTGCTCCTTGGAATGCCTTTTGAATGACAAAGGAATTGAAAACAGAAGCCCCAGTTCTAAGTTTCATGCGTGAAACATCCACCATTTGGGCTGAGGAGCTTAATTCTGGTTTGGGGGCTTTTCTTTTAATATGTCCGTAATCTTAGGTTGAAAGCTTACTGTATGAAAACACATTTTCTCTTAGGACATACATTTTGCAGATGATCTAAAAAAAAACTAGTAGCAAACAAGCTCCTTTCTATTTAACTTTACAGTCATACCTTAGAATGTAATAGAAAGTTTGTTCCACTCAAAAACTTGGCAGGTTGGTACCACGAGTGCACAGAAATAACAGTATGTTCCACTTAATAGGATTTTTCTTATTAATTAATTAACAGCCTTTTTTTTTCCTCACCAAGACCTCATTCTTTTCCTCATAAATACCAACTTTCTGTAATAAACACAGTTGGAAAAAAAAAAAAAAAAAAAAAAGGAAGAAAAAGAAGAAGCTTGTACGTTGTATATGTTCTCCTGTCCCAGGTTTGTAGGGTACTTCCTTTTTTTCACAAGACCACAGATTTCCTCAGCCGGAGTCATCTGGGTGCAAAGAGACAATGGCATCTGGCTTTTTGTCTTCCTCATTCCTTTCACCTAGAAGAGAGAGGAAACCTCCTGGCCTCTCTCTCAATATGCTACTTGAAACAGTTACACCGAAAGCATGAAATAAAAAAGTCAGAAAAAAAAAGTCACACACACAATCCCTCACCCCCCACCCCAGTAGGAGAAGTCACAGAGCCTTTAAGCCTTTAACCTGTGCACTCCCATTATCTGGGGGCTGGATTTCCAAAATCAAAGTCCTGAACTGGCACAGGGAGCGTGTGATGGCAGTGACAGGCTCTGCAGCACCACCAGTAACTCTGCCTTGAAAGGGTGTTGACTACTGGAAGCACAGATTAGCTGCACGAGCACACACATGAGCACGTGCATCACATGCTGCTTGCGAGCCCTGGTGGGGCTGCCCAGCTGCCCTCATGAGGCACACGAGGAGAGGGAGTCACTCAGGCCCCACTGACTGCTGTATTCGATGCTCAGGATGCTCCGCAGTGACTCACCAGCTCCTCAGGCCAGACCCAAGCAGGCAGTGAGAGCTTCCTGGTGGGCTGAGGGCTGAACCAACATGCAACAGGATACCCTGGGGGCAACACCTTGCAGCCATCACTTTTAGCTGGGGCTGTCACCTCACCTCTGAACAAAAAGCATTCAAGCAAATTATATGCCTGTCACCACGCCTCCAGCAGTCCAATCCCTTCTCCTGAAAGGAACAATCTGTGCCTGATGTAAAGTAAATCCTCACTTTAATTGCTGGACTTGGCCTCTCTATGTTCAGGACGGCGCTGATGGCACCTGATTTGTTGCATAGAAGAAACTGAAGCATACCCCTGGAACATTTACTGCAACAGCCCAGTCTCTGATGTGGGACAAATGCCCCATGTTTCCCAGAAGCCTTCAATTCAGCAACACGTATTTCCCCACACCGTAGCACCAAGAATAAGCGAGACAAACACATATATTAAATGACATACTTTATTAAAAGGTACATTCAGCAGCAATGGACACATTTGCTTAAGTAGATTTTAACTGTCAAGGAGCTTATAATTATAAATCCCTCTAAGGCATTAAAAGCTCTTAGACGTTTAAACTTTGCAATCATTTCATATAAATAGGCTATGCAAATGATGATGCTTGCCTAAGAAAAAGATACCCCAGCTGCACTAAAGAGAGATACATATATAAACATATGTATAAAACAATGATTTTTTTCCCTTGTCATAAACTCATTGATGGGGATATTTCACAATCTTTAAGGCTTGGGCTCTGGCCCCTGCAACTATTATTCAAGAAGAAGCCTCCTGTTGAAGTTACCACGTGGATGGGTACAGATTACTCGCATGGATGAGAGCTGCAGGACAGGGCCTAAGCTGTGGCAGAATCAGCAAAAATGTCAGAATGCTCAGTGACATACGTGTATATTTACAGTCTGTGCAAGTAGCATCAGCTACTTGCATCGATTACAGGGGGCTCTCTCTGAAGCTATGAACAGCGGAAAGGCAATGTGGCAAAGGCTAATCAGCACCTATTAGCTCTTAGTTTTTGATGGCATTGATCTCCCTTCTGAAGAACAAAATTTGGGTTTGACAGGGGGATGTCAGTCAGGGCACCAGACAGAGCACCAGCAGCATGCAACCACACCAGCTCAGGGCATAAATGCATTGAGTCTTGAGGGTTCTGCCTCAAGCAGCAGAAACCTCCCGTGATGCACTGTGGTTCAGCTGCTTTTCCAAATGTAAACAACAAAAGTGCCAACCACTTCCAGTTGTAGCAACCCCCCAATAAATAGGGAATAATTCATCCTAGTTCTGATAAACTATGCTCTATACCTTTAATGGCCATACATATGCGTGAGGAAGTGGAAATTGCTATTGAAACAGAAGCTGTGACTAGATCTGATGAGCTGCACAAACTCATTTGAATTAATACAGCTGCAGGGGCAGAGTCTCTACAAACTTACCACTGACTTTATGTTTGTGTGCAACTCCTTTGGCTTCATGCTTTACAATGGGTCTAGTCAGAGAGGCAAATCTGGCCTTATTTTCCATGGATTGGCCACTGCACAGTATGTGGCTGATGCAAACTCCCAGAATAAATTCACTGTACGTCTCTCACTGCCACACAATAATTGCTACATGAAACCCGTCCTCACAGACAAGCCTTACTGAGAGGGGTTTCACCAGCACAGCTACGCAGGAGCAGTAGCATCAAGGCCTCATAACAATAAGCATAAAGGCACACTCCGAGATTTATTCCTAAAAGATCTCAGTCATTCACCGAAGACAAACGCTCTTCTGTATTCCGCTTTGCTCTTGCTTAGCAGCTTACCTACCATCAGCTCCTCGTGCCACAGCATCTGCTCTGCTCTCCTGCCATCAGCCAGCACTCAGCGGCACTGACCAGCCCTGGGGCTGCCCACGCTGCCTTCAAGCGCTCCTCCTGCCCACGAAACAACCGGGGTATGGATGCACCAAGGCTGTGAGCCCAACACTGCCAGAGGAGCTGTAGATGACTTTAGCTCCCCACCCTCATGCCCCACTGCTAGCTTTCATCAGCCTTGTGCTGGTTCTGATGACCACCACGTGCTCCTTGACTTAGCACGTGAAAGCAGAGCCCTGACTGGATCAAGGTTTCCAGAAGAGGAAAAATATTTTCCATACAGGAAAAATACACCTTGCACCTGGGAAAGGCCAACACTTCTCACAACTGGCATGCTCTAGGGACTAAACATCCTTACAGACAGAGAGTTTCTTTTCAGAAAACATACAGATTTCTGCTTTTCACGCAGTATTTTTGAAGGACTCAACAGAAGCCAAAGGGAAATGCTCCAATGGTAAGCAGTCAGACCCCTTTTACCTCATTCTCATTGACATACACACAAAAAAGGAGGTGCCTTCCAAGAACAGGCTTGAATTTGGGATGAAAGGAGGGAAATGCTCCTCCCTTCTCTTTATTCTAGGTCTGCTGGTTTGAATTATGTCTTAATAACAAGACAGCATTTTTTCAGGGAGATATTAGAAATACTGGAGCCAACAGTATTTTCACCCTTTATCAAAATGGCTTTTGTAACAAAATGAATAAGTTACAGGGGGAACTTCCTGTAAAATAATTTGATTTAGAAAGTTACTCCACTTTAATTGGGGCATTTTCAAATGCACTAAGGACAATTAGGTATCCAAAATCTAAGCAAATGAAAGTGAACTGGGACCACAACTTCCATTTGTGCCCTGAAAACCTTCCCCTAAATGCCTCTTGGGCTGTGTGGATAACTTATAACTCTCCTTTTCAAACCATCCCAGGAAGTACAGAATACACCAGAAACCTGCACAGATGATTTGGCTGCTGCCTTTCTTAGAGTCTAGAGCTAGAAGAGAGCTCCTCTGGCATCTCTCTCTGTCCCCCATCACCCAGGCTGATCCTGCAACCCCGCAAAATGAGGAAGAGCAGGCAGAGGCAGGTTAAGCCCATGATCTTCAGCTCAGAAGAAAGCTGGCAGTATATGGTGCTTATTTACTAAAGTCAACTCTTGCTGACAGCGTGTTTATGGAAGGTAATGACACCATTACGGCTCCATACAGAAAGGTACTTCTAAGCTTTTTACAGAATAAAAAATATCTATAAAAAAAATCCATACATGCTTCAAACTACAGAAATATATATATATATTTTCCTGAATCCTCCATTGGAACTTTAATTTTAAAAACAGTTTAACTCCTCAGTATGTGAAATCTCATGGCCACATTAATCAAGAACATCTGAATCCAGGAGAAAGAAATCACTTCCAGTTATGTTGTCAGTGTTATGTGCATAACATTCCCACAGCTGTAGATCCATTGTGCTCCATGTTATAAATAAGAAATTGCATGGTGACAGCTAAAATTCAAAAGCATTAATGTTTCTCTTTGCAACTCTTTTTCTTTTTTTTTTTCCTTTTTTTTTTTTTTTTTTCCCCAGTCTTTTGAGGTTTCTCCCCTTTCCCTCCTAGTAGAAGTTACTTGAAGCAACATTACTGCTTACCCAACTGACATATTTACGGTAATTAAAAAATAGTAGATGCCAAGCAAATATGACTAATGTTGCTATTTGGCAAATAAGACAAGGAACGACTTCTATTGATTCTGAACCAGGCTGTTGTATTTGCACTAATAAACATTTCTTCTTCTTCTGCTTGTCTTGGTTATTCTGGCACTTTGAGGAGAAACCTGAAGGCAGCTCAAGGGACACAGCCAAGCGCTGCCCTGACTTCCATCACAGGCAGCAGCCACCACCGAAGCCATTGAGTTGCAGAGAGCAAACCCAGCTGAGTCAGGCCCCTTGAATGAATACAAACGAGCTCCCTTGTATCTCTTGCATTCTAGGTTGTGGACCCTTTCAACCATGAAAAACAGCTACAAATTGTTCCCAGAGCTAAACCACTTAACATCTTGGCACTTGGTTGTTTTTAACTTTGTAACAATAGGCACTGTTCACTCCTCTCAATCTCAGCTTTTTATTCTATAATAAAGCAGGAATACTGATGAAAGGCTAGTCACGGCTTCTCCCCATGGTATCAGGGTGGTGGCATGTGATGATTCACATGGGGTGTGTTTGATCCAAGAAAGCCCAGCCTCTGCTTATTCTTCCTTTGTTCTGTCATCTAAGGTGGAAAGGCAGAGAGAGAGATGAGTTGATATTCTTTTTTTTTGTTTTGTTTTGTTTTGTTTTTTTACTATTATTTAGCAGTCACAGAACAAGATACATATAAGCAAAACAACAGGGAGTGGAATTCTATTCTTCAGCATTAAAAATTAGAAGTAAGAGATGCCTTTGAAGTGATGCCTCTGTTTCCTGCAAAGGATGGACATTTCATTCTCATTTGTACACTGTTCTTTTCCAGTGGCAGGTTTTACAGTGAGTGCATCCCTCGTGCTGCTATTGTGTTACGTAGCCCTGCAGAGTGTCAGCATTTGCACTTGGTGCTATACAATGACAGATGGTCATTGTATTAAAAAGATGGTCCCTATTAAAAGATGGTCCCAACCCCAAAGAGTTTAAATTTAAGCCCGAAGAAAGCAGGTTCAGGCAGGGGGGATGAAAAAGCCACCCAGGACAGTAGGATAAGCACAATAAGCAATGGTCGCAGTTCATCCAGCGTAAACCTTTGTCAAGTTTCTCACAGGGAGAAAGAGTTTTAAAGAGGGGTCTGAAGGGGGATGATAGGTAAATCGATGCCACTGGAAGCGCTTTCCATAAAGAAAGCATGAAGATGCTTTTCTGAAACTGTAATGAACAAACCAGAGGTGACTGGCATCTTAGGTAAAACGGGAGCTGGCCCTTTGACCCTGCAGTGAGAGAAAGGTGGGTGAGGCAGAGGCAGGGCTGCGAGGAAGGCCAATACCGCTGTATGCTAGGGGAGAGGAGATAAGGGATGGGCACAGAGGGCGACACAAGCAAACCGACAGGCTCAACAAATTGTTCTCACAACAGCGTAGCTGATATTTAGCAGGGGAAAACCCCCATGTGTCAGACTCAGAAAGCTTCTACTGACTCCGATCAGTAGGCAGCTCTTTCTGACGCTACTCCTGTTCTACTGCCAGGTTTGCAGTACCTGCACATGCAAAGCCCACCACTGCTTCTGCAGCTTCCCTCTGTCCTCACACACCCATGGTAAAGATTTCATAAGTCATTCCCCTTAGCTGTTCTCTGCTGTTGCTAATGGAGTACAATTTCAGCCCAAACCCCTATCAGTGTGTCTACTCAGAAAGCTTACTGGAAGATAAAACCTTTCTAGGACAAAAGTCTCTTTTGTAACACTGTCCTGACTGTGACCTGCAGGAAGCTAGCACGCTCACCCACACGCGCTCAGGTTGCTGCCCAGGGCAGGGCACTCACCTGTTCCTTGAGCTCGGCAAGCTGACTGGAAAGCTGTTTTACAAGGCTCATGGTTGACTCCAACCTCTCCTGCAAGTTCCTGATTTCATTTTGCTCATTGTCACCTTCATTGCTAACCAGAGACATGGCTCTCATCCGAGGGAACCAGTCCAAATTCTTCTCCTACATGGGGATGAGAGAAACAGCAATGTTAGTGAGGGTTTATGCAGTACTACCAGAATATGTAAACTCAGTGGGACTTCTACTCAGCAGACAATGCACAGCAAAGTGAGCTTAACAACCACTTTATTGAGCAGGTATTTCACGCTGCCCTTTCTATTATTGCCTCTGTCTACAAAGAAGGCACCAAGAGCAAAATCTTGGTTCTCCACTGGTGCACCTGGACTGCGGCGTGGGCTGGCACATTCACCTCCCATCTGCGGCTCTGGCATGCACAAATGCATGGGGAGACTTCTCTGGCACCTCCTCTGTGCTCCCTGTGCCTTGCTTTGAATCGCATGTGGGACGCATTTCCCCAGTGCCTCTTCAGCCTGGCTGGCCTCCATTTGTGTCAGCTGTCCCTGCAGCAGTGCCAGTGAGCCAACATCAGGAAAACGAGACAAGCTGCAGTCCTCTCCAGGCTGGCCTGGAGCGTGCCTACTGCAGGAGCAGAGGGACCTTGGGTTGAGTTCCACTGCCCACAGGGGCAGATTCGGGGTCCTGCTTGGGCTTCAGTGTGCCATTACGACTGTAAGTCTCAAGTAACCACAAGCACAGCCCCACAGCCAAGGGCTAACCTGCTAAGGACCAAGCACCACATGGATGTCCACGGACTCAAGCTATGAATCTAATCATAACAAAAATGTAAGTTGGGGTGGTGTCTACCAGCATGAGTCTGAATCCTCAGAGACACACCTATTTGTGTGTAGCATGTAACAGATGGAGACTGGAGGGTGCAAGCCTGGGAGGGGTGGTAACCGAGCAGCAAGCAGCCTGATTTGCCTTAATGCACGAGACATGGGAAATAGGTCCCCTATCTATTGATGCGTTGCATCAGCGCACCTCTGCCCTCCACCTTGGGGGGAGTGGGAGGATGTGGTTAGATCATATGCATGATGTTTTGCAACAAGCCCCCCCTGACACGTGCACTTGAAAACTTTAAGAGAAATAGCATGAGCTGGAGCATGGTTCTTCCCATCCCCTGCACGATGGATGGCTCCCCACAAGTAGCACCGTTACCCCCATTTCTACTCCCTCCCATGGGCAGATTCACAAGGATCCAAACATTTATGAGCCCAGGGAAGTACCAAGCGAATCCAGTTTTACTGTCCTTCTAGAGAGAGAGGGCTGCTTTCAACTATGCCATGCTCTGCCTCAATGCCAGATCCTGCCCTCTGACAGAACACAGTTTAGAAACACCCAGGCTAACTCAGAAAGCTGCAGTGAGGATGGAAGCACTTACAGTGCTTATATTTTTCCATTAGTTGGGTTAGCCCGACCCCCTCTGTTACCCTGGATAAGCCTAAATACAAAGCCATTTGAGTTCTGGATTGTTTTCTTCCTTTTAACTCAATACTTCTAATTAGTTTTTGTCTGGCTGCTCAACCTCTGGTCTTGTCACTATGATGACAAGATGTCTGGGGAACAAGATGGTGTGCCCCTTCGTTGCATTTTGCAGCCCACGGCTCAGTCAGCCGTGTGCACTGGCGGAATGAGGCCTTTCCTCACTGCCCACTTCTTCGAGCCTTGTGATCTCATTATGACAATTTGCTGTGGTTACGCATGATGCCATTTTCAATGGGTCATAACTCATTCAAATCAAAACCTGTTTTCACCAGCTCTGCTGGTGGAGATCACGTGCCTCCTCCCTGCTGGATATCCCCGTCAGACACATGGAACAGTAGACTCTGATTTCTGCTGCAGTCCTGTATGCTTACAAGACCAGCATTCATTTTCCACGAGCACGCTCTGATATTTATTTTAAATTTACTTTGGCTAGGATCTAACAGAGCATTCATCACGTGCCTAGCATTAAGTGCAGGTGTAGTCATCTATACTAAGCTTAGTTTGTGCACAGCACTTTGCTGGATCTATGCCTTTTTTTTTTTTTTTTTTTTTTGCAAAACATTTGCCAGCAAATTTGTCTGCCACTAAAGTCACAGAAAGTGAATTCAAAGGAGTTACAGTGAACAGAGATGCAGTTGTGTCTGAGTATTTCCTGGAAAGCTCTGATATCTGCCCCCATCACAGCTTCTCCTGCTTGAAGCACCTGAAGGTACCAACCTCAAGGACACATTGCCACAGGAGCCAGCTGAGAGGCTGAAGTCCTTTTTGGCAAGGCTCACTGTAATGCCAAAGTTTCTAAAGTCAAGCTGCAGAGGGAGAGGAATTTGAGACACCATCACTGTGGTTCTCATGTTTGCTGAGTACTGCTGCCAGGACTGTGAAATGTACTTGTTAGTTTTGTTTTCCATTCGCCACTCCCTTGCTTCTCCAGGGCACAAGGCAGAGACCGCCGACTGCCTTGGAAGGGCTTTTGCAGACTGACCCTCCACCACACCGCAGTATCCAGAGGCACACCACACAAACCTGTGTGGATGCCAGACATCCCGGCTCAGTCATCTTGCCTCCGAAGACTCCCAAGTGTCACCTGCTTCCCTCCTCCTCTACATAACTTTATACTGTATAGGGAGAGGGGTGACCAGGAACAGGTGAGGACAGGGACAGGGCAGGCTGCCACACAGTGCTGCGGTGCTGATCGTAGCTGGCTGGGCCAACTCTGAACCCTGTGCCAGCCCACCTTGGCCATCAGGAGCCCCAGCATCCTGGGAGCTCAGTGACAGATGCTGCTCACCCCCGTGTGTCCAGATCTGCCTTCTCAGCAATTCTGGGGTAATCAGTCCCAAGAAAGAAATCCAGCTGTGATTTAGTTACACACCAAGAAGATCTGGACATTATTTTGACAGGTTGTGGAGGATCAAGCAAGGGCTTAAGCCAAGTTCTAAGGGAAGCTGATGGGTCTGCATTGACTGGAGATCTCATAAAAAGAAGTTACTGACTTTTATAGCCGGGTGAAACAGCTGAAACAGGTCTGCCACTTGGTAGTCCCAAGTTCTGTGGAAGAGATTCACAGAATCAAGAGCTTCTTGATTCTCGCCTGTATACACTTCCAAAGAAATCCAGTCCAGCTGTGTATTTTTGTCATGAAAAATATCGGACAACCTGTCTTTAAGTTAAAAATATTTATCTGGCCTTCACCAACAATCCCATTATAATGAGCACACAAGTTATACTCCCTCGTTGAATGGCATGATTTTGCTGGTCAATATTATCATGTTTCTTTCATTGGATTGTGAACTGCAAAACCCTAGTATTATTAAAGGGCAGCATGAAAATTAGCTTCAGCACATGGCCCTATTTGCTGAGTCTGAACCACAAACAAACAACAATTGTCTCTGGGGACAAAACCTTTCAATCACAAACCAGTGAGGCTCTACAACGCAAATCGGAAAAGGTTCCCCTGCAGAAAATTTTAGTGAATTGGAAGTGTTAAGGGGGGACAGGCACTCTGTGACTGCTTGGCTACAGGAAAGCTATTTTTACTCCAAGGTAATTGCTTGCCAATTAACTTGAGGTAGTTAACATGTTTGTACAACACCAAACATTTTTTCTGGGACTTAAATATTTATGGGCTCAGTCCAGGGTTGACCTTGACCAACTAACACATGTTAAAGCTGGAACATGCCTTGTCTGTGCTGCAGGTGTGCTCCTGCTGCCCTCTAACTTGCTGCTACCTACCTTCTTGACTGGTGCAGGGACAGGACATTGAAGTGTGTGAGCTGCCGTGCCCCAGCCATTATCCTCAGAAATCCATCCATTTTGCCCAAGACAGAATTCATGCAGACATTTTGAGCCAACAACCTGCACAAGCAAGGCAGGCTGCTAGTAGGGAGCAGGACAAACCTCTGCAAACAGCTTTCGCAGGACTCAGTCTACAAGCAACAACCAGGCTAGTGCAAGGCGGCATAACTCAAGCAGAAATGAACTCACAGAGGGTGAGCTATGTGGATGGAGCACTCCAAAATGAATTGTTACAAAGTACTAAAACTTTCTTTCTAAGCAGCTGGGGCTGAATGCAATGTTTTTACTGTTATTTCATTCTTGCACAAGATAGCCGCTCTCCTTAGCCCAACCGCAGCAGCCCACCTACGGATCACAGCATCTTCCCGCTATATCCTCCCTCCTTGAGCATGATGTGTGCCTTGCAGAATTCATATTTAAGTATACGTCTGTGTCCAGGGCAGAGAGTCAGCCAGACAGGAAGGCTGCAGGGACAGAAAGGAGCCGCAGCCTCCCCTCTGTCAGTTCAGCTGGAAGGAAAAAAAAAAAGGGCAGGTGGGGCTAGCCAAAAGGCTGTGGGCCAAGGAGACTGCACATGAGCAGAGCAGACATTTCATGTGGTGATCCAGCACACCCGCTCCCTCCTTCCTCCCCAGCAGCAAATTCCCCTGGCAGGACTCCATTAGCAGAGAGGGCTCACCCGGGGTGAACACCTCTCTGCAAGGTTCCCTGTGTGCACATAGCCTCCAGGTGCCCACTGCAAGGGCACACACCTGAGGAATCACAGGGCTTAGAGGATTTGCTACTCATATTTGCCAAGAAACCTCAAAAACCCTTTTTTTTCAGAGAGGAACATTCAGACTAAAAATCTATGTTTGCCTCCTGGAGTTTTCTAAGCGACTTTCTCCTGAGCATGGATGAAGAAAAGAGGGAAAAAATTTGTTTTGAGTTTCTACACTTTTTACAAAGTCTTTCTTGAGCCATCCCTGTCCTGGTGGCACGGCCAACTGGCTTCAATTGAACTCTCATGCTGAGCTGAATCCATGCCTCCAGAGTAATTGGCAGGGGACATTTCTTTAGGAGGTGTTGGTTTCACAGGCTAGCAGAGAGATGGATCAGCTGCAACCAGCAGGAGAGATTGTGCTGAATCTTTTAAAAAATAGATTACTAGATAACAATGAGAGAAAATAGGTCAAAGAGTAGGACAAGGGGGATGAAATAGAGGAGTGAAGGCTGCTTAATACATATTTTCTGTCTGTGCCTTCGCCATAGGCTCAGAGTACCACGCCACCACCAGCTGCACAAGACTTTCATTTCCCTAGAAGGCAGTGCCTAGCACAGTGACTCTTAGCCCTTTCTACCCCATGACCCTGTACTGCAACATGAAAACAGGCAGCTTCAGGACTTCCCTCCTATCCACACGAAAAGAACAGGAGCTGTGACTACTCAATGACTCCTCCTGGGTTGTGACCTCCCCAGCTGCCCTCGCCTTCCCCAGCCCACCACTTCCCCATCTTGCAGAAGCTATTCGCTCCTTCGTGACTCAGTGAGGCCAGTACATGGCCATCAAGATTAGTTACCTCACAGCAAGGCTCCAGAGATGAGCATCCTTAAAGCACTCAGATCATCCCAGCTACAGGCTGCTGAGGAGCATGAAGGATGAGTGTGGAAATTGCTACGAGGCTCAGTATGCTGCACTGGGCTGCAAGTGGAGCTCTGCCCCACAATGTGCATTTGCTGGCATGTGCTGTGTGGATGGAAACTGTGGTGGCAGCCTGCCAGAAGCCTTCTATGGCTTTAGAGACATGACCAGTGTGTGCTGGGGTGGTGAGACCCTGCTTCTGGGGCATTCAAGGGAGCTGCTGCTGGTGGCCTCACATCCCACAAGTGGCCTTGCTGGGAAACGCTGCACAGCTCAATCCCTTGTGACTCAGTTGTGCCCTCAGACCTGTGTCTCCGCATGACTAGAAAAAAACTTCAGACACTGCTGCTCTTAGGCAGGCTGTTTGTGTCCTTTCAGGTACAAGAACTAGCAGCACCGTTCATTCCCCTTTTCTGAGCCAGCACCTTGAAAAAATACTTTAGCTCCAGGTACAGAGAGGTCTATTTACTGATAAATGATTCTGTGTGTCTGAAGCGTAAATAAGTCCATCCATTTCTTTTCTAGATCAGTTGCCCATATAAGCAGAGCGTGATCAGTCCAAGCTACCTTTTGAAAGCTGTTTTTTCTTCTGCTTAGGGACGGAAAACTGCCTGGTCCTAAAACTCTAGCTATGTAGCTCCTATAGTCACCTTAAAAAGGGATTTTAAAGATTTAAACTATCTTGTGCTTTAGATGACACAGGGCAATAACCACTTTGTGATTTAATCACAGACAATAATAATTTGGTTCAGTGCATGATTCAGCTAATCCACAATTTGATAAACGTTCACCCTAAACTACAAACCCAAATAGCTTTCTGCAAATCCCGTTTGACACTTTAATGTTAAGAACGTATTTGATAAGCAATCTGTGCTGTACAAAAATACAGGGAGGGAAATCAGGAACTGTTATGCAGCTAAATGCAACCACAACAGTAATTCAAGGAAAATAAAAATAAACCTTGGCTATTGCAGATAAATCTTCACGCAATAAGAAAACTAATGTCTGGCTGGGTCTATACTAGATTGATACATCCTACAACTTCCATAGTGCATGGAAAATTATAGAAATCTGTTTCCCACTAAAAGAAGGTTGGAACTGTAATACAGACCCACAGTCTGCTTTAGCAGTGTCATTGATGCATTTACTTTCATTTTAACTTGGCTGAATGTTTTTGAGGGCTGCAACAGAATCTATCACCTGAATTCTGCATAACTGTGAGTTCTGCAGGACTGGTATCTGGGCCAGTTAATATCCCCCCCAAATATGGTGAAGAATGATAATAAACCTCAAATCTTTGATGGTGTATGTGACAATTTTGATACTCAGCTTGAACACTGTACAGGATCTTGCTTTTCCAAGAAAAACACTGGAATTTACCTCCAAGAGATGAAAACAATCACAAAAGTATTTTCTGAATGCGATCTAGCACCACTGCTGTGGGCAAAACCATATGTAAGCAATAAGAATGTGAGTCAGTGGTGTGCCCTTACAGTGAAAAAGGCCAACTGCATCCTGGGCTGCCCCAGCCAGGGTGCAGCCAGCACGTTGAAGGAAGTGATCCTCCATATCCAGCTGGCACTTGTAGGGCTGCATTTGCTGTACCACATCCACTTTGGGGCTTCTGAGGGTACCGAGAGAACTGGCAGAGGAGCTGGCCAAGCCGCTTACCATCATTTATGAACAGTCCTGGCTATCGGGGGAGGTCCCAGTTGACTGGTGACTAGCAAACGTGACGCCCATCTACAAGAAGGGCCGGAGGGCTGACCCGGGGAACTATAGGCCTGTTAGTTTGACCTCAGTGCCAGGGAAGCTCATGGAGCAGATTATCTTGAGTGTCATCAAGCGGCACTTGCAGGGCAAGCAGGCGATCAGGCCCAGTCAGCATGGGTTTATGAAAGGCAGGTCCTGCTTGACGAACCTGATCTCCTTCTATGACAAAGTGATGTGCTGGGTGGACGAGGGAAAGGCTGTGGATGTGGTCTACCTTGACTTCAGCAAGGCTTTTGACACCATTTCCCACAACATTCTCCTCAAGAAACTGGCTGCTCTTGGCTTGGACTGGTGCACGCTTCGTTGGGTTAGAAACTGGCTGGATAGCCAGGCCCAAAGAGTCGTGGTAAATGGAGTCAAGTCCAGTTGGAGGCCGGTCACTAGTGGCGTCCCCCAGGGCTCGGTGCTGGGGCTGGTCCTCTTTAACATCTTCATCAATGATCTGGACGAGGGCATTGAGTGCACCCTCAGTAAGTTTGCAGATGACACCAAGTTAGGTGCGTGTGTCGATCTGCTCGAGGGTAGGAAGGCTCTGCAGGAGGATCTGGATAGGCTGGACCGATGGGCTGAGGTCAACTGCATGAAGTTCAACAAGGCCAAGTGCTGGGTCCTGCACCTGGGATGCAACAACCCCAAGCAGAGCTACAGGCTGGGAGAGGAGTGGTTGGAGAACTGCCAGGCAGAGAGGGACCTGGGAGTGATAGTTGATAGTCGGCTGAACATGAGCCAGCAGTGTGCTCAGGTGGCCAAGAAGGCCAACAGCATCCTGGCTTGCATAAGAAGCAGTGTGGCCAGCAGGGCTAGGGAGGTGATCGTCCCCCTCTACTTGGCTCTGGTGAGGCTGCACCTCGAGTACTGTGTTCAGTTTTGGGCCACTCACTACAAGAAGGACATTGAGGTGCTCGAGCGAGTCCAGAGAAGGGTGACGAAGCTGGTGAGGGACCTGGAGAACAAGTCCTACGAGGAGCGGCTGAGGGAGCTGGGGTTGTTCAGCCTGGAGAAAAGGAGGCTCAGGGACGACCTTATCGCGCTTTACAGATACCTTAAACGAGGCTGTAGCGAGGTGGGGGTTGGTCTGTTCTCCCACGTGCCTGGTGACAGGACGAGAGGGAATGGGCTTAAGTTGCACCAGGGGAGTTTTAGGTTAGATGTTAGGAAGAACTTCTTTACTGAAAGGGTTGTTAGGCACTGGAACAGGCTGCCCAGGGAAGTGGTGGAGTCACCATCCCTGGAAGTCTTCAAAAGACGTTTAGATGTAGAGCTCAGGGATATGGTTTAGTGGGGACTGTTAGTGTTAGGTCAGAGGTTGGACTTGATGATCTTGAGGTCTCTTCCAACCTAGAAATTCTGTGATTCTGTGATTCCCAGTACCAAAAAAAACATTGACAAACTGGAGCACGGGCTTATGAGAGCAAGCTGAGAGAGCTGGGTCTGTTCAGCCTGGAGAAGGCCAAGGGGCAAGTATTGCCACTTGCAACTACCTTGAGGCAGAAGATGGAGCCAGACTGCCCTCAAGGTGCACAGTGCAATGATACAGTGGAAGCTGGAACATGGGAAATTCCAATTAAATAGAAGAACAAGGTTTTTTTAGTGGGAGGATGGGCAAGTACTGGAACAGATGCCCAGAGAGGTGGTAAGAGGCCCATTCTTGCAGATACTCACAATGCAAATGGATGAGACCCTGAGAAACCTGCTTCATCTCAATCTGCTTTCAGCTGGGGTGGAACTGGGGGATCTCTGGCGATCCCTCTTAACCTGAATTGTTCTATAGCCCTATGCTAAGTGCATCCTGTGGAACACACTGTGACTCCCTTCCTCTCCTCTCTGACTTCTGCTGTCACACTCTGCTGTTGGGTTTGTACCTGCCTGCTCTCCTTGGTAGCAATGGCAAAGCAGCCCTCTGCTACTGCAGTGGAATAGCAAGGAAAGTCAGTGCTCTGCACCGGCTGAGAAAGGAGAACCCGTACTCTTTGCACTGTTTCCTATCCTAGAAACAAAGCCCCTGAATGAATTCTGGACCTGCAAAATAGGGAAATAATAGGCCAGGACAGCAGGAGCTACACAGAAACATTTTCTGTGGCATTGTTCTTCCTTCAATTCTAAGCAACCTTAGCCTAGAGGGTGGAAAGCACAAACTAAACTAAGCAGCTTTGGCACCAGTGCACAAGGACTGCACCATCCAACTCCCCTCCAGGTGGACCTGCAGGTGCATGGGGACTACAGCTGGCAGTGGGCTCGTGGCACAACCTTTGTGTGCTCAGGGGGCCTGAGCTTTCATCCCACCCCAGCGCTAGTGGGCTCCTCCTCTCCTTCAAGACACATTGGCTTCCTGTGTCTTTCTTTGCCCACAGCATGTGTTCATTTCTCAACTGTTGCTTTGTTCTGCTGTTTCCATCACTCTCTGCCACCTTATCTCTATCGTAACTCTGAGGATTGGTATTCTCCTCTGCACATCTTCAGGAATCTCAACACTACCATCTCAGGCTAGGTTTTGGTGCTTAAATATGTGTGCCCTTAAAATAGATATAATTATAGATTTGCGCGAGATACGACTTTATTTTTCCACATTCCTATGTTTTTATGTTGTTAGTGGTTACAGGGCATGCTTTAGGAAAAACACTTCAGATTATTCATTTAAAATAATTAAATTATTTCTGATATAATCCCTGGATCTTGTGCATAAAGAAACAACATCTGGTACAGAGATTAGAAAATAAATGTTCTTGGCTTTTTTTTTTCTTTTTTTCTTTTGTTAAACAGATGTTGTTGATACAAAACACAGAACTGTAAATCATAGCCTGCATGTGGACACAGACTGTCACTACTGAGCAGAAATTTACTGTGGCTAGATAGAGATTTGAAACAGCAATGAATCATTGGCTTACTAACTTTATTCACGTGGGTATGGTTTCAATATTCTGATATTAAGTGCACATGTCCTTAAAAAAAGAACCTTTTAATGGCAGCATGGGAGGCTCTGTTGTAGTTCCAGCTGTCTCAGTAGGGGAAGAACAGCATAATGCAATGGCCGTCTCTGCGCAGAGGCACCTGGCAGTTCTCCATCTCCTCCTTCACAGCTCACTGCAGTGCTGCTGTTGAGTTGCACAGGCTCAGTTCCTCCAATGCCAGGTGGCACCTCTCAGTGGCTCACTGTGTAGGGCATCCCTGTTACAGGTGAGGGGCTGAGCTGCTCATGGAGCTCCACCACAACCACCAACGTGCCTCCAGCTCCAGCTTCATTCACCCTCTCCTTCTCCTACTACTCTTACCATCATCTCTGCAAATTCACTGTTCATTTGCCATGCTAGCTTACATCTAGCTGAATGCCTGTGCTTTGCAATGATATTTCTGCTGACTGCATTTAAAGTGAGCAGAGTTATGGTGCTTATCCAGCCCCATGCCATTCCTATCCGCACACCACCAACCTGCATGGACTCTCTCTCTAAAGCCCCCATTCTTCTGATCTTCTGTTAGTATTGATTTCCTTTTGCAAAGCATTCTAGCAGGAGCTCTCTAGATACTGAAGTCCACTAATACCACCGCAATGTAAACACACCCTGCAGAATCATACCACTGCTGAGGACAGAGAGGTTGCCTGCTCCTTAGATACATACCTACTGTTCAGCTGGTAAGGATATCACAAATTTTGATCTCTTTTTGTCAATGTAAGTGCTGTTTTCAAACAGTGGATCGGGGTCTAACTTGCCTTTTAACCTCCAAACCATGACCTTTACTTCGTATCTTTTGTAGCATGGGATTCAGGCTCATACTTGTTGAAATGTATGCATTTTTTTTGACATTTAGCTTTAATTCTCTGCCCCTGTCACTTTGCATTTTGCAAGTACTGTCCATTTTCTACCTTTAGCTTCAATTTGGTGTAACAAAATCTTTGGGAAATATAAAGACTCAGCTGGAGACTCATTTTTCAGAGGCTCAGGACTTGACCTTGTTCTCAGCTTTGCACAGGCATAGCTTCACTGATTGCAGTGTGATTGTTCTGGTTTAGGATACTCCCGGCATCGAGGCATTTTCAATCCTGATATCAGTGTTCTGCTTTGGGTCCATTTTAACTCTGATGTACTTTGTACATGGTGCAATATGAAAGGACAGCTTAAAGTACAAAATTTTCTTTTAAAATTATTTAGAATTATTATCTATCCTACATTATTATCCCTAATGGGCTGTAGAGAACAACTGTATTTTTAAACAAAGGTATGATCATGCATTTACCACACACTTGCATAAATGCGCATACTCAAGTATTTTTCAGAGAGGAAAGAGATGCAGGTTTCTCTTTGAAGTGTCTTTTGACAAAGCACCATCAAGCCATGGCCACCTTACAGCCATATGGGCCTGAACACTACCAACATGCTCTACAAACTGTATTCAAACCACTTGCTGTGTTCAAATGCTTGCCCATGGCTTGTGGGCATTCCTCTGTTCAACTCCTCTGCACAACTCCTCACCTACATGCATGGAGGCCAAGGAGAGTCCCCTGTGGATGAGACACAGTTCCCAGCTGGTCCCACAAAGTACCTACTGGGACACACAGGGCACTTTTATTCCCAGTGACTTTGGGAAATAGGTGGAAATCAGAAAAACTGGGCTCTCAAGGTGAAACGTCTGTTCACTCAGGTTCATGTCTGCCATTTTCAGAAGCTGCAGGCACAAATCAATAAAAGAAAAAAACGCATTACTACAATGTGAACTTCTATCCGCCTGTACCATACTTTCATTTAGCTCACCTCGCATTGCTAGGAAAATATTGAAATGGATCCTCTCTGCTCAGATCTGCTCTTCCTTTTTTTTTTTTTCTTCCCAACCCAGTATTTAAATATGGTTTGTTATGTTCAATTAAAATGTATTTTCTCTTGAGAACAAGCAGATGATCAGTTTCACAAACCCAGAGTTACAATTCTCTTTCAGCAGCACCCGGTAAAATGAAAAACAGAAACAAAACATTTTAATCACATGTGTATAAAATACACAGGGTTCATTAAATCTGATTTAAAGTTGCCTGTTTGTTTTGGAGACTCTTTAAGCTACTACTACTCCAAACTCACAGAACTGTAATGTGATTCCTGATGTATTGAATTTCGTGGGATGGCTGTAGTGGCTTCCATTATAGACAAATTGGATGCAGCCAATTTACAATCTCCAATATATACTTTTATCTCAAAATGCCCTGTGAGGCAATTGTGTAAAGTACTTTATCAGGGATTGTTGTTGGTAATATTGCAAGATTTCATGATGTAAAAAATACATCAATGTCATTTAAATTGAACAAAATGGTTCCTGTTTTTTTTTCTGTACATTTTTAACCGTCTTCTCAACAAATTTGTTCAATAAATACTGTATGAAACAAACATTTTGCACTTTGTCCCACAGATACGATTTGCCAACCTGATTGATTTCTTTGTCTGCAACTAATCTGATTTCTTTAGGCTATATATCTTCTCTTTTATTAAAGATGATGTAATCTTAGCTTTTTATCAAACACACAACCACCAAACTAAAAAGGGAGAAGATTCCATGAACTAGCTTTGAAACCAAATCGAAAAAGCTGACAAATATCTCATAAAGCAGATCCCAAACGATAAATGGCACAATGAGACCAAAGTTATACAAATTCAGAAACATATCGATGCAGAGTAATACAGACCTGTGGATTTTTCTTCCCACAACAGATATAGAAAACAAGCAACTTCATCATATCCATTAGACCTTGTAAAATGAGTTCATACTATTGCTGCATGCAATCCTCCCAGTTCCTACTATCTCTCAACAGTGAGAACTCAGAGCCAGCGTTACATTTTGCAGCTTTTCCCCATTCTAATTCTTGAAGAATCTCATCTCAGTATTTCAAGTCCAACCAAAGTTACACATATTTACTTCTAAATGGCGTCCTTGGTAAGACAACAACCTCAGACTCATATCCCTGTGCTTTTATTAATGGCCCTTCTATCTTTGGGAAACTCAGAGTCCTTCTTTTCCTCAGGATCTGCAGCTGTCTTAGCTGTGGACGATTTTGGAGTGCCTTTCTCATTCAGGAAGCCAGAAGCTTAGTACCACTTTGTTCCACAAAGAACAATAATTGTTTTCAAATGTTCCAATAGTATTCTCAAATAACACTGAAGTGTGCCCGTGTTTGCTGCTTCTCCTAGAGTGCAAAATGAAATGAATTCAGTTTGCATGCTTTGCAATCTGATCATTACATCATTCCTCCGGGGCTGAACTTCTTATCAATATCCAGGACCCCAGTCAAGGTCCAGGTTTCATTAAGTAAAGCCATATACTTCCATTCCCAAGAGAACACAGCCTCAGCTTCTGCCAGGTTTTCAAGCACAACTGTAGGTGCTTATCCAATGCCATGGACAGCCTTTTCATCATTTGAAATCAGAGAATAAAGGTCTGCCCACACACAGATCCATCTCAGGCCACATACTTCTTAACAAAGGGATAAAAGATGGCTTTTGCAAGCTGCCTGTAAAGTTAACAGCTCCAGCCTCTGGCAGGTCAAGGAGGGAGTGGATTCCAGCAGGGAACCGCAGCCCATGTCCTGCCAGCAGTGCTGCTCGGCTTGAGGATGCTCCAGCTGGAACACCTCCACTGGATGTTTGTGGGGATGTGCAAGTTTCAAGGAACACTGCCTCATGTCCAGACCCCTCCTTGAGTCCTTAAGTCCAGCAGCAAACAAACAAACAGGAACCCAACTCTACTCATTTATTTTAATTTGCAAATTGAATGAACTGAATTTGGAAGAAGGACAAGGAGGCTTTAACTACACTGTACTATCAAGGCAGAACCCATCCTTACAGCAGAAATCAGTCCTTGAAGCCTAAATATTTCTCAACAGACAGGCAGCCATATCTTTCAAATTCAGAGGAAATCAAGCTAAGCTTACAACAGAGCTACAATACCAGAGGGTACAAAAAGGCCAGTGCTGGGTAATATTAACTGACTGCTTCCAGACCTCAGGGAAACAAACACACATCTCAGGACGAATATACTTTTGGAAGGTTTTAGGTTCCACTCTGTAAACTGCAATTACATTACAGCTTTTTATTCAGAAGTAATTTCAAAGGAGAGGGAAAAAAAGAGAGGCTTGTGCTAGTGCAGGAATCTGTCCCCTTAGGGTTAACAAGAACATGTGAGGCTGAGCACGGATGTAGCAGGGACAATGGCATGGCACAGTGGCATGGCCATCCCCTCACTGTGTCAGCTGGAGGGATGAAGGCTATCTCCAAGCCGTCACTGCACACACCACATCTGCCTGTGCTGTAGCACTTGTGGTTGATGTTGATTTTTCTCTCACTCCAGCTCTTTTTCTCTGCACTCCAGCATTTCTAAGGAAGCAGGATCAGATCTGTGGTTTCCCATTCAAGCAGCAACAGAATTAATTTCGCCTTTCTGGGAAGAATGTATATAAACTTAAAGCCACTAAAACTTCAAGCTTTTAAATGAGATCCCAATAGAAGTTCACCTGTCCTTTTATTTCCCTATACCTCACACATCACCTAGTCAACGAGGCCAGCCAAATTATTTATGGTGGACCAAAGAGCCCAGTTCTGAAAGATGCAGAGCCCCTGAAGCAGCTTTCTTGTATAATAGGAGCTTTGTACAGAGAGGCAAAGTCCTCATGTGATGCTAACTTTTCATGCATTGACAAACACGCAAATGAGCAGGAAATCAGCTAATTAGGCATGTTACTATAATTGCTTATTTTATGAAGTAGAGAGGGAGGTGTTGAGCTCTTTTGTAAGATAATAATGTAGATGCAAAATTGTATGGAGAAGCAAAATAGTAATGGGCTACCTGAAGAAATGAATGTTATTTTTGAATAATAGGAAAATCAACAATAGAAAAATAATTCAATACTTAGCAGAAGAAAAAGCAACAAACTGTAATATGTTCTGTAAATATAAAACTGGGTAACACTCAGGTATATGAGGGGAGAAGGGCAAAAGCAGTGGCTGAGCCTGTGCTAAGCACAATTCCAGTTCTGTTCAGTGACTGCCTATCACCACTCAATGGCTCTGAGATCCTCTGTTAAGTTTTAGGCAGGCCTTTAAGCAGAAAGATCACTTTTTTTCCAGGACTTGGTGCACCTGAAGTGAAGCCCTGAACATCGCAGAGGGCCTGCTTCCACGTAGAAGGGCATAGAGAGACTACTGCTCGCTTACTCTCCTATACTGAGAATAACAAAAAATAGGAGCAGTAAATCATGTGTTTAGGCATATTTCTTTAATTGCTTATTTTATGAAAACCCGACTGCAGACAAAACCGATATTGTATTTCCTAGGAAATTAGCCTGTTAGTGAGACCTCAGAACTTATTTAGCACCCAGCTTTTGTGCAATTGGTATAACTGCCACGGTAAGTAATTACTTACCGTGACTTATGTGACATGCATTGTATCAGTCTTTTAAAAGTAATTAAGGAAAAGTTGCATAGCTTAATGCTATGTACATACATCTCATCCTTGCAAGTTTTGCTTTGATAACATCTGCTCTTTTTTGGAGGAAGGCCAGTTTTTAGCAGTCAAATAAATTAGACATAACAATAGAAGCATTATTAGCTTCCCCAAAGTTATAAACGCTATGCCCCACTCCGGCAGCACATTTGGGTGCACAAGTCCAGTCCTGTGAGTATGTCAAAGTCTTTAACTTGCCAGATCAGAAACTTGGTGTTGAACTAGAATTTATGATAACGAAGAAATCTTAAAAATACAAGTTTATTTATAGTGAGCCAGTTTAAGAACCACAGTTCACAGTCCCTGGCAGATTTAGCTGTAGCAGTTGACAGGGTCACCCCTGTCAGCTGTGTGCCCTTTCTCCCTGCTGATTCTTTCCCTACCAATAAAAAGGCAAAGAATCAGTAGTGTGTACTCTCCTCAAGCAGTGCAGTTCAGACTGGCGTGACTTAAATGGCCATCAATTTTCACATTAATACTCCAGGCTGTGAACTGCAGAAGCTCACGAGTGAACAAATGCACTGCTTGTCCTGCCCCCTCTGCTATTGTTGTGGTAAATTGCAACAGAAGGGTATGGTGGACATCTGGGGGAGGAAACTTCTCAAATTGTCTAGCTTGAACCACCAGTGTGTGAAAAACACACAGAGTGTCAAACAGAGTGTCCCTTCTGCAGTACGAATGTTACCTGGGATTGACATTTCTCTGTTTTAAGTCATTCTTAGATACTACCCGTATGGTGTTTAGCAATCGTTGGCTGTAATTTAGGCTATCACAGAATGGTTGAGGTAGGTTGAGTATCTATAGACTAGAGAGAAAAATTAGCAGGGAAAACTTTTGCCTCCCAAAATTCAAAAAGACAACGGATAACATAATAGAAAAATCCTGGATGTCAGAACTTTTTTTTTTTCATCTCCAAAGAAGTTACATTTTAAGACCTGAGGTCAACAGCCCTTTTAGTACATATTATTTTATTACATTCTTTGAAAAAAAATGACAGCAGTGAAGAACAGCTTGTTCTACAAACCCTGCTCCTGCTTGCCTGCCTGCTGTTCCCCTTTCCTTGCAGTGCTTTTTCACTGCCTTTACCTCATCCACTTGTATTTCCTTCGGACCTGCCTCCTCCAGAGCTGGGGTTCCCCGTGGATTGCTCGGGGATGGCCATGGAATAGGCTGGATGTCTGGCTCGCTGCCTGGCAGTGCCAAAGGGTAAGCAGTCAGGCTCTTGACACAGTGCTGTCAGGCTCTGCAGGCTCTGCCTGGCTCCTGCTTCTGCAGTTTCAACAGGTAGCCACTTCTGCTGAGGCTGCCTAAAATGCAAGAAATCCTTTTGCAGGCCACACGCTGGCATGCCAGGGACTATCCACAAGGAAGCCTGGCTCTAGGAAGGATTTGCCCATTGTCCCTGCCATGGCATTTCTGACACCTGACATCTCCACTGGGGTCAGAGCTGCCCACGAGCCTCACAGACTCTGGCCGGACCTTGCAGCGTCACTGCCAAGGTATGAACCCAGGGGCATCAAGGCAGAAGAGAGGAGGAAGCTCACATTAAATGGCTTGCATTGCCCAGCGCACAGTATGGGCAGAAAGACAGCTATTGTGAGGCTCCTTGATGGCTCACTTGGCATTATTCCCAGTGCTGCTTCTGAATGTAATACCTACTTCTGTGTATCAAACAGAAAAAGAAGGCAAAAGCATGAGACTGGAGGTAGGAAGAAAAGACACAACAGCACCAGCTCAAAAGAGCACTAAATTCAGCTCAATTTTCAAACTTCCGTATTTAAAACCAAACCAAAACAGAACCAACCCTCCCCCTCAAAAAAAACCCCACAACACAACAACAACAAAAATAGATTTTTTTCCAAATGGGGAAAGCATTTTTCCTCCTGACAGGGACATGTTTAAGACATTATGCCAAATATTTATTTAATATTATCAATAAAATTAAGCTGACACCTTCAAAATGAAGTTTCTAAACGTTACAAATGAAGTAGTTAAAATATTTTGTCACGTTACCAATGGCTAGGCACAAAAGTGCCTTTAAAAGAACTAAGTAAGAAAAATTGCTATTCAGAATTTCAGGCTGATGTTGCTCAAGCAATCTTTTCTGCCTAATTCTAAAAATGGTGATGGGAATTTTTCTTTGGATTTCAGTGGAAGTACTGGGATCCTGAATAGCCCGAAGAGATGCTTAAGATTAGGGATTTGCTATTCAGGGAAGATATATTTACAAAAGAAGGTGTAAAGGAATATTTTTAAGATACTATCACAGCATAAAAGGCTCAAGGTCCCAATAACCTCAGTGGCAGGAGGACAGAACCATTAATTTCCTACTGAAGACTGCCTTGCTTTAGGGACATGGCTTAACGCATCACAGTATCTATCCTTTACTCTCATGAACATAGACTGGTTTTAGAGCAGTTTTCAGCTGATCGAGGAGTTATGTAATTGCACCAATTACATCCAATTACATAATTAGAGTAAATAAGTAATAATATAATTAGGTGCTGTAATTATGTAGTTATGACAGGTAGCATTAATGCTAATAAAATCCATTATGAAACTTGCTAAGAACTGCGGACAGGGCATGCGAGAACAAAACTTTTAGGGCTTTGTTTTCTGAAGTCTGTCATTCTTCCAATGGGCAAAATAATTAATGTAATTACTATGCCTACAGCCTTTTATTTTTGCAAATGAATGGAGGTACAAGCCATAGGCTAATTCGTATCTCTCTCTGACTTGCTGCAAAAAATTCAGTAACTAATCATCTACATTTTTTGCCTCCATTTATCTATTTGCAGCTATCAAAGCTTTGGTGAAATCTGTATGTATAAATTGCATCGCCGAAAAGAGAAGCCTGAAATTTAGATGTTAACCTTCAGTGTTCCAGTTATCACATTAAACTGTCTCCTCTGACAAATGGACACAAGGAACATTCAAAGATTGCTGTATTGATGCAATACAAGTTATGTGCATCTCTGTGGGTTTACTAGGGATGGAATTTCTGGTCAAATGGGTCAGATAAGAATTTTTTTCTGCTGGAATGAAAACTCAATAGGGGAATCATTCATGCAGTTTCTCAGTGCAAATATAATGCATGTATCCAGCTTTTCAAAGTTTCTGTAATTTTGGATATGAAGTAATACCTGTCTGACTTCATAAAAGAAGCCTGGAAAATAAAAAAAATAATAAGACCTACTGCCCTGATTTAATATTAATTAATATCTCATCCAAGAACTGATACAAGATAGAAGCCAGAAGAACGGGCATCACTAAACGATCTAAAGTGCTTTATTCCCATCAACATCTCCAAATAGGCACTGTCTAAAAAGTTAGAGGTGAATAAAGTATGCGTTGTTTTACAATACATTTTATACATTGTACCTTTTTTTTTTCTTAGAAATAAATATATTTTATATGAGCTGGATAGCTACTGATTACTTCAGTCACTTCTCAGAACAGTGTGCTAAGCACTGAAGCAAATTCAGAGCTGATGATCTGAATATCACAGCGAACATTAGGAGCTTGCACCGATGTCTATGTTCCAGAGGAAGAAAGCAAAATAAGTCCTCTGCCCTAAGGACTTCTGAGGTTAGAGACACACAAACTCATAGAAATGCCTTGAAACAAGCCACCCCTGGAACAGAAATTAAAGTGAACTTGGGAACCTGCAAAAATGTTTCCTCTGAGTGGGGGCTGTATTTTTTTTTCCTTTGTGCTATCACCAAACCTTCAATCCAGATGCTTCACTGTTTGCTGAACAAATGATTGGTAAACAAGTATCACAGTCAGTCATATTTTGGGGTCCTGATGGGTCTGGACAATAAAGAAACAAGACTACCAGAAAATGCAGACATTTCCCCTGGTGTTTAGTTCTACTGATAACCACTCTAATGTTGCTTTCTGGAATACAGAAGTAGAGAAGTACAATTAATAATTGGTTCCTAACCACAGTTGTAGGCATAGTGAGGATGACATTTGGAACTAAACTTTACTTTCTACTAAGAAACTACTGAGGCATACTCCAAAAATTGACCTAAATATATATAAGGATGGGTCTGAACCTTGAGGATTAGATTTGAGTAGAAATTCTCTTCAAGTACTCTGGCTGTGAAAACACAGAATTTGATCCCTTAAAGCTACAGAAACAGCCATAAAGGCCTACCTAATTACAATAAAAACTCATTGAGCTAGGAGAGCTTTTCCAGGTGTACTATTCATGGAATTTCACATTCTGTATCACCCTAAATGTAAATTCTTAGTCCTCCTTGTCCCCTTCAAAAATGCCCTGAGACTGAGGTGTTCTTCTACCCTCCCACACACTTTTCACTTTTTTTTTTTTTTTTTAACTAAGTGAGAGCAAAGGTTTGCCACACTTCATCCAAACAACAGGTGACCTTTCAAGGATCTCTTTCTACCTTTAACCATCTCCAATTTATTAATCACCCACAGGTCCTGGCAGCACATTCTACTGTAAATTCAGACATTCTCCAGGTTTATCTTCCACTACATATAGTGTTGCCATATTGACTTCCATAACCTTCTGGCTTAATCAATGGCACCCAAATTAAAAAAAAACAACTTCTCTCTCATTTTCAACTTGATGGTCAATCCATCTTCTGCCACAATGTCAGAATCATAGAATTATAGATCATCTGGTCCAACCTTTAACCTAGTGCTGTCAAGTCCGCCACTAAACCATGCCACTAAGCGCTACATCTACACGTTTTTTGAAGACCTTCAGGAACAGTGACTCAACCACTTCTCTGGGCAACCTGTTCTAATACTTCACAACCCTTTCAGTGAAGAAATTTCTCCTAATATCCAGCCTAAACCTCCCCTTGTGCAACTTAAGGGCATTTCCTCTTGTCTTATCACTTAGTGCAGGGGAGAAGAGACCAATCCCCAACTTGCTATAGCCTCCTTTAAGGTAATTGTAGAGCAATTGTACAGTAATGTTATCCCTTACAGAGCGAAAAATGCTTTTGAACAATTATTTCCATCCTCCTCTTTGCCTATAGTGTATGTTTCATTATTAAGTATTGTAATCCACTGCACGTCTTGCATCTTTTCTGATATGCTGGGCATTATATTCAAGTCGATTCAGCAAAGGAAACTTCATATTCTTTTCTTGCCATTGACTTTGAATGCTGCATTCCCTTCTGCCTTGAGCCTCTTCACTATGCATTTTGGACTCCCATCTGAACTACAGTGTCACATCCCCATAAACTCCCCATCAGCCTCATTCAGTGATGAATGAGTCAGTTCCACTGGTAAGCCCAATTCCCTTTTGAAAGATTAATTTGAAGTTTGCCTCTCTTGTGCTAGATCCTAAGCAGAACTTAAATCTCTTATCAGGGACTTTGTTACCTCTTCCAGAATCACAAGAGTGGTTACTCAGCCTCCAGTCAGCTGAAAAGTCTTAAGCAATTTGTTTCCCTCTTTGTCTTAAGGCCAAAAATTGCTATAATGAATGTAGTACATCTTGCATATTTCCAATATAATTTCATTATTATCATGCTGGGTTTGAAACACACGAAACACATAAGCTACATCAGCACCAACAGATGATGACACCTGTAAAACTACCTCTGGGTGTTTCACTTTTGAATCTTCTTTTGGTCATAAGCAAAGTTATATCTCTCAAATTCTTCTAGCTGAATCTCATACTTCCAGGAAATTCCATTCTTCCAGTCAGATTATTTTATTTAATTTCTTAATAGTCCTTGTACCATGTGGTATTAAGTAATCTCTGGCTCCAAGATAAAGAGTCCTTTTTTTAATTCACTCAAATGTTTCCAATTGATTCTGCTTCACAGATGCAGTATTTCTGCAGCACACTTACCCTATGTACCTCTACCTAGGGTAGCATACCTACCATATGTACCTCTCCCTCATCCAGAATAGCCACTAATTTTATATATACTCATGGGAAAAAAAAAAAAAAGCCCTCTTTCACAGGGTTTAATAATTCCAAAACCTTGATTACTATTAACCACTCAAACCACCAGTATTCTGCCATAGAGTGTCTTTGAGAAATCAGTACAGTGCTTGAGGTCACATGTTTTGGCACTTTTCTGTTAATGTTTTAGGTATTCAAACAGGAGTTCTGACTATTAATGCAAAAGCAAAATAAATTAGTGAATTGCATCAGAAAATTCAAACCACTGCTGCCACAGGATGAATACACTTACTATGAATATTAATGCATCCCTGAAAATTAAACATTAATACTTAACATACATACTCTCAAAGTTAAAAACCATATAAACATTGCAGGGAAGGAGAGGAAGAAGAGAGTAGGAAGGAACAGACAAAGGAGACAAGTCCTACAGCCCAAAGATGTTGATTCCATGAATTAAAGAGCATTTCTGAGATAAGCTAGAAATATTTTCAGGTAAGAGGACAACTTGACACTATGAATAATTTCCTGTAATGGAACAGAGAATATAAGCTTTTGTCTTAGCTTTTCTATCTCACCTGTCATACAGAAGATCCATTACTGCCTAACAGCATAAATGCACTAAGCTGGTCAATAGGACTGGCAGTTCTAAATTTCCATGGACATAGGCAGCTCCTCTGTACTTGAGCACTAAATTCCCATGACCTGCTACACTGCCTTCCCACATAGCGGTAATAGCAATTATAAAAGTTCCGTTTCACCACAGCATTCAGTTTAGACCTTCTGTCTAAACACAAACCGTTCTTCAAGGTGAGCTCTGCACAGGTCTGTGCAATGCGAGTCATCTACTCCAACTTCAGCCAGCTCCCTATTAGGAATCTTGTCTAAACTAATCATTTTGGCTCTCAATGGAGTGAGAAAGGCACTGCCACGGTATGTCACCCAAGCCATCCTAGACACCTATCTTAAGGCAGGATAAATGACACAGCTTTCTACGCTGACATCTATTTAAACCAGGTGCCTGACTTTCAGACAGCTAAAGTTAAAGGAGAAGACTCTTCCCCTTGGCTAGGCTTAGGACTACATGTATAAGGGCACCCAGAATTTCACAAGCACGATTGAGTAGTACGCATAATGAAAAATTCAATGAAAGATAACAGAGTAGATATTCTCCATAAGAAATGTGGCTCCAGAAATACGTGAACAGCAAAGCCTGATGTGCATTTGGTTACACTGTCCTCTGGGATTCAGACATATGTTAGCTCTGCAGCCACAAATCCCAGCATAGGCCCTTAGCAGTGCAGTAACTGACAGGAAGTCCACAAGAAGAAAATGGTACACCAGACTATCACAAAAGGTAGTAAGAAACGTCCCTTGAATGCCACTCTTTGTGGGGCTGTTCTGGAATTCCTCAAAAATGAAGCCCCAAACCAGGTACCATTGACAACCCATCCCTCTCTTTCACTGGAAGGAACTCTCTTTGACAGTAAGCTGGAAACGAAATGTGATTGAACATCTCTCTGCCCGCATGTCATCAAATTTCTGTCTCTGACTCCAAGTCTGAATCCAAAAACTCTTCATGATGAAGAGTTTCTGCAGCTCTTCAAATCCCTGAAGCACTTCTTGGTCTTTTCAATAGCTTGTTCAGAGCAGTCATAGGAGAAAACACTAGCCTCTCAACACTAACACTGTGCTTCACCGTTCAGCAGGAGACATTATTTTTCTGGATAGCAGCCCAGAGACACGGACAAAGCAGTAGCAGCAGCACATGTTATGCATGCTCCTCTGCCTCTAGTTTGGCTAATGAGGGAATAGAACCCACAGAGCATGACAGCACGAAAGCCAAACTAGCAACTGTGGCCTGTACCTTCATCTTTTTCATTATGTTTAAGACTGGGCTTTGTTGCAGACTGTCTAAGACATGTGAAGAGATTTTTAAAAATACAAATCGATGCCTCGCATTGTTCAGACAGAGGGAAAAGGACAGATATGCTCTGCTCTAACTGCACAGAACATCTCTCAGTTGCATAAAGTACATGCCCAAATTGACTTACCACAATCATTTGTGCCACATAACTCTCTGGACCAGTGTATTCAGTTGGATCTTTAACTTTGACAAGAACTATAAAGTATAAATAATGCCACATGTTGTGTTCTGACTTTATATGCTCCTCAAACGAAACTGTCTTGTTATCAAATTTATCTCTCTCCAGTCCTGCAAAAGACATGAACATAATATTAAAAAAAAAAATCAACATAAAAATACCCAAATCTGTTAAATATGTTGGAGAAAGGAATCTAACTTAATTTAAAGGTTCATAAATTTGAAGGATTCTAATTTAAAAGCTATAACCACATACAGTAACTGCCAGGCAAGAAAATACCAGGATAGAAGGCATTCCTGACAGAATTCTTTCAGCACAGAGTTTATTCTCTTTTGTGATATTTCCGCTTAATAACAATAACAGTATAATAAATATGTTACAGTTTTACAGTGCCTTCTATGCTGAAGGCTATAAAGTACTTTACAAGTGTTGGTTCTGATTCTTTCTAAATGTATACTGGTTAGCACACAGCATGCAATCTCAGTCCTGATCTTGTGAAGATTTATGCATGCGCTTAGCACCAAGCATGTGAATAGTCCCACTTAAGCTGCAGTGGGATTGTTTGTGCACTTAAACCTAGTAGTGAGGGTGAGTCTTTGCAGAGATGTAGTTGTAAGAATTTCATGTTATTTTTTGTTGTATCCAGTTGAGTCTCTGAAGAATAGTGCCATAGTGAGGAAGGAGAGGATTCACAAACGGTTTTCTCCATATTACGGCTTTCCTCCTTGGATCTCTTGTAGAGCTTTCCACTAAAGCCTCTGTGCACTGTGGCTGTTCATCCCTGTCAGTACAACCATGGAAACAACACCCAGTCTACAAAAAAAGAAGGTATTTCTAAAGTCCCCCATGGGAGTGAAGGTCTGCCCCTCTTTGTGACTGCACCTCAAAATAAGCGCGATTCATCTGTTGGCTTTGTGAGGATGATTTTCATTTAATTTTTTTGTTCCCTGTTTCATGTCACCTTCTGAAACAGGCGGATTTTGCCGTTGTTACCCTTCTGGAATGCACTGTGCTGTGAAATAGCAAGCTGTACTTTCATCTGCATTATGCTTTGTGAAATAAAGTCAGCAGCTGCACCAACTCCATTAGTGGTGATGATGCGAGTGTGAGACACAGCTCTTCTCCCTCAGATCCTGGGTAGAGACTGCAAAGCCACCTCTTAGCAAAGCTTGTCTTTTGACTCCTAAACCAAATCTGTTTCCTACTGAGAAGGAATAAATTTAGAACCAAACTTGGACATTTTTACAGACTTTCTTTCCAGAAGATAACCACCCCTTAGGTTCACACTTTATTTATTGCGAAATAGTTCATTTTTTGCCTTTACCCATCAAATGTCTCCATAGCTCAGAAACACTTACCACAGATGAAACAGGTTGTCTTTAGTATTTCCTCCTTTTTCTGCTTTTCACTCCTGAGATCAGCAAATGTATCAATTATGACTCCAAAGATTAGGTTCAGAACAATAATTATGACAATGAAATAAAACAGAAGATCATAAACAACTCGTGCAGCAAACAAGGGCTCCTGAAACAATAATAAGGTTGCAATAAGATACAAAAATAGCACTTCTCTAAAATATTAAATAACATTTCCACATTAGTTCAGCAAAGCTGTGCATCTTTCTTTTCATATGCCAAATTCTGTTAGCCTTACTTACAAAAATAGATAGGGACTACCTATACAAGTAGGCAAAGAAGATTTGGCTTCATATGCCATATATGCTATCTCTTCAGTACTGCTGTGGTCCTTTGTGCTGTTTCCTATAGCAGGAAGAAGAGACTAGCTTGTGTACCAGATGCAGTGTAGATGCATTACTGTAGTCTCCTCTACTGAAGATAATTATCTTCCTAGTACAGAAACAGGGATATACAGTTTCTAGTTCCCACTGACAGCTGTGATAACTCTTCTTAGTATTGTACTGTAGCACATAGGGATATGCTGATGGTATGTTCTTGTGAAATATTCCAAACTGACACCAAGTTTGCACACTGAACAACTGGAAACCAGGGGAGAGTGCCTGCATGATGACAAGAACAGTCTACTATACTCTGTCCAAGCAGAGAGCATTGATGGTTCTAGCACTATGCTAAACCAGTGTCCTGGCTATAAGCTGGCTCAGGGTGGGAAGACCACTTTTTTGTCTTCCTAGAACAGCATGCACATGCACACACACGCCACTTTGAAATGCTTATATTCCCTATTTTACCATAGTTTTGTATGTTCACATCTTAGCTATTTTCCTTCTTGCAAAGGATGGATTGGATTCTCATTAACATCTCTAATAAAACAGTAAAGTCATTCTGTGGCAAACAGGAGAAAACATTCAGTGTAAGAAGGAGGAACGTAAAATCCATGTTCTTCTCTTCACCATGACACTAACTTGAAAGCCACTGATTTTCTCAGCTTCCCACACAGTCATTTGGATATGTGCTACCTTCTGTGACATGCTTTAATATAGCTAGCATCAGATTACTACTAGGTGGCAAGGGTCACTTTCAAAATTTGTAAGTGTTTATAGACTTCATGGGGATGGTCTGCAGTCTCTCTAGAACCTCCTGGTCTATGAGTTAGGACCTAGATTCCTACTACTCACACAAGGAGCTCTTCAATCCAGATCTGAGTTATTTGTCTCTGGACTCTTGAAAGCTCTGATGAAATATCACTTGTGAGTTTAATCCTGTTATGGTGTGGCCCACCAGACAAAGTGCAGCTAGATTACCTTTATTTATGCTGTCCTTCTCGAACTTAAATCAAAATGCATAAAACCCAAATATTATGAACAGCTTTTAAATGAACTGCATTTTGAAGAAGACTTCAGGAAGAGGACTTCTACTGTTACGTATGGAATTTTGTTTTGAATTTGATGCTAGTTCAGTATAAATAAACAACAGGACCTATTCCAGGGCAGATGCCAAGCTGAAATTCAGCTAAAGAAGCACTTTAGGTACTAGAATGGAGAGTCTTGACATATACTCATTAGTCAATCCTTTTCAAAAGTTTGCACTTATAATTCTTAGTGCAATAGCAAACTGATCCAATCCAGCAATACCTCTTAGCAGTGCTTAGAAGGTTACGACATGCTCCACTTTTCAAGAAAGGATAAACTATTGCCTAGAGTTTCTTTCTTCAAGTAATATCACACCAAGCACAGCTCTTCCCATTAAGTATTCCATCTGGGATGTAAAAATTACATGGATAAATCAACTGTGTAACATTAGAGCAGACTAGATAAAAATACTGTCTATAACCTCCAAAAATTGACTTTGGCATTCATGAGATGCACAGGGAGTAATGCATTTCCTCAGCCAAAACACTTACGTCTTTGGAAGGCTTTCTGAGCACGTCTCCCACACCACCACCATTTCGCAGGCCTTGGTTTAATACCGTCACAATACACATGAGCAGGGTGTCACAGGTCCTTTCAATTCCATCTTCCTCTTCCTCACCTATAAACAGGAAAAGATCACCTTTATGAATCACAGCATCGAATAATCACTCATGAAACAAAGCCATGATTCTCTATGAGAGAAAGCAACTGCAATACACATCTGCCTTTTATATTCTCCAGCTAGAATTTCAATGATCATGCCTATCCTTTTGCATGTCACTGCTGGTGACATACTTAGATGCAGCAGGCATATTTAGCCTGAAGAGAGACAGCAAAAATCCCAAGCAGTTCTCCCACCAGTAACTCTGTTAATGACCCAGAGCTGCCATCTCTAGTCATGGGAGTATCCCTTCCCTTGCTAGTACTCCCACTGGTTTCAGTATGACTGCTTTTCCAGTGGGCCTCCTAAGTGCACAGCTGACATGCAGAAGAGAAGCAGCATAAACACAGAATTAGAAGCACATTCACAAAAGGATCGTCTTCCTGTGAAATCATTCCTCTACCTACCAATGTACAAGCCAAGTCATGTTAGCATTTCAAATCATTCAGGAGGGGCTGGCTTTTATATCAGTAAATCTGTCCATGATCTTTCCACCAGAGCATGTGCCTAAGCGCAGGTCTGATATGCATTAAATGAAAGACTCTCACTGACCTCAGCCTGAAAACTTGGATTCTATTCTTATCACTGCTGCAGAGCTGCTGTGTGGTTTTGGCCGATCCACAGAGGGTACTATTGTGCAGGAGGTATTTGAACGTGCAGAGGAGCTGGGCTGGAACACTAGTCCCCAGAGGGACTCCCTCTGCCTCGGCCAGAATTCCTCCCACCACGCACTCCCATGTTGTGACTTCATCAACAGCCTCCTTTTGAAAAGCCCTGCTTGAGTTTTTCCTGGTGTTCTGCAGGCTTGTGCTGAAGGGTCAGGACTGTAACTGCTGGCTTTCCTGTCTCCCTCTGCCTTTCTTTTTAGGGATACATTTACTTAAGCAGTGAAAGCAGGAATTCTCACTTGGTTCACTTCATGCACTTACTCGGAACACAGTTCAACAGATAACAACAGCCTGCTGCAATATTAACTGAAACAGAGTATTTAACAGCCCCCAAACCATCACACCTGGGGCAGAGATACAATGAACTGACTGAAAGCATTCACATTACAGACAAGCAATTTGGACTTTGGGCATGGGTTCCCAAACTGTGCTGTATGTATCGCAATAGATACTTGCAGAACAAAGGTGGTATCTGCTGCTTTTGCCACCACTGCTTTTGCTACACAAGTAAATTAAATGGAAACAAACTCCTGATATAAGAAACTCTTAGCAAAAGGAAAAGCAAAAGCAGACACCGGGATAGACTTCCCTGGTGAATTATACAGTCATTACTGACACTGCTACCACTAATAACTCCAGATAAAAACAAACAAAAAAAACCCTGCTCAAATATTGAAACTGAAAGGACTGAAACAGTGAAACCTTTTTTTTTTTTTTTTTTTTCCTCTGTCACATCTGGAAATTTTTTTTTACTCACACTGTGATCTCAGTCATACCAGTTCATCACCTCTGCTTTTGCATCCTGTTCCTGTTTCCTCTTTCCAAACTTTAATTCATTAATGTTTTTGGAACTAATATTTGTGCATGAGAAGATGACTGTTCACAACAGAAATAAAAGAAAATCATTATAAAAGCCACAGCTTTTATTTCATTTATGTAGCTGAGAACAAATTTTCACTTTTCGCAAGACCTGGGTCAGGTGTTGGAAACAGCAAATGGTCAGGTTCTGGTGTCATGATGTCAATCAGAGGGCAGCACAGGGGGATGATAGGAAGATTCATTTCAAAAATCATCTGGCGGTCCACAGCTACCTGCCTTCTGAGCCTGAGCCTCGACACAAGCAGGGTCAACACATGAGTGCTCACATGGACCTAGCTGAACTTGCCTAGAGTGGTACCATGCCTGTGACTGGAATGAGTAAAGAAAATGTCCCGTTCTGCAAAGAAGTGTTTGTGCACCTTTCTAGCACTGGTCTCTATGGGCTACAAAGCATGAAAGGGAGGGATAAGGCTGAGGCCACATACTTAGGATGTGAAGTTCGTTTAAGTGGTTTAAGCACTTCATCAGGCAAAGACTTAAGTGATATTGAAATGCCCTTGGAGGGAAGAGTGGAAGACTCCAAGGGAGATGAGACCAAGTATTTGGGGGCTGGCAGCTCAGTGTAGCAGAGAAGAAGCAAGCTGTAGACAGGATGTGTTCTCTGAGTAAAGTACTGAGCAGAGTTAATGAGACCAGCTGGTTAACTCCCTCACCAAAAGGAGCAATGACTGAATGCAGGCTCAACCAGTAAAACTCAAGGTAGAGGCACAATCTCATCAGAACAAGTGATCAGCAGTGATCTGATCTAAAATGCCAGATTTTTATGTTTCTGCTGTGGCCCTGAGATGTCACTGAGAACATTTTATGTATCCTACAGACAGCTGTGGATTTCTTTATGCTGCTACACCATGAATCCTACCAACTCCCAGGCTGGCCAGCCTTTGCAAATCTCCTGTACTCATAGTTTCGCCAGAAGGGAGATCTGTCCCAGGAGAAGACAGAAGGTAGAATAGTACTTTTTGACAGGTGATTCATTGGCTAATACTGATCTTTAGATCTCACTAAATGTAGTTTCTCTAATGTTACGGGACGAATAAAAGTACTCCAAGATTAAGTGCCAGTGTACCTAGACGTTCTGTATAACCCCCTTTCATTATTGTTTAATTTTAAAGAAACTGTGGCCAAGAAATAAGAAATGTGAGATTTCTATCATTTAAAGAGCTTGGCAAAAGCCATACTGCATCTCTTTTGACTGATTGATTACTTTTTGAATATAGCAGCTTTGCCAATAGCTCTTGGGAAGAGACTGTTTTCTCTATCTAGTCAGACAGCTTCCCATTTTGTTTATGAGGCCTGTTTACACACCAGCTGGGGAGGAAAAGTCTACTTTTATAGCCCTCTCCCCCATAGCCTTGATCATAAAAGCTCAAAAATCTGTACTGGGAGAATAAAGCATGTGAAGTGGTGTTATACTGGAACACAGGATAGGAAGGAACCACTTTTGTCCACAGCTTCAGCCCCTAGCAACAACACGCAAGTGTAGCAGTAAGTAGTCTAAGTCCATCCACTGCACACACCCACACTGCACAAACTTAACAACTGTAATGAAGACCATACACAACAACTACAATGTGTCACAGGATAAGAGCAGGAGAGATGGAGTAGCACTACTATCAGAGGTCCTGAGTGATCATGTTGCCTCAAACAGCAAATAGAGCAAAGCACTCTGTCAGCTTGATCTATGACAAATTCCTTCCTGAACCAATGTCTGGTAACTGGCTTGACACCAGTAGAACACACCAGACAAGCCTTTTATTTTAATGAAGTGTATTTAAAGTTGACAGGGTCCTTCTGGTATGCAGATCAGTTTCATAATGCAGGTATCAGAGTTAAACCAGATGGACTGATCTGCTGAAGTAGAGCAATTGAGCTTTTCACTTGCCACAAGCATGAAGAAACACAACTTGCCTATCACAGACATGGCTTGCAACAGTCTGCATTTCCTTGTATTTGCCACAAGCTAGGAATGCATGGATGGACTCCTGCCCATGCTTAGCTGAGACACAGTAACTCACTTAAAGACAGATACTTGGTCCTGGATCTGGGCTCTTACTCTTCCGGCTACATTACAAAGTCAGCCTAGATGCATGTAAAAAATATACACAAGAGCTTTCTGACATATGCTACACTGTTAAAATCAACTTATGTGGCCCTAAATGAATCTAATAGTGGTTCACTGTGTGCAGGTGAAGATGCTGCAGGTAAGCAGCAAGCTTTTCCTCTCAGCAAAGCCAGCTCAAAAAAAGAGACCTGTATGTTCATGCATAATCATTCAGCACGATATTTCAACAAAATTAATGTTGATGCAATTGGAAATCAGGTGTGGGAAGCACTTGCATTACAGACAAGTTCCCAACTGAGCTCCAAGCCTCCCAGGAGTTGAGTACTTCTGCCTTCCAAAAACAATCATCACTTTTCTCATGCAGTCGTTGTAATAATAACACACAAATCCCTCAGTTCTAATTGATGACCAATCTGGGGAGGTTTTGTACTAACCTGGGTTAATGTCTGGGATGCTTGTGGAACAATTCTCTTTTGCACAGGCGCCCATCACTGATGTGAGGGTTGTAGTGGGGACTTCACCAATACCTAAGAAAAGAGCAGAATATTGACAAAAAGACAGACACTGCATTGACAAAAAGTTTTAGGTCATTATTTTTCTAGAAGCAAGTCACTGATTTGAAAAGTTGAGAAGAAAAAGCAGAACAAATTACACCACCAACTCCTCCTTCCTCAAACAGTCTGCCAAACAGCTAAAAGCAAGCACAGGGAACAAAAACACGGTTTTATATTTATAAACAATGTATATCACAACTATCCCCATTTCATCTCCTGAAATTAATGAATCTACATCAAATGCTGCTACTTCTGGCTAGAGCGAGATATATTCAAAGCAAGAAACAACTGTCAGATATGAAAATAATGTCAGTTTTAAAACCATTAGATAAATTATTCACAAAAGCTGACAAGAAGGACACAAGCTGATGTTCAGTTATTCTGAACGTAGAATATTTAAGAGTTTTCAAGGATTATAACACGGTTTGGTACTCATTTGTAAATATGTATGGGTTCAAGTAAAACACTAATTTAACATTCCCAAAGTGGGTAAATGTGTACATCAGCTTGATTTTATCAAACCAATTTTGTCTTGTGCATCTTCAACAATTTTCTGCATTTCAAATCACAGATACAAAAAGGTTTAAGGAGAAAAAATGAAGGCAAAATCATACAACCAAAGTAACAGTCTAAGACAATCTCTGTAACATAGAAAACAGATCCACTCTGAGTCTCTCTTTGTGCTATTTTATAAAGAAAAAAATTAAGCACTTGTCTTGGGATGCATAATGTTTCATCCATATACCATCAGCATATTTTCTTGATGAGTGTTTGATAAGAAATGGCAATGTATAAAACCAGCAAGAATACGCATGCAAACACACCACAAAAATCTGTTAAGAACCCAACAGAAGAAACACGAACACACAGGAACTACTGCACTGTATCAGATCAGTGCTCCAATAAATCTAGCTTCCTTTCTCCTAAGACGGCCACAATTATTTTTCGAAATGAAACTTCAGATTATAAATTCTGCCCCAAAATGAATGGTAAATCAAATATAAGCCAACATTGCCCTTTGAAGTTGATCAGTGGCAAACAGCAAGGTCTATAAAAGAAATTCGTTAAGTTCCTTTTTTCCTGTGGTTATCAAATAGCTATATGGATACATCACACTCCCCCACATCAACAAGTCTTCAACGAGCTTTGCCTCATTTGTGTGCTGTAGGTCCTGAAATAGCAAAGCTAGGAAAAGGCTGACAAACACAGAGTGCACACAATCTGGGGTGGATCCTATTGGTTGTTCTATGCTTGCATACAGGTCTGAAGAGCTCAGCATTTGGGAAAATCATACCTCTAGGAATATAATCAAAAGCTATTTTCAGGTCTTTTTATGCAGACAGCTACTTCTCTGTCCATGCTCCCAGCAGGCTGGTTGGCAGCACGTACAAAGATCTCAACCCACTAGACATACTTTTTTCTAGCAAAGTGAGTTTGTAACTCTCTGTCCATGTTGGTGAAATTTCTCATTCTAATAAATTTAAATCCTGGCTTTTTAAAAAACAGTTAAAAAACTTCCAGTGATTTTACTGAAGACAGGATTATACACTAAGAGTGGTGTTTGTGAAAAACACACTGAATTTAAGAGATACTCCAGGAAATCTCACATCAGCAGAAGCGTGGATTCTGTAATAAATTTCTGTTGGATGAAGCTTAAATAGTAATCAGATGAATACATTAACTAAACATTATAATATCACATGCCTCATGCAGTACACAGAAAATCCTAACCACTATTTTTAAGGTGGGATGAGAACCAATAGAATCCACATTCAGTTGCTCTTCCAAATACTTAGGAAATGCAGGAATTTTTTCTTTATGTTAGCATGAGTTAGAAAATGCTAAAAGAAAATGTAATAAATCAATCGTGAGTGCTGGATTTTAGTATTTCAACAGAAAAGCCTAGTGAAAAGCAACCCTACACATGAAATTTACCCAGAGACTTAATTTAGTCTTAAGGTATATGGAGTTCTGCTTCCACAGATACAAGCACAAAATCAAAATTTCCCTAGAGCAAAGTTTGGTTAGTCAGACATAAAAGGTGTATTTTGGAAATGAATTTTAAAAAGCAGTACCTGCAACAGGGGCCCTGATTTTCAACCTGTCGACCTCCATGATAAAGTCATCCTTCAAGAAGAGGAACCCAATGATGGAAAAGAGATAAACCAGGATGAGGGCTAGCACTGCGGTGAGGATAATGGAACGACCATTCCGGGTAACGCTTTTTATCACATTTAGCAAAGTCTCCTCTCTGTACACCAGATCAAACAGCTGGGAAAAGTATAGTGTAGAGGAAAAATGAATACAGATTAATAAAAATGAATGTATATAGATACTACATAGAAACAAAATCTGAACTACTGAAACATACATCTAGCCATGTTCTGTAATCTCAGCTTCATAAACACACAATTCACATTGATTTCAGTGGGAACTGGGGATATAGGAGAGATAACGTAACACGAAACTTGAAATTTTAAGACATAGCAAAATCAAAAGCTAAAATGTATACTTATATATGAGTCTGACCCAGACACAAGGTAGTAGTTACCAACAAGAATCATTGTTTCCCCATATTCAAAACCGGGATGGATTAAAATTTAAAAAAAGCATCTCCGTACTATGGATCTACGTCCACAAATTAACTTTTCATGTAATTTCCCATCTGATAAATATGCATGGGCTGCATCTCAAAAATGCAGTCATGCACACACATAATTACATGTCTGTAAGCTGTTTCTTTGAGTTCATGGGATCATTTAAAAGTCACTCATGTGAAAGGATTAGGGCCATTTCTTTTTAGGACAAGGTTAAATTCATTGCACTGTTTGTATAAAACCCCAAACTGCTCTTTTTTACCCTGTGCTGTATGTTTTCCTAGTATTTAATGTAAGAAAAGTATACATGAAGATAATACTGCTTTAAATGTCAAATGCCTCAAATAGCAATTAAGTGTGATAAGGGCTTTTCAAGAAACTATATTCAAGAAACTATAGCTTTTTTTCTCTTCCAATTCTATTGATGTGTTATAGTGCTTTGGACCTTATCTATAATATATGTATTTCCACTTCAAAACACACAGATTACAGATATAAAGTGACACACTGTGATTTATCAAAATGGTCCACAGAAGAAGGTATTAGTCACAATTCACAAGATCTGAAATCCACAGCCTTGTGAAAGGATTAATAATAAAGGAAGAAAGAGGGAAGACAGTTATCATTCATCCCATACAAGACAAAGCTTAATATGAGGAACAAATGCAGGATTTTGGAACACTTTCACTACAAAGTGAACACCTGTAAATAACTTAGGAATGTGGACAATTATAACATCCATGAATCATGGACATTTGTTGATAGCAGTCACTGAAAAAAGTAAGCATTTAAAATGTTTCATAAACTACACTGCAGTTCAGAGAGCATTTTACAGTAAAGAACCCTTACTCACTGAAGGAGTAATACGATTCGATGCGCATTTTTTAAGACAGACATTAATTAGCAGGTGAGTTGCATCTATTTGAAAAGGTTCTGCAGCTAAAGCCTCAAAATATTGACTCCTCTGAAGTCTGTGCAACTTTTTGAAGGTGACTTTAATGTCAAGATATGGACCTGGAAAACGACTTCATCAGGAGCTCTGCCACAGTGAGAACTGAATGCCTAAATTTTAGAGTGCTTATCGTGCCTCTATGAGATGCTGGGAGTTCACTGCTATTTAGGAAGCTGAGAAAGATATGACAACAGGAAGATGAACACATGTAAATGGCCACAATTTAGTCAGTCTACCTAAATGTTTCATGTTTTAGTAAAAGCAAAACAGTTAGAAAACAAGAGCAGTGAAACACCTTTTATTGCTATTCAGCATGAAGGGAGCAGTTAGCTGAGTTTAGCATAATTTTATATGATTCATTTTCACTGCACCTGTATCATATTATAAAAAGGCATTCCATCTGGGTAATGGCAACAAAAGAAAATGGAAGTGGGATACATTTATAGTGATGAATCTTCCCGCTACACCAAAGGCATGCCATCTCTATTCCCTAAGTCACTCTTTTATTTATTAGGACTGCAACATGAACTGAGGAATGGGATCTTTTGGAATAGGGATGATGCACACACCAGTGGACAACTCCTGTCCCAGAGAGATTACAGTCTGTAGACACAACTGATACAAGATATAGGAACAACATACACAGAATAAATGTATGATGGAAAGGGACAGAAGAAAGAACCAGACTGTGTGATGATTTTCTGAAAAGAAACAGGCAAACTTTCAGCTCTAAAACAGATAAAACAATTTCTAACAGAAATAGGTTCTAATGAAAACAGCAGCTCCTAAGGGGCAGCAACACAACGGCATGCTAAAAATACACATGATTTGGCTTGATTGTCAGGAAGAAATTGAAGACAGCTGCATGGGTAACGGTATTTTCTATTTTTGCAAAGTTTTCCCCTCCGCAAAAGCACAGACTTACCAGGAAACTGTAGAAGAATTCATGCACACAGAGGCCCAGCATGCAGACCAGGACATATGCTACATGATAGAGAAAAGCCATGTCCATGATGACTGCTCTGTAGCCACGAGTAAAAGTTCCACGGTTTCCAACAAAGCTCACCAGAAACACTATTTTGTTGCAAAGCTGTGGGGTGTAAACAAAGGCTATGTTTACTCCATCAGAAAAAATCCTGTTCATCTTTGCTGTAGCATGCAAAAAATCTAGATAGGCTGCTTTGACTAAATGCTCAACTTTTAGATGGCTGAAGTTCAAATAAGATAAATCCATCTCCAAGGCACGCTGGGAGTGAGTCCATGAGAGTAACTGGAAGTATATCACCCCTCCAACCCTGCACTGTCTCACTGCGTTCTGATATATCTCCACAAATTAATGAGTAAGCAGGGTGAGATTAATGCCATAAGGCATTAAAAAACAACTGGAGAGTGAATTCCTTACAATTCTGAGTTCAGACCTGAGACCATGCAACAGCAGCTATGAATGCAACTACAAGGAGAACAATAGTAACACAATAGCATGTGTATGGGGGATGGGTGAGGGTGGGGGTGCCTACCATAAAACAAAACAAAACAAAACAAAACAGAACAGAACGGCATTTTGGAAGTATGGTATTTAAGCAACGGCATCAGATATGTCATTGTTCCTAAGCATGTGAAAAACATGTTCCTACATATGAAAAGCAGTGCCAAAGTACACATGAAAGGAACTAACCCCATGTGTTTGGTAGTCCAGGTCAAGCAATAAGGACTCAATATGTTTCTTCTTTCAAAAATTTCACATGGACAAGCACTGCTTGCTTACCTTTACCTTTGACTATGTCCCTGGGTATTTTCAAGCACGCACAATTTTCAAAGAATTGGTGGCAAACAGCCTAATAATTCGCTGCCTGGCATTAAGGTGAATTAGAGCTGTAGCAGTCAGGCAGAAATGTAAATAGATTACTTATGAGCACGACTTATATGAGTATGACTTATCTTATAAAGCTCAGTAAACATGAAAAAAAGTGACATGAATAAATTAAGAATCTGAGAAGGGCTGAGATAATTTTTAATTTTGAAAACTTTCCTCAAAAATATAGATTTAAGCTCACAGAACACCTTACAAATTTGTGTCAACTTTGCTGAGCATGTTGGTAGAGAAAATTATTCTTTTAACATGAGGAACTGTAAATTTGATTCCTTTTACTCAGCAGTATTTCTTTTAAATTTCATATTGTTTTTATTTTTAAAATATTTGCATATGAACAAAACATAATCCCATTTTTTTCAGTTTTTCAGTTTGCTGATACTGCTCTTTCAGGACGACTGGATTTTTTTTTTATATATATATTTTTTTTTTGCTCAACCCGTGAACCTGAAAAGGAAGTTCTTCGCACAGTTCTAACCAAGGGATTTTTTAATAGAAAACCCTTAATATCTCTGCTTCTGCTGAAAATTCTGCTTGCTTTTTAAGTACTTACATTAGCAGCACCAAGAAGTATCAAGGTAGGACCAAGCCCAATAGTATATATAGACCTGAGAATAACAGACACCAAAAAGGGTCGAATGCCAACAGGCTTGGAGATGAAAAACAGCATTGCTGTACAAAGTGCCACTGCAATCCAAAGGAGGACTGAAAACAACGGAGAAAGTGTGCCTGTATGGAGGAGAAAGGGAAAGTTGAGAGAGGCATCTTTGGAGACTCTTTTTTTTTTTTTTTTTTTAAACCAAGAAACAGATCCAAAAGATCAATTCCTTTGCCAATATAGCTAACAAAAAGCATGACTCATGCATCACAACTGCTGACCACAACTTGCCCTAATTGCAGCAAGAACTATTATTATCATAGTATTGTTGATTTGCACAGGTAATAATAAGAGCAGCTAATGAAATTTCCATTAAAATCCAAGGAGTGCTCAGAGATGAAACAGTTTACCCTTCTCCTGGAGCAAGGCACTAATCAGCTCCCTTCTGCAGGGATCATTAGGACTCCTTCGGTCTAATTCCATGATTGCTCAGCTACAGAAATAGCTGACTCTTGGGGTAGCGCAGCAAGTGGCATGATGCTGCAGCATCACATTTCCAATCTAAAGAGCACCAAAGCATCCTGCTTTTAGAAAAGCGGCTTTCTTCTGAAGGGCTGCAGGCATTCAGCGGGAGGCAGCCTCCGCCTCTGCACGAGAGCAAGACACTTGCCGCAGTGGGAGGCAGCCACGGGGAGTTGGGCATGAGAAGGCAGCATCTGCATTGCCAGGAGCTGCTGAATAGCTAAGCCTTGCTCCTGGGGAGGTGGCGGGTCCCTGCTCTTGCTGAGCTCCCACAGGCATGTGAGCTGCTGCCTTCAGAGTCAGTCTGTGCAAGAAGCTGGCTCCAGGCTCTCCCCGAGTTTTGAGTAATGTCCCTGCTTTCCTTCTCTCCTCTGCTTAAAGCCCTGGAAACACACCATGCTGCTCTGATGTATAAAGCACATTCAGATCTCAGGGCACTGTCATACTCGTACACTGACTCCTATTGTTATCCGATGAACTGAAAGGTCAGTGACAAGGGAGAATGGAATAGAAAATTTAGCTAGGCTCACAATAGGAATAACATCTATCTGTTTGGCAAGAGATATACAGCTAAACAGCATCAGTGAGATTAGAAAACAACGAGGTGAAGCCCTATTCTCAAAATTCAGATGGCATCCAAACTTTTCCAAAGTTCGGGAGTGTTTATACCCTTGGCAAGAAGTTCAAGGTCAGCTCTGCTGGGTAGTTTCTTTGCCAACAAGATCTGGAAACTTTTAATGGATCCTAAAAAATAGCTTCAAATTGGAGTTGAAAGGTAAGACCAAAGCACTCAGTGTTTCTTTAACAAATCATTTTTTCTTCTTCCCTACTGCAAGTCAAACAATTTCATATCATGTAACATGAGCAGATATGCATGAAGCAAAGAGACCTCATCTGGAGGGTAATTTTGCTTACGCCATATGATATAAGAACTGCAGAAATCTACTAAAAGGCAGCATTCTTGGGATGATTAGATCAGTCCAGGCACCTCAAACATGTGAGCATGGCTGGATTTACACAAGGTGAAGGGAAAAAATGTGAGACAAACTCCAGCTCTGAGATCAGTTTTTGGAGGCTGGAAGTAAGGAGTCTGCCTCATGACCATGCTAATCCCCTATGGCCACACTTATTGTTTATTGTTCAGCAGTCTCTTTTACTGCTACAGGCACTAGAAATTGGAATCCTGAAACACACTATCACTGAAATCACTGGAGTACTGGGGCCACTTAAACTAATACTACATAAATCTGCAGTTCCAAGTATTAATACCTATAGACTGCAGACCAGAGGATTTCCGTGAGTATAGATTAACTAAAAATTTAGTAGCTTAAAAGGTTTATTTTTAACTCTTTGTTTATTCTTTCAACCTGCATAGGCTCTGACGTGTGTACCCTGAGCAGCTCTTCAGTTCACAAGCAGAAAAGCACTATGTACTTCCTATTTCCACAACAGAGCCCTGCAAACTGCTACACAAGGCTATGGAGATGCCTGTGCTGTGACCTGCAGAAACTGCCCCACAGGGTGAAAGGGCAATGTGGTCTCCATGCCAATATACTTTAATCTGCTGCTTTTCTGTTTAGCCAGCCAACAGGAATGTTTGATGGTGCCAATTCTGGTGTTTGTGAAAAGTACATGTATCTACTAGAAGCTGGACTGCTTCCACCAGCACTGTTCACATGCCATCAGACAGAGGTGACTTTCAGTCACATTACTGACTGGACTGGATAGAAATCAAAGACCCAGAGATGAATGGCTCTACTCCCATTACCAGTCTTCTTTATCCCAATTAAGCTTGTTTTCGATCCAAAGAGGCCTCCTGCTAGTCTGCTGCATTTATTTAATGAAATTTATTATTCATTATATTTCCTACGACGTGATGAAACAGAGACAGAATCGCATATTTTTATATAACACATTTGTCCCCTGCAATAGTTGCTCTTCTACCCCAATAAAATAGTCGAAACCCCATGAGAAAGTTTTTATATCATTATATTCTACACATTTTAAGACTGCAAGTCATTCAAATTGGTCAGTTTTAAGGAATCTCAGTCCCTCTGCTGCAATGAACCCTTCTTCAGCTCAGCAGCTGTAACTGAACGTGTGCAATAGTACATCACCATATGGTAATAAAATATATTAAAAAAAAAAAAAAAATTAGCTAACTAATCTTCAGCTTGGCTGCTATGTTCTGTCCATTTTACTTCACATTGCACAGGACATGTGATGCACTGAAGATCAGCTACAACATCTCAGACAACATCTGGTGTCTACTCAGAAGACACTAAATGGTTGCTGCAGATATGCTGCATACCTGAAGATGCAGTTATACGTAACTGTGTTACCTTAGAATGGAAAGCATCTAAAATTAAAAGGAAAAATGAAACCAAACTCAACTTGCCTTCATCTCCATCATCTCCAAAGGGATAAAACAGAGCAACTGCTAAATTGATGAATACAGCAAGGTTGAAGGAAATGCTCCCCCAGAGAGAGATGTGTCTAGAGAACCAAAACAGGGGTGGATTATCTAGAAAGGGGAGAAAAGCAGCAATCAGTGAAAAGTAAGCAGGCATTAACTCCATCAGTAATGGCCTCAAGGGAATTAAATAGTATTTAACGAAGAAAACTGATTTATACAAAATAAATACGCAGACCTTTAAAATTAACTAAAACAGACAAATAACAAACATAGGTTTGCCATAAAACACAGTTTCAAGCAGTTTTTCATCCAAGGATCCCAATACAGTTTATTATACATGACAGTTGTGCCTCAGCTGAGGTTTTAGGATTGGATCTTGTGTGAAGTCTTCTCATCTGCCTCTGAAACTGTAGCCTCTGTGCAGGGAGACATGAAGTCAAACAAACAACTAGGTTTAAAGGCACACTGCATGAGAGGCATACAGAAGACTCAGAGCAGGTCATCCAGCTGACCCATTTGGACCAAAAATGCTGATGATATTATTCAAAGAAAATGGAATACGCAAGGCTTCAGAACTACAGCATTTTCCCCACCTCTATCAAACTAAAAACATCTCAATCTGTTTTTGGAGAACAGATAAAATTCAGTCTGACTGGGTTTGGTTCTGCAAAAGCTAACTATTTCCTGTATGATCCTCAGACATCCAAAATTAACTGCTGAACAACAGCTCTGTGCTGTTATAATTACTCCAGGCTGTAAAAGGACTCCAGTTAAGCCAGGACCTCCATATATGAAGTGCTGTATAAAGACACAGAAGCAGTCTATATCCCAAAGAACTTATAACCTAGTTAGAAATGACTAAAAAGGGAAGTAGGACAAAACAGGGTTAAGATTTTGTGTCCAGAGTCATGTAATTGATTCAGCAAAAAGCCTAGGAACATCATCAGAGGGTACTAAGACCCAGGCAAGCACTTCATATATGCGACTGTACTATCAGATGTTTAAATGAACATTTAAAACAAGCCTCTATGTGTAATGGTGTGAGAAACCCCCCAGCCAGAGAAGTTTAGCTATTTGAAGATGATGCATTCCTATTAATTAGATTTTAAAGTACTGAGAGTCTTCTGCAAGCCTTAAGAGAATGTTCTTGACTTGCCTGTACCCAGCTAATTTTTAATATAGACTCCTTCAACTGAATATAACTGTCTCAGGATTTAGTCTAAATAAACTTTAATTGTGATTAGGTGACTATTCAGATTTCATTGTGATAACCTCATGCTGTTGACTGCTGGGATTTAAGCACTTGGAGCCACTGCAAATGACATCTGTCAATTTAAGCAATACAGACTGCATGCTAACAGACACTTGGCTAAAGAATGAACCAAGCCTAAACTTACATTATCTTTTCAAAGAAAAATCATGGAGACTTATGGACCATTCCACTGATGAAAGAAATTGGGGAATTTCTGTTCTGAATAAAAATAAACCAATTTTCCTTGCTTACAGCATTAGGCAGGTCTGGTCTATGTAAGTGTAGGGTTGGGCTGTTTTATGTGTGTTTCTTAAGCAAGAAAAACAGATATGCTTTTGTTAATAGAGTAATTTTTCTACAATATAGTGACTTTTATTCCCAAATAGACTGTGCAGTTAGGGAGTTAGTCTGAAATCATTTATTTTACAACTTCTACTCTTGTCGGTTTGTCAGTACAGACAAGTTTTTCACAGTGCCACCAAGGAAAGTGGACCTGAGCCAACAGGATTCATACTGAAAATTTACAACTGCCTCTGAAAATTGCCCAGGAATTGACATTTAAAAACCCATCCAACATTCCTGTTTCCATAACATTACGGATGCTGCACTAAACCATATTGCTTTAACTATCCAAACTCCCTGCTAATCCGACCATAGATCCTATTCTTCTCTTTCTTCCTAATCAATTGCATAATGCTGCTGTGAGCTGTTAAACAGCTGATGTCTGCCATCCCAGCAGTATCTGCATTTTAGCAGTGAACAAAATGATACACTCTCATGTACTTTTATATACATACATATATAATATACACGTCTTCTTTATCTCTCAAGGATACTGTAGATGCTTAATTAGTTCATAGCCTTGATTCTCTGCTTCAAATGCAAAGGGAACAGTTGACAGTTGCTAAGCTGGCAGGAGCTTACCATCCCCAGGACATGAGCAGCAGTGGCAGCCCCATTCCTGTTGAGGCCAGCAACCATAACACCCACCAGTGAACTGAACAAGAAATTCACAGTACCTGGCTTAGTTTCCCTGCACCTCCTGTTCAGGTCCCTGCTTTGATCTCTCTCCCATGATCTCAACTGTGCCTGCCAGATCTGCAAGTTGCAAGTAGCTTAAGAAAGTACATATGCCTCTCCCACTACCACAGGACATATACCAGAATGGGCTCACAGATGGGGATGTACTGCAGCCTAGTCAAGCAAGGCTGATGTGAACTGGCAAAGGGAACGGACTCCATGGGAGTCATGCAGATTTAAAGCAGCTGAGGTTCTGGTGAGAGACATTTTTAAGTGACTGACATTTACAATTTTTTTAATGGTCTTTTAGGAATCTGCAAACCTCAAATATGCAGCTACACATGTTTTTGTTAAATATTAGGGGTCTTGGCTTAATTAGGTGCAACCCTATTGAGTTTAGTGGAGCTACACCCAGTTCATCCATCTCTCAATTTAGCTTTTGGAGTCCAGAAGATCATCTTGAACACATTGTTTATATTAGTAACTACTTCATATTATGCCTCTTCTATGGTGGCATGCAAGTGTCTCAGATGACCTACACTATGCTGACCCTACACACACAAGTCCTGAGCAGTTTTGCTTGTTGCAATGTCACAGTGAACAGTGAAAAGAGTTTCATTAAAACTGAAAATATTTGAAGGCTTAAAAGCAAGGTTTTGGCATAATTAAGCTATTTTTTGAATTTGTTATACTTACTCCTAATTTTCTTTTGCCATTTCATCTCGTTGTACAGATCCTCTGTCTGTTGGAAGAAGTCATTGACTTTGCTTCCTTGTTCATCTCTCTCTGTTGTATTGAACACCCGACTTTTGGACTCCCGTGTAAGGAATTCACAAATATTAGGGACAGGAAAGACAATCTGTTCCATTGTTCTATCATGACGAACAATCTATAAATAAAATGCACATTATTTTTTTTTCAAGATCAGTGACTTTCCAACCATTTTGTTATATCTGTTCTTGCTCACAGCTCCCTTATTATTTATAAATTAATGCATAAATTATTGGAATGTTACAAAGAAACTGAACCAATTAATCCTAAAACATAAAGTGAAACCACAGTTCTATCTCCAAAAGCCTGCATGAAAATAAAGTGGCAAAAATATGGCTCAACTGAAACCTAGGTCCAAACTTACCCCAAATATAAAAAAAAAGTTCCAATTCAGAATGCTTCAATTTTGCAATGGATTGAAATGAGTCTCTGCCACTAAACAGTGCTGAAGCTCAGGGGCTTTCTGATTGATTATAGCATTCTTTCCTCACCTTGAATTTATTTCTATGATGACAGAAGTTGTGAAGGTGAACATGCAAAAATAGCACCCTGTTACTCAGATAGAACCCATATCTTATCTGTCTTTCTCTGCTTACTTGGCAAAAAAACAAGGTTTTGCATTGTTTATATTTCAGAGCCTACTGAGTTACTGCTAAGCGAGATAGATTTTACTCCATTTCACTACACTGTCATCAAAATTGCTTTCTCATTCTGATCATGGAGTCTGCATTATTAATAATGGAGAAATGGGTAGAAAACTCATTTTTACTCCTAAACACATGTTCCTGTACAGGCAGCAGTAGAGAAAAACAAACAAACAAACAAACAAAAACCAAACAACCACAGACTATTTGACTTTCAAATAAAACAAATGAGATACCCTAATATCAGGGAGCTATATCTAAAATGCTGAACAGGTCTAAAATTGCTTTCAGTAAAAGAACAGCAAACATTCATTTGATTTAGGAGCAAAGCTGGGATGAGTTTCACTTTTCCAGTCACAGTCCTGCATTTAAGAACCTTCCTTTCTCTCCTATAATTCATATTAATTATGTGAACATACTAAAAATCAAACCCATCTTAAGCCATTTTTACATATAACATATTCAAGCACATTTGCATTAGAAATGAAGGATAACTACACGTCTGCCCAAGGACATGTGCATTATGTGAAATTGAACAGGCTATTTTGAAGCTTCTTAAGTAAGCAGTTGCTTCTCAAGCCAGCAGATGTGCATTGGGACTGTGTGGCAAGTGAAGGACCCTGACAGAACATCAGTTCAGTCAAGGACTCAAATGAAGAGGTATGCTGCATGTGCTGCTATGCAGAATGGTATTCAAAAAGCCTCCCAGACAACAGAGGCCCATAAAATGGACCCCACCATATCTGCTGAAGAAACAGGCTTTGTTGGATTTAACAGCCATGACATTGCAGGAGGTTTTAGAAACTACTCTTGGAACAAGCTATTGGCCATGTAGAAGCAGACCACAGTGCTTGTTTTGATACCTAAATTTGCAGTCTACTCAGACAACTTACTCAGCTGATACTTGCTAAGAGATAACTTAAGAACATCCATAGTGTTAAAATATGTTAAAAGGAGCACTTAGCTGCTGTCTGGAAACCACAACAGCCATGGACCTTCCATCTGTCTTGTGGTGATACAATGTGAGCATTATCAGGCAAAAAAGGATGTTAGCTAGCACAGAGAAGGACCCCAGCAGCAGCCTGTCTTGACAGCAGCCAGGACAAAATGGACTTGAGGTGCTCGCATCAGACCACTCCCTGTACATGCAAGCTCAGGTCCAAACTAGACAGAGCCTGGGAGTCCACTGAAGCTAAAATTATTGGCTCAGATTCAGGCTGGTCCTGTGTGAAAACACACTGTACAGTTCTCATATTTAGCCAATTTTGGACTTGATAAAGGATGTCCAAGAAATATGTCACTTCTTCCTTCAGTCCATGGAAACAGACATCTTTGTACCAGAGACATTTTTCTCTTTATGAAGGCACTAAGGGCTAGAGATCCTTCAATGCCCAACTCACATCTTGATGCCTATAACCCCATGAAACCTGTAAGAACACAGGAACTGGTACAAGAGTTGAGAACCTAAATACCTCTGTGGTTCTTGATCTAAATCCAATCCATGGCAGCGGTAAAGCTTAAAATAGAGAAAAGAACAAATGAACAGGCTAAGCCTTGCTCTTTCAAACAATAGCCATACTGAATGTCTACATCACTTCAAAACCTCTTTGTACTGCAGCCAAACTTTTAATTTGATCAGTAAGCATCACTGGTTTTGAAACTCATGATTATTTATTTGAGTGATGCACCACACAAGATTACTCTTGACTTCATGACACAGCTACTATCCACAGTCATTATTTCCCTAACAAAACATGGTTGATAAAACAAAAGAAAGCTACTGTAAAATGATTATTTGGAGCCACTTTTAACATAGGTGCATTACTTTTTCTCCAACAGCCAAAATCATATCACTCAACTTTCTCTTCTCATAAATAATCTACACATTTGAATAAGCTTTGCTGTTCCGAAGTCTAAAAAAGGTGACATGCCCTGCACAAAATGCAAATTTGTCTCATACTCAATCTTCTAGTGAGCAATTCTTTACCTCTATCTGTGCCGTATGATTGGCATAATGGCTCAAGGCTTCATCTCCTTCATCTGGATCTGACCCTGGCTTCAGCATCTGTTGCAATGTTTTATTGTGACGAGCCAACTAGAAAGAGAAAAAAAAATCGGATTTATATCCTGCTGCTTTGTTTTCAGCTTTATCATCTCCACTTAACTAACACAAATCCTCTCCTCTTCCCCCCCCCCCCCATATACTTACATGCTGAACTCAGTGGGGCTCCTTCCACAGATAACAACAAAAATGTAATTACTTGAGAACAATAGGAATAATTTAGTCTTAAAAAGTCAGCAGCAAGTCTTTGGCTGAGATTTATGGATGGCAGCTTAGCTGGCAGCCTGGATGGTATTTGGACGTTTTTTGACAGATACCAAAAAATTAGACTGAATGCTTCTTTTCACTTGAGTTTTGACATAAAATTTGCATACTTCTGACTAGTAATTACACTTACAATTAAATTTACTCTGTGATTTCAAGTGGCTAAACTGTTCTTCACCATGTTGTAACATGGAATTTCAGGGCTGCCAAGGTAACATAGGTAACTATTTCAGAAGCAGCTGGACTACAAAGGCAGGTAAATACATTTTTAGTGTACAGATTATATACACAGCATGTGTGTGCATGCACATAAATACCAACTCCTCCTACAAACTTATACTAATTATATGCTTTGCATGATTCATAAAATGCATCACATCTTGTTGAATTGTAAATATTTAAAATGCTTGATAACTTCACAAAGGTTAATACTGATAGTGTCAGCAAATGCATTCATGATTTCTCTTAGGTCAATGAAAACCAAAAGACTTGATTAGAAAGGCATGAAGAAATGCCACTAAACATGTAGTTTTCCCTACATAATAGAGAGTGGTTTTCATCCAAAAACTCTGAGGTGTTTCATCCAGGAAGGTGATACAAGTTTTGCAATTTTAAGGTGGGGGAAACTGAGGCAGAAAAAGGAAAGGCTATCTTACAGTCACTATCCAGGTCTTAACCATTACACAGACATTACCACAACAGGCTAGACACAAACAATTACAAATGACTGCAGGAACCAGATTTTTAACTGCTGAACACCACAAGGGGGTTAGAGTTGTACTAAGTGAAACAAAGCAGCATGTTGAGGAGTTATAAATTAATTACAAATCTACAAAAAGTCTCAGGGATCAAGTCTAAAAGTAAAAATTGATCTAAACAGAAATTTAGTAATTTAACCAGAAATTGATCACACTCATTCCTAAGCCATTTGCAAGTCTTGCCATACCTTTTCTTATCTAAGAGTGGTGGGAGAGTGGTACATATGCAATTTATTCTGTTTATCAAAGTTCCCCAGAATCTACAAAATACATTTTCTTCTAGCTCTTTATACAAACTTATTAATCAAAGAAGAATATTAAATGAAATATCTAAAACCAAAAGAATATTCAGGATAAATAGTCAGAAAGAATAAATGTATTTTACTTTTATTTTACTTTACAATTACTCATGGACAGAAGTCTGCTTGGCCTTCAGAGCAGAGCACTAAGCCATTGTGGCAGAATATCAGCCTTTTAAAAACGGTCACAAGTTGATACTTCAGGACACATGCAAAAATCATAGGGTGGACAACTGCAGAACAATATTCTTTCCATCACTAATAGATACCTGCTTTCAATACTTACTTTTTGCTTTATCTAGTAAATATATTGATAGTCTCATTACATGTATTTATGCCTTATGCATCTTCCACTCATTTTTAAGGCTAAAAGATCCTTAAGTCTGACTAGTTCTCCTTCACACAAGGCATATAACCTGAAAAAGTCAGCAGTCTTTGTATGTCTACAACATCTACTTAAAAGGACAACTTGAATCAGGCATTTTGCATCCCCCTCAATACATGCAGTAGCATCACAGAGAAACACGATGAGCTTGTGAAAACAAGTTAAGTATTGTTTAAAAACTGCCTTCAAATAGTGTTACTATTTTTTCCCTTCAGCTTTATTGAATGTCCCCCTGCTTCTGTACTTAAGAAAGGGCAAGCAAGAGCACCCAATTCACCTTCTTTGTATCATTCATCGTTCTGTACACCAATGTCATGTCCTCTGTTACCTGTTTCTTCTTTAAACTAAAAAAAAAAAATCCCTATCTTTTCCATCCTTTCTCAAATAGAAGACTTTCTGTGACTCAATTACTTTCCTTGTCCATCTCTAAATGGCCTTTACTTTGGCTGTATCTCTTCTTTAAGACACAAAGAAAAGAACTGACTAGATAGAATGAAATCACACCCTGCTTGGAGTGAAGAATTAGCATAACCAAAAGCAAATATAGTCCTTTATTTATTTAAATATTTCTTTATTATATTATGTGACACAGAAGACATTTGCCTGTATGTTGGCTCTTTGTCTCCAATGTTAACCATTAAGATTCTGAGTCTTCTAATAAATGACAAGTCAAGGATATATGGACAGTTCTCCTCATTTCTCATCTTAAATTGATGCCAATTTGGAGAAAGGGATTTAAATAGATTTTGGAATTTTCATTAGTACTACAAAAAAGTTAATTTATAAATATACTGTAATTTGTATACAGAATTGGAAATACCATTTATAAGACATAAAATCTCAAGATATTGATTCCTGATATGATTTTAACTGTCCATAACTAGTATTATAAAAGCATGTCTCGATAAATGTCAGTAATGAAAGCTCCCTTACCACATGTGTTAAAAGGGAAAATTGTCCCAGTTCTCTTTGGCCATAATGGAACTGACGAGTATAGTATGTTAATTTAACAGACTGCTGGTGATTTGAGACAGTACCAATACAATGCATATTTCACTATCAGGTTTCACGTGAACAACAGCCACATACATTAAAACCATGTGCATTCAGTGAGATTCATTACACTTTATTAGACTGTGCTTTTAGGCAGTTACTATCTTGTGGTGATGTGTGTACAGAGTCTAGCATCATTTAGCCGGGGCTTACCAACACTAGCATTAGATAAACTGATCTGAGGAATAGGCCAGGAACTCCTGTTCTGAAGACACATTGGAAACAACCAGGAATTGCTGATCAAGCTGGAGGAGATACAGCAGATTTCAGAAGTGAAACCCGTCTGAAGTTGTCAACAGTAGTGCTACACCGAAAGTGCTCATAACATCATTTCTTTCTGCTTCCCACCTCTTCATATCCACTGACTTCTTGTAGTCTAGACCTTCAGACAGTAATCTCAGGGCAAAGGGTATATCTCTATTTTCTACTTGTATTACAGTTTTTATGTGAGATGGATTCCTCATTGCCACAGTAGTAAGTACTGTTAATATTTCTGTATTGTCAAAGCTGTATCAGTGAAAGAATGGTGTGGATTGCTCAGATATGAAGCAGAGGACCACAGTAAGACACAGAACAGCTTTATAAATGCCATGTTATTTGGCAACAACAACATTTTCTGAAGCTTTGCTTTCATGATCCTTCCTTCATCCTGTAATGAACTCAAGGGCACACACGGGCAAATAGGACTATGTTGACAGACTTCCTGACCACTGCAGAGCCTTTTCTGAGATCAAAGACACAGCAGTGAAAATAGCAATATAGCAACAAACCGTAACTTATAATATGAAAAGCTTACCCAAGCTGGTAATACGCTCTAGGTGACAGTCTGTGACTGGCATGTAAAGGCTGTGCAAGCTCTGACTGACACTTTTACACATTTAACTCCTGTGATGTAGTTGTGTTGCTTCTGTAGTGCTGCACAAATCTTTTGGGGCAGCTGAAGGGCAAGACACTAGATGGACATGGACTATAGTGACTAAGAAAAACAACAGCCCTGTTCACATGTGCAAAACAAAGCTAAAAATATGAAGAGAGCATAACTGATACAGAAAATAGTCTTCACTAGAGCCTGAATTTGCAGAGAGCCCCCAAAAAATCACCTCTGAGAACACTCTCAGTCAGTCATTCACTCATCCATCAACCATACCAGTGATATTTTAAATGTCAACACTGTACTTTCCTACTCACAATGGCATGTAAGGAAGAGGAAGCAGTAACATCTAATGGAGCAGTGATTTCCAAAGAGGGGAAGTGTAAGGCAATAGTTATATGAATAAAGATCATTTGGCTTTCAGTCAGTTCCCCAGGAAGGACTGTTGTTCATCTTAAAAGACTTTTGCTTCAAAAATTTGGAAAATACTGTAATAAACATCACTATAAAATGTGAAAGATTTAGGACAGACCAAGAACACTGATGTCATTAATAAAGAAACACTAGAGAAAAATGACAGAATTACAAGTAATACTCAGTCTGAATTCCTTACACAAAATGATTATAAAATCAGATCTGCTGGTCATTTGGGATCCCATATATGATCAGTAGCGTGGAAAAACACAGCAGACACATTTTATGCAATTAGCAATATATGGCTTTCCTGCAGGCTTTTTGTCTTAAGGTCAAAATTTCCTTCAACATAAATGCAATTGTTTTAATTTTCTCAAAGAAAGAGTGATTTAAATCTGTGAACATTCATGTCATCAGCCTCTCCCTGTAAGGGGTTTCCTCTATAGCATGGTCTGCATTGGAGGCTGACCCAGTACACACATGGGACAGTTGTCAAAACTCCTGCTGATTTCAGTAGGCTTTGCTTCAGGCCCAAAAAAGGACAGGAGTCCTATAAATATGAGCTAGAAACAGCAGGCAGAAGACCCCGGAAATCTGAAAGATGTATTTCTATTCATTCAACTTTCCAGCAATTGGAGACTATCAAGCCTGGGGAATAAAGATGATTTTTTATGATTAGAACAGCACAAAGGGATCTAAATGGGTGAAGCTTAGTGTCTTGTAAGCAAGTATGGCTTTCATGGAAGAGTCAGTTCACTGGCAAAGTGCCAAATGAGTTAAATTGATTTTCTAGAAAAGGCCAAAGAAGTATTATTATAAGTTCTGGACAACTGACTGAAAAATACAAATAAAGGCACAAATAGTCTCTGTGCCATGAAACACTTTAAAATATTCCTACTGAGAAATATTATAAAAAAATATAAATAGAGAAAAAACATCTTTCACCCCTGTATACATTATGCTTGTCACCATCTCTCTCGAGTCTCTTCTCATACTTATAAGGCAGCAATACAATCTACTATCTGATGGGGAGGTTCCTGGCACACAAGCAGGCCTGGCAGGGGCAGGGCAGCAGCTGGGGAGTGTGCTGGCTGCTGGGGCTCTCTGCGGTGAGGGGACTGGACAGACGTGCAACCTGCAAGCACTGCACAGTGCCCTCTCTGCCTTTACCCCATGCACCTGCTTCAGCTCACTGGCAGCCTTTTGGTGTGCCAGTCAGCCCTGTCTAGTGTGACAGGGCATGGTGAGGTCTCTAGACAATCCTCAAAGTTCATGACCCATGGACCTTGTGGAAAGTGAGGCAAGAGCTATTTGTACAGACCTGATGTGCAATGCATGAGATCTGATAGATTTGTCATAAATTATCTTCATACCTACTCAGTAACAAGATGTACCGTACTGTAGTTAGCCAGCCCAAAGGCCACTGGTCTTTCACCAGGGAGAAAAGAGACAGAATCTAACATGCAGCAAGAGCAGCACCTGTTCAGATTACTTTCACCTTGCTGTGCAAACAGAGTCATGCAGCTGGGACTCATTTACAGCTGCAATCCCTTCTTTTTTCCCCTTCAGTCCCCTGGCTCCCAGAGCCAGGCAATGTGAGATCTGGCACCACCAAAACCCCTCACAAGGGGAAACCCCAGCCATCTCACCAAGCATTTCATTTTCTGCTTAGGCTCTCTAGGATAAAAAAGCTACTGTGAGACTGACAAGAAAAACCCCAAGGACTGAGAAACAACAGCAAAGAGAGAGTGAAGGGAGTAGCAAACGGGATGGGTGAGACACACAAGAGGACAGGAGACAGAAAGTGAGATACTCTTCCTCTGAGCACCAGTGTCTTACCACACTCCAGCTCCCTGCCCAGGGTGAATGAAAACACTCATATTCCATTGGTAAACAAGGAGAGAAAGAGAAAGCAAAGAAAAAGGAAATGTCATCTTAACCATAGCTGAGCAGAAATTTTTATTCCAGTTGGCTGTACTAACAGTAATAACATCTTCTCCCCGTGTTCCAATCAAAATTGAATGGTGCTTTCTGCAATACATAGGGTACTTCCTTTCCAGAAGTCATTACAGTTTCATAGAGCGTCACCTTTGCACTCCACCACAAAGCAATCTGTTAACAAACATTAGGAACAGTAGGGACGGAGCAATGGGAGACTCTCAAATCAAGTATTCATTGATTTCATTTAGATGATTATACTGTACAGAGCAACCAAAAGGATTTAGAGCTAATATTCCCCTGATGGCCTGTGGTACAAGAGCAAGGCCCTGAGTGGTCCAGACTCTATGGATTCTGTTCCTGGGTCTTCTGTGGCCTCATGTAACTGCTGAGACATCACCTCTAGTCCCTGCCTCCACGTGGTATGTGATTCAAATTGTGGATCTACCTTCCAGGGTATGGAGAAATAAAACACCTTGACATTACCACATAGGAGAAGCCATCACAGTTAAATGATCTCTATCACTATTATGTTTGCAGTCCCCATAGTCATTTTATTACTACTTCTGATGTGGTTTTGCAGTTCTTTTATCCCCAATGAAAGGCAGCAGAAGACAAAATGACTTGCTAATATTTCAACTAGCTTTACTTCCATTTGTCTTCTTCATAATTTCTTTCATGGGCAAAGCTTACTTGCAAAAAAAAAGTACTATGCATGCGGGTAAAGTTCAGGTCTGCTGATAAAATATGTGCTGAAAGAAAGCAAAATTTAGCTCAAGGGGATGGGTATGAAACACTTCTTCAAGGTACATGTAAACTGTCACGAGCAGCAGTGCCTAAATGAGCCAAACTGGCTCAATGCATACATCAGTCACATCTGGTTTTTGGTATACAGTAGCCATACTGAACATAGGATGTGGACAACAGTATGCAATAGAGTGTTCCAACATGAGGAGTATAGGAAAGAAGGACATAACTAGATAATGGAAGTGTCAGACATGATTATGGGAAGATAACAAGACAGTTCAAAAAAGGAAAAGGAAGAAAAAGCAGAAATACTAGAGCTAGTCTTCTTAACGGTATAATAAGAAACAACATCCCAGTTACATGTAACTTCTATGAAAGGCAGATAAAACATTGCACCCAACACGCTTATCAACATGTTACACACCCAGACTGACAACAACCAAGAACAGCAACAGATCAGCAAGCATATGGATACCAAATCCACAAAGCAAGAAAACTGTTCACTGCTAAAAGACACCAACATTTTACACACATACAAAATATATACATAAGCTTGAGATAAGAGAGCTGTGAATGGCATACCCTTTCCAGGAACTCTCCAAATCCTTTTATTGTCAAGCACTTTACTTCCTAGGTTTCTCTTCTTATTCAGAACAGATACTCTCTGCAAAATATCTGTCTATTGCTACCTATCATGTGGATCGTAAAGAAAGGGAAGGCTAGCTATCCATACAACAAAATGAGAAACTGATCATGATCCTTATTTTGGGGACAATGTGGCAAGGGAAACAACAGTCTTAAGTCTTTAAGCCTTAGGTATGACCATATTTTCTTCTTTAAGCCATAAGAGTAGAATTTGACTGCCACTCAACCTCTCTTCCTCTGGCACCAGGCATAGAGAATAAAGCAACTCAAGCACTGATACTTCCAGAATGGGCTCACACACCTCTCCAGGGTCTAACCAAACTACATGGAAAACAGCTCTGCCTTTCACTTGAAGTGTGAGATTTGCATAATCTCCAGCTCTCTCCTCACATCTCCCACCCTTAAGCTTCATTTCATGTGTTTACACTATAGTGCCATGTTGTCTTTTGCACGTTGTGACCCCCCAACCTGGATGCAGCTCACCAGCCCTATCTATCAAACCCATCAGCTCTACAATACATTCCTAGGTTCTGGTAGAGCACCTCTGTAGTTGTACGGGCTTAGATAAGCCATCTACCAATCTTCAAAGCAGCTTGTTAAGAGGTGTTAAGTCCTTAGTCAGCTTTCATGATTAAAACATTTGAGATCCAGCCATTAATGTGGCCATCATACTTGTTATAGCAACAGTGAGGTAATAAGTTTGTTCAGACAATCTTGTTAGTATCCCACATCTTTGACAGGTATTTCTGTAACACACAAAAAAAATATAACTTGGTCATTCAGAGTCAAAACCATATCAGACTAATGTAGTATGTAAGCAGCTGAAGCTGCAAACTCTCAAAAGGCATGCATTTCCTAATCTCTGCAGAGGTCTGATGCATATACTTTGTGGGGTATGAAACAGGACAGTTGCCAACTGTGGAGACAGACAGGGAATGAGAGGTGTCTCCCTTCATATAATTACAGTGGTGAGATTTCCCAGCTTCTTCAATCATGCTGTTGAACACTTGCTAACCCTCCAACAATTAACACAGAAAAATGTCTTTAAAAATAATTTAGGGGCATAGAAATAAAGAGAAGAGAAATTAAAACAGTGAGTTGTTCTTTCTAACTTTGTATTACGGCTATGTCCTCGGTAGAGCAGTTTCACCTGGTACCTGTAAAGCAACAGTTCATGGTGGGAAAAAAAAAAGTGAAAAAATTACAACTCTGTCCTCATCAAACGTTCACAAATAATGCAGCTTTACCCAAACAGCTAGCAGCTAAATGGTGCTCTGCAGGCAAACTCACAGAAAGAAAAGACTGGAAAGTCAAAGTTCATTTAAGGCTGCCACAGACCATTCATAAAACATATTCTGAAAATCATTGTCAATACATAACAGCAGAGAAACTGTTTTCTTTACAGAGATGGATACTTTTGATCATTAACTCTTAAAGCTGCCATCTAAGAAGTGCAAAGTGGACCTCATTTTTATTTTTCTGTGCTCGTTAAGTAAGTTTAAATGAAGAGAAAGGCAAATGAGGTACATCTGCCTGTTTTCAGATTACAAATTCAGATCTTGTCTATTCTAGAAAAATCTATGATGACTGAGATACCTAATTAAATTATGACATCAGAGGAGATGAGAATTAAAACTGAGCAACTGTGAGGAACAGACATATTTTGACATTCTGATTAATGCTCTTTATTTTTGCTAACCTGTAATTACTTCAATGACTACCGAACAATTGAGAAGGCTAAAAAAGTATGTCTTTGTTAGAGAAGACATCCCCCCCTGTTTTTAATTAAGGTGTAGGATTTCACCATGCAGATATCTGAGGCCTATTAGAACTGCTCTGATAATATTAAATAAGACCAGACTTCACTTTCATGGTATTTCCAAGGCTACCCTCACTTCCCTTCAAAACAAACAAAGCAAGTTCCTCCTAGCTCAGAGTAAAATACCTTGGTTGTACTTTATATATAAGAAAAAGAGCACTTCGGTTCATCTGAAGGTCACCTTTAATGGAAAAGCCTGTTCTGCCAGAGCAAGCCTTCACCTACAGTAGACTGTTACAATTCAACACTTTGTGTAATACAGCTTTCTTAACAAAGGGTGTTTGCAGCAATCTGAACAAAGTGGCTACATTACATAAATTTCTGAGCAGACAATTTTGCAGCTGAGGGCAACTGAAAGTGTAGTCTAATTTGAAAAGTGACTTGGTAAAGATGGCACTGTGTGGCTCCACATGTATTGTCTCTCACTGGCTTCTGGATCGAACTTACTGCTTACAAATAAAATTCTTTTTATTTCTACTTAACACTTCTCCACATAAACATAACTGAATAGCTTTAAGTCAAACTGTGCTCTTTTTGGCCCATCTATCATCTAATGAAGACTGTGTATGGAAGCTCTAAGATAGGTGTAAGGTTTGAGGACAACAGGTCAAGTTCTCTACTAGTATAAATGAGTATCACTTGTCTACCTTCAGTGGAGACAGTGCTATGTATACTGGTTAAGGATATGGGTAAATGAAGATCCATTCTTAGAATGGGAAGCTAAATAACTGGCCTGCTGGCCATAAAGAACCAAAGGGAATTAAAGTAACTCTCGCCAGCCCGTGCTGTTTCAGACAGCAATGAAAAGTTAGTATGTTTATTACTAATATAGGACTGTAAATGGAGCCTGAGAACAGAAAATGTCTTACATAAGACCATGTCATTCTACAGGCAATTTTCAGAGTAAAATTACAGACTAATGTGAAGATTTCACAACACAGATATTTGACAAAGAAAATATATTTCTTCTGGTTTAACATTTGGGCCCTAACACCAATACAACATATTTCCCAATGACAAAAATCTTGTAAATCACAAAACATAAGGACACAGGATTAAAAAAGTTAAAGACAGAAGAAGAAACCCCACAAAAAAAAATAAATATTAAGGCCACTTGTACATTAGTGAAATGCACAGTCACCACAGTCAAACAGGATACATACCTCATTAATATTACATATAATGAAACATACATATATGTATAATATATACTTGATCTTAACTCTAGAGCTGTAGAAAATAACCTAAAACTTTTGTGACCAGCCTACATCTAGCCTGAATCCCAGCAGCTCCTAGTAACCTAAGACAACAGGATTCCAGAGGGAAACAGAGGTCCCCATATAGGTCCCTATCAAAGTCATGACAGGATCTTGAGGAAAATGCTTCCAAGAAGGGAAGAAAAAGAAAATATCGAAGGACAAGTTGCCAAGGTTTTAACCTGAGACCTAACAACAAAGGACAAGTTGCCAAGGTTTTAACTTGAGACCTAACAACAGCCACAGACATTTGTTTAATGTTTCAGGTGCTCATTAGTGTCAAGCCCCTGTAGCAGCCTCCATACTGTCTCTCTATACTGCAGCTGGCTAAAGGTAGAATTATATACCATCCTAATGAGCCGCAAGGAGGGTGATGTGCGTCATTGGTTTCTGTTTCAATCTAAGTGTAAAAGCCTTGCAACAGCTTCTGATTCTGCTGACATTTAATTAGCCAGTGTCATTTTGATGCCATAGCCTGTCTCATCAGGATGATAACTACAAAACAACATGTGGAGCATAAAAGTTCTATGAGAAGTTTCAGGTCTGGCAGCCAAGAATATGAGTCCCCTGACAGTCACGGTTTCTGGGACTGGTCCCCATTAGCCCCTTGTTTTGGCACTGCTATCAGCAAGAGCTTTGCTGTTAAGAGAGAGATGCAAAATAACAAAAAAAGAAAATGAAAAGCTACAAACCTCAGCAAAGCCTTGCAAAAAAAAAAAAGCGTCCTTGAGATCTAAAAATTTTATCTGTCCTGCAAAAGGGAGCATCATTATGGCACTAACTCAGAGCTATTCATCCTGAAGGACAGAAGGACAGGTTTATCATGAAGGATAGATCTGATAATCCCCTGAATTCAAAAGGTAGCCCCGTTTATTTAAGTATGTAAGGTATTTTTCATCAAGTGCCATCAGATGCTTGGGAAGGCTATCTTTAGGAATACCTGACAACTGTTCCTTAAGAGATTGCTCACATCAGCTGCAAAATTTGAAAATTTTCCTTGCTATAACAAAACCTGACTGATCTATATATCCACTCGGGTGCTGAAAGAGCTGGCGGACGTCATCGCGGAACCTCTCTCAATTATTTTTCAACGATCCTGGGAATCTGGGGAGGTCCCGGTAGACTGGAAGCTGGCAAATGTTGTGCCGATTTTCAAGAAGGGTCAGAAAGAAGACCCTAGCAATTACAGGCCTGTCAGTCTCACGTCAGTGCCTGGTAAAATCATGGAGAAGATGGTTCTCGAACTTATTGAGGCGCACCTGGGGGACAAAGCAGTCATTGGTCCCAGCCAGCATGGGTTTGTGAAGGGTAGGTCCTGCCTAACTAAACTGATTTCCTTTTATGATAAGATCACCCGTATGGTGGACCAAGGGAAACCAGCTGATGTGATTTTTTTGGACTTCAGCAAGGCTTTTGACACGGTCTCCCATAGGATCCTACTGGACAAAATGTCCACCATACAGCTAAATAAAAACATCATACGATGGGTGAGCAATTGGCTAACAGGCAGGGCCCAAAGGGTTATGGTGAATGGGGCTGCGTCAGGCTGGCGGGCGGTTACCAGTGGGGTCCCTCAAGGCTCCATTTTAGCGCCGGTACTTTTCAATATTTTTATAAACGATCTGGATGTAGGAATAGAAGGTATTTTGAGCAAGTTTGCTGATGACACCAAACTTGGAGGAGTTGTGGACTCGAATGAGGGTGGAAAGGCCTTGCAGAGGGATCTGGATAGGTTGGAGAGCTGGGCGATCACCAACCGCATGAAGTTCAATAAGAGCAAGTGCCGGGTCCTGCACCTGGGACGGGGAAACCCTGGCTGCACGTACAGACTGGGCGATGAGACGCTGGAGAGCAGCCTAGAAGAGAGGGATCTGGGGGTTGTGGTAGACAGCAAGTTGAATATGAGCCAGCAGTGTGCCCTGGCAGCCAGGAGGGCCAACCGTGTCCTGGGGTGCATCAAGCACGGCATCGCTAGTAGGTCAAGGGAGGTGATTGTCCCGCTCTACTCTGCGCTGGTGAGGCCTCACCTTGAGTACTGTGTGCAGTTCTGGGCACCACAGTATAAAAAGGACATGAAACTGTTGGAGAGTGTCCAGAGGAGGGCTACGAAGATGGTGAAAGGCCTGGAGGGGAAGACGTACGAGGAACGGCTGAGGGCACTGGGCCTGTTCAGCCTGGAGAAGAGGAGGCTGAGGGGAGACCTCATCGCAGTCTACAACTTCCTCGTAAGGGGGTGTCGAGAGGCAGGAGACCTTTTCTCCATTAACACCAGTGACAGGACCCGCAGGAACGGGGTTAAGCTGAGGCAGGGGAAATTTAGGCTTGACATCAGGAGGGGGTTCTTCACAGAGAGGGTGGTTGCACACTGGAACAGGCTCCCCAGGGAAGTGGTCACTGCACCGAGCCTGTCTGAATTTAAGAAGAGATTGGACTGTGCACTTAGTCACATGGTCTGAACTTTTGGGTAGACCTGTGCGGTGTCAAGAGTTGGACTTGATGATCCTTAAGGGTCCCTTCCAACTCAGGATGTTCTATGATTCTATGATTCTGTGATTCAATATAACCAGTGATACTGGTACAGTACATCCATTTACACCAGACAAACGCAGACCTTTTTGTATATAGGTCTTTTTTTTCCCAAAATCGTGCTCTAGCACACTAAAGGCACCACTTTAGAGTACACCAGTCAGAGATTTATAGAAGTCCAAATGAACCAAGCTGTTCTGTTCTTGGAAGAGAATCAACTTAAAATCTTTGTCTGCAGAACCTGATGCTTTGTAAAGATAGAGGCTTATGGGGCTGTTTTTGAGCAAAGGCATCTACCAGAGGATTGGCAAAAACAGGCAATGTTGATCAGCAGACTTAAAAATTCACTGAACAATGTGGTTGCAAGATCTCAGCTCTTCTGGAAGATCCTTGCTAGAGCTATATGGTACTTCTCAACTGGATGAGGATACACCTACATTTTAGAGCAAAGTGATCTGGAAACACACAGTTCCCATAAGGAAAGGGAGATCTCTTTTAGGTAAATGTTATGGACCCCTAACAACACCATATGGGGGGAAGGGGAAAGAATGTTCTTACAAGACTTTTCCACTTGGATCCTGTTTCCACTTTTTCCATAGTATAACCATGCTGCTATTGTTTTAGCCAATTAATGCCTTCTGCAAAATGCAGAGGTTGTAACTGGTTCCACCTATTCCCTATCCTGAACAGCATTCCAGGTGTTTCTTTGCTTACAGAAGGTGCATGGAAATGCATGCTATTAAGTAAATAATTTCTGTCTTCTTCATCAACATTTCTTTTTGAACAGTGACATTTCACCCTAAATTTATCCCTTACTACAGTCACACTTCCTTATGCAGAATACTGTTTTTCTGCCTGGGACAACCCTACCAGTTCAGAAAGCTATGGATTTTCATACCAAAGGACAAGCTACAGGCAGTGATCCTATCTCCTATCTAGAGGAACATATTCATAGTAATAATTCTCATGCTCCCCAGATATTAAAGCATGGAAAATCTGTTCACATTATTTCCAGCAAGGTCTTACCATGAAATCCTTTGTCCTGACTTGAATTGTATGCAGATCATGACAAACAAAAGCATATGAGAATTCACATTTAACTTATAATACATATTTTAATAAATGTATTTTATTCTGTGTGCACACACATACAGACACACAAGAGAAAAGGAGTAACAAGGGTCTAAGGTCATCTACCTAAATGTTAAAATACAGCCAAGTGAAGGAAAGCCAACAGCTGCTTCACAGTACAACACCAAAAATAACTACACATAAAAAAACCTATAAGCTTTCCAATACTCCTCTCTCCTCTCCCCTAGTTGTATCAATTATACTATGAAAGCTCGTCCAGCCTCAACAAACCAAACAATCCATAATATTATCAGCACAAGAAACTTTATTTGAAATATATACTTTAGCGCAATCTCTTTAAAAGGCTCTTGGAGTACTGGTGTGTTCAGTGATTACGCACTTCTCTGCTGTCAGCTGTATTACCCATTAAATACCAATTTTCCTCATTAGTAAAGTAGCTGGGATCAAGTGAGCATAGGAGGAAAACCAGTGTAGCAGTTAAAGAAAAGCACTGGGGATCAAGCAAGCTGTCTTCTCTTCCCATGATGGCTAAATGACTTGCTGTCTACACCTACTTCTGGCTTGGTGTCTTCATCTCTAAAACTGGGTAATACCACCTACTCTAAGAGAGGGGGAAACAAAATTAACTAAAGCTTTTAACTGCTCCAAAACCTATAAAAGCCAAAGTTAATTCTTTAAATGCTTCCAGAATTACTGTTATTATTGTCATTTATCTGTTCTGTCATAGCATGAAAGAGCCCGTATGCACATGGTTCTAGGCACAGCGTTGATGCAGAAAATAAAGTGGAAGGTATAGACAGCATGATAAACAGAAAGCCACAGAAACAAAAGCTTTGTGCTTCATAGAAATTTATGTATTTGGACAGCTACCTTTAAAAAAAAACAACCCAACCTGTCTTAACTTTCTCCTTAGTGAATATATTGTATGCAAGCCTCATTATCAAACAAATCCTATGTCAGGTGTCAAAAACAAAAACTAACTTCTAAAATAAAAACTACAGCCTGTAGTGCATTAGTACTTCCAAACTATAAATCCATGCCATTATTACCAATAATATTGTCAATAAAAAATTACCTGGTTACCAAATATTCTTAATGTGCATGCATACGCCAATATGCAGTATACTACATGAAGTAAACATGGCAGTGAGATTATTTCTATAATGTTTGTCACATTTGATACAGAAATCTTGATTTTGCTATTAATGTACTTTATAAAGAAAACATATATGGCTAAATGACTTATTTTGCTCAGTACATTTAAAAGCACCCAAAGGGAAGGAATATGACATCTCCAGTTGCTACAGCTTACTTAGTAGTACATGCAGCAAGAACCCTACAAGTCACAGCAAAATCCTGCTTCTTTTACCCCATTTGCTTTTAAGAATTTATCAATGAAAGGGAACTTCAAATGATGTTAGTTTATCAGAATATAAACTAGATCAAGTTTGTGTTTATTTATGCCATATACCTGCACTGATATCAACAAGCAGTGTCAACTTCTTCTAACTTCATAGGGTGGAGGAAATGTTTTTTCAGTAAGTCTTAGGGCCATTAGGAAATTATCATATTTATGTAAGTAGTTTTGGTACTCCCTTGGGATTTCAATAAAATTTTAGCTTAACCTCATTAAAACTCCTCCTATTCAGCTGGAGGCTACAATGTACTGTGGAATTTTAAGACCTATGCTCCTTCTCCAGCAAGGCATTTAAGCATGTGCTTAAAATTAAGCATTTGAGTGAACATTTTGCTCATCTGAGAGTGTCAGAACATGCATCATGAAAGGGATGCCACATTAGGTCAGTACTTCCATACTCCCGTAAAAGCTTTGGGAACCAGATAGGTAGTCGCAAGGCATTGAAAATTTTGTTGTAGTACCATAATTTGCTTCCCTACTGCTTACCTACTCACATCCTTCTAGATCAAGGACATGTCTACACAGTTCTACAGGCAGATGAAAGTGCATTCTTCCCAAGCTGCAAGCTGACTAGAAGCTATGTAAATTTATTTAATGTTCTCTAAGCCTCATGAATACACTCCTGCTGAAAGATACAGTGCATTAGCTAGGGTTTCATGCCTGATTTAGAGTTTGCAACTAGCATCAAAACACACAGAAACACTCTAAAGTATATGTTGTTAACAGAAGTACATATATACATGCATGCAACCTATAGAAGCCTGTGGTTATAACTATTGCATTTTCTTATTTTATAGTAAATGTAAAGGGGTTATGAACTTCAGAGAAATACTACTAACTTCTATAGAGCTTTTTTAGTTTACGAACTGCTGAAATACTTTTTTATAACGAACAGCTAGGAAGCTCAAGCAGTCATCTGAAAAGCCAGAGGATTTATTTGGCCTTTTAAGATTTCATTTTTGTAGCCATTTAAAAACTTGATTCTCCTAATCACCTCTGATGCAGAAGCATTGGACTAAGTATTCAAGTGTCGTGTGCTACTATGTCAAAAGCTTTTGTAAACTCTACAGAGACATCACATCAAGACAAAATCTCTTTGATGACGGCCTTCCTAGCTTTGCAAAACAAAGCATAGCCTGCTTTAACAGGATCTTTTAAAAAGGACAGCAACAGAAACACCACAGCAATTACTCTTGACCGAAGCTTGAAAAGAAGAGGTATTAGACCTGATGGAACTATCTGTAACATACCACTGATATTCACCTGAGACTACTATAAGAAATTAGGAATGTCAAGTTCAAGGTTTGGCTCTGAACATGACATTTGAACAAGACAAAGAAAAAATATCTTCTCCATAGATTTTCAAGAGAATTGTGACCAGTCTTTAGCAATAACAGGCTTATTTTTCCAGGATGTAACCTCATGCACCAGCTTGTGCTTGAGGCTGCAGAAGAGCTACATCTGGAATGAGTCGTTGCCCTAAAACCAAGCTGCAGAGTGAAGGTGCAATTTAGGGTAAGTTCCTCATGGATAATTCAGTTCTTCTTTTAGTGCTGTTCCATTCTCTGTTCATAATACATTGAACAGGAAAAGTAGGGAACAGCAGTATCCAGACAGCCCTGAAGCTAGTGCAAGGTGAGCAGCACAGCTACTGCATGTGGCAGGCTGGAGAAGGATGAAAACGTAAAGGGAAGGAGGACAGAGAAAGATTTGGAAAAGAAGTGGTAACTGTTATGACATGGCACATTTAACAGTTAATATCTTACCACTGTGTCCCAGGCTATCTCTGTCTGCCTGTGTGTGTGTGTATGCACGTGCATACATGTGCCTGCATGTGCATTTGGGGTGGGGGCTGAGGGCGTGTAAAGGATATTTAATAACAGAAATCTCAGCCTTGCTTGTGACATATTTAAAAGTTTCTATACACTGTGGGTCAAACATTTACAAGAATGCCTTTTGCTTCTGGTAAAATCAGCCACAGGAAGGGCAAGGAAGGATGTAGTGGTGGCAAAATGCAGAACCCACCAGAGCCCTGAAAAGTGCAACGACAAAAACTGAAAGTCTAGGCTCCCCAAAATAAACTGTCTGTGTTTGAGGGCTCTAACAGCAAAAGAGGAACTCTTGGTCTTGATTCTGCTAATACAGAGGGACCAAAAAGCTGTAACTAGAACAAGTGGTCACATGCAAGTGTCAGGAAAGTGACTGAAGATCCATGCTGTTTGTAGGAAAAAAACAAAGTCAGATGGACTGTGAAACTGTAAGGAGTACAGCAAATACATGTTATGTAAATTAGGTTGGCTAAGCTGATTGTAAGGCCCAGACACCAATAAGCCCCTCAGACACAGCAAAGCAGAAGAGGGCGGTTAGAGTGGAACCAGAAAAGGAACCCAGCAACAATGGATTTACTGAGGAGGGACCAACTTCACATCCTGCCCATCCCAGAACAAGTAAAAGGGCACACGTGGAAAGAGTTTGGGGTCAAGGATCAGCAGCAATTCTATGCCAAGAATCATAGCTTTTCATTAGCAGAGAAGAGGGAAACTCCCCAGATTGCCTGCCCTTCCATTGCTCTGTTTTGATATGGGGCTTGACATGGCTGCAAAGCCATTATAAACAGACACGTGCACAGTATTATGGAAAGATGATGAAAACAGTAATTTTCGTAAAAAGATGGTAATTTTTTACAGCATACAGAGCAAACCATGCTATTTAATTTTACAGAATGAGAATTAGCACAGTAAATTGCTACCATGAGCCTTACACAACCAAAACACCCACTACAGATGAAGCATTTGGAACAGCTATGGAGGGATTGATGAGCTTCCCTGGCACACAAATACTTGTCTAGGGACAGAATTCACTCTACACGTCAGCTAACTAGTGTACACTTAGTAGTGACCTCTCTGGTAAAATGACCCCAGTGGTCACTACATATATGGTTTTAGGTCTATATTCTACTCCTCAAAATTTATTTGCCATTGACATGAACACTGCTAAGTCATTTAACACAAGCTGTAAGCAGAAGACATAAAATACTGACATTTTGATTTGGCAGACACTTAAATTTTCATTATAAGCATTGATACATGGAGTAAATAGTCATACAATGTAAGAAGCTACAGATACTTTCCAAAAGTACTGTGATCTTTGATGGGTATCTTATGTACAGACCTATATACAAAACAAGAGTTGAGCATGGTCATCCATAGCAACAACATGAGAATAAGACTTAAGACTTAAATGTTCTGCAAGCATGTGAGCATAATTCAGTGATTTTTTCCATTCCTTGCTTGAAAGAAACACTGCATAATACTAGTGTAACTAAAGATTACTTTCCTTTCTTTTCCCACTAAGTATTTAATTCCTAAAAACACTTAAGTATAATGAATAAACAGAAAACACTTAACAAGTATAATAATAACGAACACTCCCTTTATTTCTATTTATCTCTTCTTACTTAGTAAAACATTTTTAAAAACACATCCCCTGAAATACCAAATGCTATCATTTATGATATAATGAAGAAATATGTGGTCTTTACTTTTTTGATTAAAAAAATCTTTCAGTCAAATCTCTTAATATGACTGAAAAATGAAGAAACTATTTTTGATACCAACTGCTCTGAAAAATGAGTATCTCATTAAACAAAAAACATCAGCGTACATTCTATCTTTTCCATGAGAAAAGAAAAAGTGATCAGAAAAAGCTTGAGGTTACTGCAACATAATACAGATGGAGACAACAGTAAAGAGGCCCAATTATTCTTATTGGCTGAGTAATTAATATATCTAAAATAATGTCAATCTTTTCAATTCAAGTATACTTGATACCACTACTGAAGCTATTAATTAGAATATAGAAATAATAACTTGATTTATGATTTGATATATGTGATCTGTTAACGAAAGACAAAGCTATGTGTACATTAATTGCTCTGCTCTACATTATTATTTCACACAAATAGTGCTTACTAAATTCCTCATGCTGCCTACTCTTACAGTGAGACTGCTTACTTGTCCTGCTATCAGCAGCTTTCCAGCTAAGATCATGTAGTACACAAATGTGAGACAGAAATCACAAGAAAGGATTTTTGATCATACAAGTTTTGTGTGGAATTTAAGCATTTAACACTTTTCTTGAAGTGGTTTCACAACAAGACATACCTGATGTGCCAAAATATAGATATTATGGCCAACATCTTTTGGGGAGATGCCATCATCTCCATTCTCCTCCTCATGGTCACATTCTAGGCCTTGGTTATATGCATTCTTCATCACATCCACCTGCAACACAAGCCGAACCAAGGAGAGATTAAATAAATGTCATCCTCAGGGAAAAAGCAAACGGTATTTGAACACATTCACTTTGTTCAGCACAAGCTTGGATGGGTGCCCTGCAGTTCTAAAAGAAGAGTGAGCAGTCTGGAAAACACTTTCTGAATAAAGAAGAGCTTGAAGTAGTTATGAAGCTCCAAACTGCTTCACTTCTCGTCAGCAAAACTGCAACCATGAGAAAGGAACAGGAATGTTGAGTCTTTTTGAGAAGGTATTTTCACAGATGTTTTAAAGACAGATCAACAGGTAGCACAGGTAGTGCCTTTTGGCACTTACAGCGCAGGCGCGATCCCTCTGTGGATAGAGCAGGCTGCAATGCAACTCAGAGCTCTCCTTATAGTTTAACAGAAACAAAACAAAAACAAACAAACAAACAAACAACAACAAACAAAGCCAAAAAGGAAAGGAAGATACAGATCTGGGCAGGGCACTGGGGTAATTCCAAACAAGGGGAAAAGTCCTCCATTCCCCAGAAAGGGCCTGATCCTGCTGATGCCCACAGATCTCCCCACAAAACAGGTTTTCCAGTCACTGTTGTTACATGGTCCATTTGTTTGGAAACAATTTCTCCAGGCTTCCAATCTATTTAACATTCTTGGAGACCTATACAAGTATCACACCTATTCCAAAACACAGCAATAACTGTTTGTAACTTTTGTTGTTTGTTCATGAGATGTATATATAAATGCATATGCACACATTTCTGTTAGCACTGTTTCACAAACTGTACAAGCTTAATTTCCCAGCCCATGACAAAGTGTACATGAAGACAGTCTACCAGAGTATGATAATTTAGTTAAGAAACAATTACAGAAAAGTGCTTGGAATGGATAAAAATAATGAAGTCGTAAAGACTGAAATCATGCATACTCGATCCTTTTAAAGTACTTTTGTGAATGAGTACTATCCTGATACATTGTGTCACTATATGCTGCCAACTCTTCAACTTAGATGCAGATCATTTTAAAATGTTTTAATGACAGATTTTTTTCAGCCAAAGATTTATGAATATTCAGAAGTTTTCTCACCAGTTCCCTTGGTCTCATGTTGAAAAGGATTCTTTCCGCGTTCTCACTGTCATGCCTGCTTTCCATAATAGCCAGCAAGAGCTTGGAGGCATTGTTCTAAAGATACAAAAACAAGTTAATGTAAATTTAAAATCTATTTCATGGATTAATGATCCTTGCATTTGTTTTAATTGAGATTACCGGGACCACTTTTTTAGTGGTTAAGATTTTAGACTACTTGCATCTTTTATTCTACTGACATATTTAATAGGGCTTTTCTCCCATTTTAATGTCAGCATACTGTAAGACTAACTAACCCAGCATGCTACATTTGAGGAAGCATTTTAAATATTAAAAAAAAAATCTGACTTAAATACATAGTTCTGTTCTATACTGTGCACAAGAAATGAAATCCCATTTCCTTTTCTTATTGCCCACCTAGCAATTTTTGTCACAGCATTCTGTTAAAACAATACTCAGCAGAGGTAATTACAAAATGTATTAGACAAAAGGTTTCATCATTCAGGCAGGTTTTCTTCCCCTGTGTTTTTTCTAAACCCTAATTCATTATTATTTGAAGTGCTATAAAATAAACTGTTTTCATACATTCCTGGAATTTTGTTTCACTATCATATATTCTTCGGGGAATGTATAAAGATATCCTTCACTCTGACAACAGGTTGCTTTTAATTGAGATCTTTCCCACAGATTAAATATCATGAGCTTCAGCAGCTATAACCCAATAATTCTTTAGACTTTGGAGACGTGTCTTACTTCCAGTTAGATCAATTGTTGTGAATAGGAGTGAAAGAATGGTTTTGGAGGTTTAAACACCTTAACAGGCCTCACAAAGTGCACAACACTTCAGTTCCTAGCTCAGCCAGAAGCTTCCTGTGTGATTCTGGGTAAGTTGTTTCACTTCCCTGTAACTCAACACCTTGCTGGAGGTGGTGGTACAAGAGCTAAATCTGTTCATACAGAGACACCATGCCCACATTCACCTGTTTGGTGAGGCTTCTTAGCTACTGACTGCTTTCTGGCACAGTGTGTTTGCCTTGGTCCACATGTTGCATGTACCATTGGGGAACATCCCCTCATCACTCCCAACAGCAGACTGAGCTGTTTGATTACATGCATGTAGACTGCAGTACAGGTAGGAGCTAGTAAAACTCTAAACCCATTATATAACCTTGTTCTCAGCTGCTTATTGCCAAATGTTAGCAATTCAAACTGAAATTTCTCACAGCAAGGGTGTGCCTCAGACAATTAGCAAGGACAATTTCAGAGGGAAAGGGTTCAGTTGCTTTTGAGACTGAGGCAAAAAAAAATATGTTATTTTCCGCATGTTCAAGGAACTTCTGTTTTAAGCAGTCTTTGTATCTCCAGTTCTTGATAGCAGAGCTGAAAATGTGGGGCACTAGAGGCTAAGATAACATAACAATTCAAGTTGTAGTCACCAGGGTACCCAGAAAAATTTGTCCAACTGGTAAGTATTTTTTAAATTATGATTTGAATACTGCACTGTAGAAACTTTCTAGATTTTCACAATTAAAAGCCCACTGGCTTTCTTTTTGTTACAAAAAGATTCTGCACAGAATCAGGCAGGTTGGACCACAAAGACATGTGTTCAAGGCTTGCCTCTAGACTGATCTTTTCAGCAGCCCCAGCCCTTGCTCAAAGCCCCTGCACAGGGCTGTGTGAAGCTGAGGTCTGAACACCTCCAAAGAAGGACCTCACAGCCTGCCTGGGCACCAGTTCCCAGCTTGATGACCTTCACAAGAAAATAATTTTTTTCTTGTATCTAATTAGAGTTTCCCACACTCCAGCTTGTGTTCATTGTCCCCCACCTTTCCACTACGCATCTCCGAGAGACGTCTGGCTGTACCTTTTCTGTGCTACTCCTGTGGTGGTTGCATCAAGAGGTCTCCTTGAAGCCGTCTCTGGTGCAGGCTGAACCTGTTACCTCATACATCAGTTTAACAGCACTCCACTGCAATCAGTCCAGTACCTCAATGCCTTTCCCACACCACAGAGCTCCCAAATAGGCAAGGTACTTCAGATGCAGTCTAGTGTCAAACAAAAGTGAAAGATCACTTCCCTCAACCTGCTGGCTGCACTCCCACAAATACAGCCCAAGATGTGGTTGGGTTTCCTGCTACAAGGGTATACTGCTGACTCATGCTTAACTTCTCAACCAGGACAACCATCTATTTCTACAAAGCTGCTTTTCAGTCATTTAGTACTCTGCCTGTACTATTGCACAGATTAATCCATCCCAGATGCAGGACTTTGTGTTTGCATTTTTCCAATTTCGTGAGGTTCTTATCAGATTATTTCTCCAGCCTGACAAGGTACTTCTGAATAGTATGCTCCAGCATGGGGAACAACAGATACTTCCGAGCAGTTTCCAGTCTGTGTTTGCTCACAAGTACTTGCCGAGGTTTATGGAACGTGGAGGGAAGGACTGCCTGCTTTGAAAGATGTTGAAAGAAGAACTTGGATAAAAGGGAGACTGAACATGGACATAAGTTTACTGGAGGAAAACACAAAATGGAATAGAGGAAGTATGGATGAAGGTAGGACTGGCTAGGAAAACACCTGAAGCCAGTGAACCAAACAGAATTAGAAACTATTTTCTAAGTCTGATGCCATAGCTTCTAGCTTTGGGTGGGTTTCTGAAATAAGAAACCCATACTCTCGTGGAGCAGCACTTGGAAGCCAGGCAAGATGCACACAGGCAATTCAAATAGTACTTTTATGTGCAACTGAATTAAGTCTAGAGTATCTCATGGGCAGCACAAAAGGAAATATCTGGTACTGAGTTTCAGAGAATGTGTGAAAATGAGAAAAATATATGAGAATGCATGAGGAGAACTCAATACAACTATATTAAGACAGCTGGATAAAGAACTGGAGGATTGTACGATTAAAAGTCAGCAGCAGAAGAAAGGAAAGATGGAAGGAGAGTGGAAGAATAGAATGATGATTCCCACATGACTGAGGAACTAGGACCTTCTAGGAGAGGAGACTGGAAGTTGAGTGAAAAGCCAGGAGAGAGAAGACTAAGCTTGCAAACACAAAAATGAGATAAGGACAAAGAACGACAGATGAGAAGATCAGACTGGGTCTGGCTGAAGGATAATGGGATGCCATATGAATTTTTCCCTTTTCTTTCTCAAATCAAATCAGGACTGTCCACTAGAAAGGTCTAGCCAGATTCTTCATCTTGCAATCTACATAGCGAAACTTGAGCAAATACATTGAATGGCATTGGGGGAAGGAAAAGACAGAAAGTGAGAGACTCCTTGCAGGGTGCTGCTCTGAAAAACTGGATGCATTCTGCTGCAGAGTTTGCTTACAATGGTGAGTGACCAAGTCAGTTGTGGCAGCACTGGTAGGATCTCAGAATGAGAAGGGAAGGGGACAAGACAGGCTATCAGGAAGCTTGAGAAGTAAAAAGTGGAAACAATGGAAAGAGGCCTCAGTCTATTCGTTCATGGCTGAGGAGGGCTTGAAGCCATTCCCAGTGCAGGCAATCCTTAGGGTGGAGAGAATCCTACTGCAGCTTCTGTGAAGTGAAGAAAGGTAAAGGGTGGGTTGATCTTACTACCATTAGTAGCCAGCTTCTTGCTACTGACTCTGAAAAAGTGGTGTACCTAGAAGTACAGCAAGCAGGCACATCCTCTAGATTTTTGCTCCAAAGAAGGAAATTTCTGACTCAAAAGTCACTTTCTCCTTCCCCTTCTCTATCTGATCACTTACACCTGACTTTGAGATGCTTGTTTAACCACTTGTTTCTCATTTTCTGCATGCCTTTGAGAACCATGAGACCCTGGCTTCTATTCCCAGATATTAGTGGTGAAAAGAGGTCCAATACTTTGAAAACAGAACATAAAATTCTTCAGAACATATTAGTACTACGAAGAACCAGTCCCCAGTTGCTACAAAATGGATATATCAAATACTTCTGGCCTTCATTTTTCTTTTCCTGGGTTCCCATTTCATCTTATAGAGTACTACAAGAAAAGTCAAAACGACATTTATTAGTCTCTCTACCCTTTTCCAGGGAATTGCATGGGCTACTAGACTGACAATGTCTCTTCATCCTGCCACTACTCAGAGTGGCAGATATTGAGATCATATGCTGTACCAGGTCTTAAATACTAGTCAGCAAGAAAGGCTGGGAAGGTCATAACAAATAACAAAAGGCAGAACAGAACATTGGACATCTGTTCATTCAATGAACATTGTCTATCCTGCTCACCAAATGATTCCAAAGTCCAGTGGAAAATATAATCCATGAAGATGTAATTAAATACCACATCACAAAGTATGTGCAAAACAAGACAAATTAGGACGATATGCGAAAATATAATTCTGCGTGGCCTTTGCTTTGGTTAAAGGGGTATGAGTTCAGTATGTAGTGTTCCATGAAAAAAGCATCTAAATGTGTTTTTATGCATGTGTGGGACTATATACTTGAAATTTTGTATTTTCACTGCAAAATCTACAACTTCTGAGTTGTCTATAAGCACTGACAGACTGCCAGGGCTAAACATTACCTGGTAAACTCAGTGCTGTATTACTTGGATGTATTGTCACTCACAAAAAAACAAAGAAACAAACAAACAAAAAAAAACACACACCGGTAACTTCCTAATTTGCATCTAACTCTTGACATCACATCTAGCTCAGTACTGTATCCAGTTCTGGGCTCCATAATACAAACACAATATGGACTTACAAGAACAAGTCCAGCAAAGAGCTGCTCTGTTAAATGAGTTTTCCATTAGGAGTGGCTGAGGGGAGCTGGGACTGTTCAGCCTGGAAAAGAGAGGGCTCAGGGGAATCTTATCAGTATAAAGTATTATCAAGTAAAAATACCTGATGGCAGAGAATGAAGAAGGAGCCAGGCTCTTCTCAGTAGTGCTCAGTGACAGCACAAGAGGTAATGGACACAAATTAAAACATAAATGAAATTCCATCTTAACACTCTTTTACTTTGAAGTTGGTCCAACACTGGAAGTTTGCCCAGATGGGTTGTGGCATCTCTGTCCTTGGAGATAATAAAACCCAACTGGTCACCTGCTCTAGCTGACCTTGCTTGAGTGGAGGTGTTGGCTATGTGACCTCCACATGTCCGTTCTAACTTAAATGACACTGATTTTGTAACACCATAATCAGTTCCTCAATTTGACCCTTTGATATCATTCACTTCTGCTATTTAAGTAAGTGAGGCATAAATAGTGTCCCATGAAAATGGCCAAACTGGTCATTGTAGCAATGCCAATAAACTCCAGTCTTGGGAATTAGATAGAAAAGACGTTTTACAAACATTTTCGAGTTTTGTGGTAACAGCAAATCAAAATGGCACTGGAGTGAACGTAGCTAGGTCTTTACAGAGACTGAAATTTGGACTTCAAAAGAACTATCTCCAAGTTCAAAGTTAAATGTCTGCTTAAGCGTTTTGCTCGAGGAGGACTTGAATTATACTGCCATTCAAACATGTAATTACAGTTATTAAAATCATGTGTAAAACATTGTTGATTCAATGTTTCATTGTACATGATACATGGCTATATTAATTATTTTATTAGACATCCATAATGTTGCCAATATGATGCAATGCAGCTACCACAAAGTATTTGCTGGTTTTGGGGAGGAAACAGACCATCTGCAATGGAAATACTTCATTCAGAAGGCAAGAAAAGACAATAATCTAAAGCTCTTTCTGGACATGTTCTACCCTACTTGGCAGACAGTATAGCTGCAAAGTTTCCCTCTGCATGTGATGGCACACAGACCAGAGAAACTTATCTATGAACCTATCCAATTCTCAAGAGAATACAAAACAAAATTCAAGCAGTCCCACTATACACTTCACCATTCCCTCAGAGAACACTGAGAAGGGAAATAAAATGTAATTTAATTTAATCACATTGTCAACTTCATTTGACATCTTAATTACAGGTCATCTGATATATTTTTTTTTCACAACATCTCCTTCTCAAATATTTTGTTTAAGTCTACAGAATCACAGAACTCAGTATATACAGAGAATGCCTGATGTTACATTGCCTTAACAGTATACCTGTTTATCAATCCAATGAGATTTTGTGCCCACCATGTGGACTCTTCATGCTAGCTACATCATGTCTATTTGACAGGATTCTTTCAAAAAAGCTGAGGGTGTACTCCCAAACACAACAGTTGGCCAAAAGTTCTATTGTAGAAGGAGTGAAGTGGATTAAGCTGATTTGAATTTATTTGCACCACTTGTTTTTCAGGGCTGCTGAGTATATCATGCTATGATAAGACTAAGTAAATGTTAGGTCACCTAGAGCTCTTGCATAGGTATGTCTTCTTTTAATACTCAAATTTAAATAAACAAATTTACATTTACTGTACCTTTAGCTGAAGCACCAAGTCCATGCAGTATTTGCCAAGAGGGTTTATGTCATTCAAGATGAGTGCAATTATAATATCAATCCCATTAGATTCATGGGTGGCTATGCAGGTCTAAAATAAGAGAAGAGAACAGTCATAGAGAAAGGAGGGAGACAGGGAAAGAAAAAAAGGGGTGAGGAGGGGAGAGAGAGAGAATATGTGCATCAGCAAATTTCCAAAGCAAGGGTGCAAAACTTGAATAACCCTGTGATTACAATGAACCTCCCAGCCAAAGCAGAGCAGCCTGAAAACGTGCCACAAGTTGTGCTGAGGAAGACTTGGTGCACAGAACTAATCCCAACACTGCCAATAGTGAGGTATACAACTGGAAAAAAAGCGGTGCAAGCTAAAATTTGCTTGCAGTGAGTCATGCAGGATTAGGCAGCAAGTGGTACAAGTTAGAGACAGCAAGCCACAGGAGCACTGCCAGATTTGGCTGGACACACAGATACAAACATAAAAGACACACTTGAATCAAATTTGCACACTCAAATTCTAAATTTGCATTCAGTAACCAGCATTAATATCATTGTCTTATAGCATAACCTGTTTGCAAAGAATAAGGTTATCTACACTCATTTGGACATATGCTGCACACAAGGACATTTCTGCACACAGAAATCAAAACTGTAAATATGATCAACTGTACTTCCCCAGTGCTTTTACAGCTGGAGTTCTGGACCTTCTAAGCCACATAAATAAATGTCAGCTGTATAAGCGTATGGTATTTTTTTTCTAACAGGTTTACAGAACAATAGGAAAGGAGAAGTTTTCCAGAAAGCTTGAGAGATGAAAAAAAAAAAAACAAAACACCAAACAAACAAACAAACAAACAAAACAAAACAAAACAAAACAAAAAAACACCACCAACAACAAAAAAGCAGATGAAAATGACAGTGTGGAGCATTTGCCTTTGAAATACACTGAATGAGATTTTCAGTTGGTGTACACAAGCATAACTGTAATCCTGAGTGACTTCCCAGCAGCAGGTAAGCCTAAATAATAAGTCTAACTAATCATTCCCTTGCATTATCAGTGTTCCTCTGTAACGTTAGAGAACAAATTAACTTGGGAACCGTTTTTCCTCATTTCTAGTCCTGTAATTACTCTTTTTTGCAAATGTTTTTCCCCATTCATTACTGGATCAAATATGACTGTTTAAAATTTAGCCCACTAAAATACTTTTACTTCTTTGCTTGCTTTTAAAGTTTTAAGTAAAGGCAGTTGATTACCAGCAACAGCGATAAAAGCACTTTGCACTTCATTTGTGCACGTTAATGAATGAGCATTAATACTCTATGTACTTCTTCAACTATTTCTACTACCAAGAATAGATTGTGTCTGTATTTTTGCCCACTTTGATTTTTCCATTCCTAATCCATAGTGAAAATTCTGAAATTTCATCCAGACAACTCTACTACGGTTTTGTTCTCTTCAAATCAATTACAGCAGCATATAAGTACATTCTTTACTTGCCTCAGCATAGCACCATAGAGACATCTACCAACAGCCACAGTTAAAAAGTCTGCATCAAGCAAGGCACAGAACTATATATTTGATTAGAAACATGGTCTTCAGCCTCATTCATTTTCCTACTGATATCATAATTAAAAGTGCTGATAGGTAATATAGCAAAACAGTAAGTTAAACTCTGTGGCAGTTAGGTTAAATCAGGGAAGTAAATATTAGCAAACGATATAAAAAACAAAGGCAAAATGAATGAAAGTGGAAAAACAAAACAGAACAAAAACAAACAAACAAACAAAACCATCACAGTAGTGTATGCAATGTACTTTCTACAATTGTGTCTTGAAATCCAAAGTTTCATAAAGTGAGATTTAAACCATGGACCCACTGACGTAAGACATAAAACTCTCCAAAAGGACTGGAAACCCTACATGTAAGCTGACATTCTACAGGAAGAGTCTGATTTTAGTTCTGATTTGAAAGAATTTATCAGTTCTTATGCAGGTTTGACATGTGTTCAGCTTAGTCACAGTAATTGCAAGTGAACTTGTTATTAAGAACATTGAAGAGTTTATGATAAGCACAAAGATACCACACATTCAATTAGATACTTTTGCATCCAGCAGTTATTCAAGGCCTACCTGATTTTCATGGCATGGACCTTGGCAATATTCAGTCAAGCTTTCCAATGTCTGGTTCACAAGAGCCACGTTCCTCTCATTGATATAAAGCCCCAGTAAGCCTAGTCCACCTGTGGTGCTTCCACAGATACAGTCCAAAAACTGAAGGGTCTCACAAACAAGGTTGTAATTTGTTTTATTGTTCTGATGTCTTAGAAAATTCTGGTGGATGGAGAAAAGGATCGTTTAAAAAAAAAAAAAAAAGAAAAAAAAAGGAAAGACTGTTAGAGTCATGTCAAACACACGGTCTTTTTCATGAAATTTCTGCAAGGTACAATTTATAACCACATGATTAGTCTACCTTAGCACTGAAGTACACTACACTGTAGAAAATACATTACGTTTTAGTGCAGCGGTTGAGAACTATCATTTGATTAAGTCAGTAGAGAAAGGAGGACTTAGAAACATGAACTTTGCAAACATCTGCAAACACCTGTCTTACAGACATCCTGCATGCCTGACCCCAACCATCTGTTTATCATGATCCTTTGTTTGGGAAGTTCTTGCCCCATAGCTGGGCAGGTAGAGCAGTGCATTCATACTGCTCCATAACAGTGTCAGTGAAGAACAGTAGTTTACTTCAAGGCATTACCAGCATTACTTTCAGTGAGTCTACTGGACAATACACTGAGGCATATTTAGAGAAAATTCATTTTGCAAAAGTTGCTAAGGGGACAGTAATTTTTACCAGAGGAACTGATAGCAGGGACTCATGTTGCATTTTGCAGCCTTTAATCATAATATCTAGGGAAAAGAGCAGTACCCAAACTTTGTCCAGAAACTTCCTGGAATCTTCAAGCCTGTGGTAAGTGACCCACCATTTGTGCAAAGAAACCATATTAACAGGAACTTTTTGAAACCTCTCAATTCCATGTGGCTATGTTAAGGTCCCCAAGCTACTCTGAGGGCATAAACATGCACTTAAACTGAACATGCAGACAGTTCTTGAAAAGGGTTATTTTATCCTTTAGGCCAAAATAATATTTTAGACACTCTTATTCTGTAATAGGAGCCAGGCAAAGGCATGTTCTACTTCCTTCATGAAGTTCCAGCTCCTGTAGTACTTCTTTTGCAACTCTGCTCAGAAACACTTTACCTGGAGCTCTCGGTTGTGGTTCTCACACAGCAGCTGAAGAAATCTCAGTATTGGCTGCATGATTGCAATAGCAGGACTCATTATTGCTTCTTCTGTGGACTTCTCTTCTGCATTTGCAGCATCTGTTCCTGAGCCCATAAGATCTATTTCTGGGTCCATTTCTCTTCTATATACAGAGTAAGCCTTGGATGTTGCAGAAGATGCTTCTGTTAGCTGACCTTTCATACCCTCTTTCAGATGCAGTGTTGAATCCTTCACTGAAAAGAAGATAGTTTTCCTTAATTTTTGAAGCTGTTTTCCCTTGTTTTATTAAACGGGAAAAAAAAAAGAAAAAAAAAGAAGAAGAAAAAACTGTAATAATGAATGCAACTTTTTCTTTTTTGGTGCCTAACTTTTTGAAGACCTCTAGGCAACTTACAAAGAATATCAAAGCAACATTCATGCAGGGATAGCATGTTCCAAATAAACCACAAACAAGAATTAAGTAGAACATTAAAACAAAAAGCCCTACTATTTCTCTTCCATATACAATAAATGATGAGAACAATGGAAAGACCACAGGGTGAGAAATCAGTTCCTGTGCTTGCTCTTGTGAAATAGCCCCATTAGCAGCAGCCTCTACTTCTGCTTCTCTAAAAATTTGGGTCTATATCTTCTACTGGTGTAAATCGTCATCGTTTCACTGACTTCATCAATGATAATTCCATGTAACCACTTTAAGTTATGGGCTGCAATTTAGAGAAAAATAGGCAAATGAGGCAAATTAGTAATGATTACTGTTAAATCGTCTTGATCAATGCAAGATATTATCAGTGGTGCAATACATGCAGCTTGAATGTAATGCACTACCCTCTTCCCTCTTTTACATGGGTGCCTCCTTACCTCTCTTTTTGGGAACAGATATGGTTAGGTCACTATCATCATCTTTCTTTTTGCTACCCAAATCAATAGTGTTCACTGTCACTGTTGATCGTATCTCTTGCTGAGCAGCTTTCATGCGGTCATAGAGGACTTTAAAGAATTTTTCTGACTTTTTTTGCTCCTTCAGTTGCTGGTAAGTTGAATACTGAAGGAAAAAAAAAAAAGACACTCAAGCTATCATTCTTCTAAGAAATAAAAAACAAAACACTACTTTTGTGAAACAAATAATGAATCATTACTTCACTTACACAGAAAAAATGGTGGCCACTGCATAACTAGTTCTTTCACAAAGTGATACACAGGGTTGGTAACGAATATTGATCATAATATTTTTACATTTAGCTAAAATGGTGAACAGTATTATTTGCAATCTTTCAAATGTCACAATATTACACTGAAATTAAATTACTTCGTGACAGTCTCCATTTCTCCAGGCATTCCGGAGTTACAATATTCCATTTATACATAATAGTGAAAGTATTTTGTATTATGTAACTACAAGGGGAACCATGAAACATCTACATTTACATGTAATGTTACAGCTTACTTAGCCTGTACACATTCTTAGTTCTTCACAGTCACAGAACTGGAATTAATATTTTAGGTTTTTAAGTCCCATCCCTTAGTATTACTGTCAAGCAGGCTGAGTACCATTTCCAGCAGTTTACAAACCTCTGTCTCACAAGTTAAGTCCTTTTACAATTCCCTAACAATTCATTTTAGAAAGCTGCAACAACATCTCACTTCTTTAACACTTTCTGGACTCACTGTAAGGGTGGCAGATTGCACTGTCTTTTTTACAGAATAGAGATATAGGATGGGATTCCTCTCATTTAACTTTCATAGTCTTGAAATGAGGTATAAGTTGGTTACTTAGGTTCCCTTCACAGGCAATGATGAGATATGTGGAAATGCAGGGAGAGATTTATGCCATCTCTCCTCTCTTATGGTATCATTGCTGATCATAGATAGAATAAGAATAAACAGTCATCTTATTTGGCTAAAGTTGTGTGAGAGTGATATTCACAAAAACTAGAATCCATAGTTTAAAACTGATATTTCCTATGGAATGGAATATTCCATAGACCAATTGGCCAAATGGCCAATTTTTCTCTCTGAAGATTTTGAAAAAATGCCTCAAATGTTTCCAGATATTTTTTTTTTTTTGCTATTTTAAACCTGAAAGTATTGAAGTATTGTAATTATTAAATTTACAATATGAACCTTGAAATATCTGGATATAATGTTCATACGGTAAAGACCTGATTAAAAGAAGCACTGTACTCCCTAGAAAAGGACAGTTGAAAAATGATTTCTTCTATTGAAGAGTCTACACTATGAGATACTGTATAATAACAGGGCTTATTTACATCTGCATTTTAGGAATACATTTTATAGTGATAAAATTCCTACAGAACTCACTGCAAGAATGTTCTTTTTATTTGTCTCCAGACTACAAAGCAACATGTGAATAAGTAAATGAAACAAGTACCTGTGTTTGTGTGTTTCCACCTTCAAGCAGTGCAATACCAAGCAAAATGCCTTCTGAGAAAATTCTGTCATTTTTGGTATTTACTATAACATCTATGACTAGTTCTGATGCACCTTCTTTATCCAGAAGGCACTGAATATCAAACATGGATACGCCAGACTTATCTGAGTCTTGTCCTGCAAATCCACCTGCAAATCAGACAAATAAATACAATGTTTGTTTCACGTGTATATGTGGAAACAAATCTATTAGTAAAAATCGCCTTACGCATACAGTAGCAATGTAATACATCTAATCTTGAAATTCTGTTTGGGACAAAATTCCCCTTGATACAAACAAGATTTTCGCGTGAAAGTACAGTGTTCAGCTCCAAGAATTAGGAATAAAACAAAACCCCAAACCGCTGTTAGAATATTCAGACAATAAAGTCTGAAATAAAGTTGGAAACAACACTGCTTTGTCCATAGAACCCCCTTTTTTAATTCCACTGTTGCATACACAAAAATTTGTATGATCAGTGGTCTAAAAACACTTTTAAATCTGTTTTTCAGTCACAGGTCCAATATGTACAAGGATTGCATACCAGTAAATTCACTCTACTTATCAGTATGACCTTCTAGCTAAATGTTTTTGTCAGTCTAATTCCTAGACCAGCAACATCATGATGTTCTCTAAGAACTGAGACTGGAGTTAATCCAATTTAATTTAAGGTGTGATTTTGAGGGATTTTGTATCAACTCATTAAATCAACCATCTTTTATTATTACAGATTATCTTTCCTGCTATACACACATTTAAACAAATGTAACTGCATCAACTACATCAGGAAAAATATGGTACTGTTTTAAACAAAGTAGTACCAACATTTTTTTTTCACTTCACTTTTTTTTTTTTCTTATTTTTTCATGTATTAATAAAGGATCTGGAATTTCAAAAAGTTGTTTGATTTCCAGAAACAGAAGTATATTTGTACAAATGTTGCATGCTTTGCGGTTTTCCTGGATGTGAATTTACTAGCAAATGGTGTTACCAATTGGAATTGAATTAAATGATTGATTTGGGGGTGGGTTAGTGGGTTAGCCCTTCAGTGCTGCCAAATGCTCATCAGCCATCTGAGACAGGTGCATGCAACTTAAAAACAGGAAAAGTCTGATACTACCTCTCTTCTAACTGGTTACAGACTTGCTTGATTTATTTACTAGCTAAATCCCTGGAACACTTCCAATGTGCCTTTTAGGAGAAATGGTGCTGCTAGTTTTGTTTCTCTTAAATGATGTGTGTTGATTTACCTCCCACTTGTGCAGTTTTGCTGTAGCTGGCAGACAGAGGCCCATTCACACCACTTCCATATTCTCCTTTGAAGTAGCGGTATAGGAGTATTTTCCTTAAATTGTTGCCCTGTAAGAGAAAGATAAAAATAGCAGAAGAAACTACAGTAGTGGCCAGTTTCCTTTGTTTGAAAAGCAAGCTGTTTAACATTGATACATAATTTATTAAGTCTTTCCTTTATAATTTTTTTTATATTGTGTCTTTCCTTTATAATTTTTAAGCATACAAATGGTAAAGTTGTCCAGAAAACAAGCATCTAATGGTCTTATCTAACAAATTTCATTGCAAGAATTCTAAGATACTGTTGTAAAAGCTTTCTTTGAAGTCTATTTTAAACTTATTGATTATAAATCAAATACTTCTACCTCAATATTTTTTACTGGATATCTGGAATATGTAGATTTTGAAACACATTTTACAAAGAACTAATGCTCTGTAGTCTGCGCTCTCCCCTGTCACGGCAGTACTTTCTGTTTTCTGTATCTGAATAGTATCACTCCCTTTTCTCTGATCTCATATAATCCATCTGATCATCTGAAAGAAGCCACATCACATGAAATATTAAAACAGAGATATGACATTTGATAGAAGAGCTTAAAAAGCATTCTCTGTATCTCCTTGTTCCTTTACTTCCAAAACCACAACCAGTTAATATTTGCATGCAGCTCTCTGAAGAACTTCTCTTTCATTTTGCATATGTTCTGCAACACAAGACACACTGAATTAAGAGTGGGGGTACCAACTACTTGGCATTTTCATTTTGCCTTTGGTCTCCTGGGAACACCTGCAGTCAACACTCAGCTTTATAGAGTCATCAGGTGACAATAACTGTAGGTGTATGCACAACCTAAGATTTTATTTAAAAAAAAAGTATGGCAAGACCTCTGATGATTACCACAGAAGGAGAAAAATCATTCATTTCAACAGTTAGCAGAAAAATGAGACTACTTCTTCCTTACATTTACTCACCTACTGTCTTTAATGAAAAACAGGTCTTAAAAATATGTGCACCAGAAGCATTCTCAGTATTTACCAGCTCATCAGCACCTGCATGTTAGTGTGACCATCAACTTTTCAATTAATTCACCACCGTTATCACCACAGGCACCAGGAACCAAGCAGTGGGGAAGTAAGTCCCAGAGATACATCAGAAAGCACTATCCACACACATCTCTGTCAACTTAGCAGTATTTCCAAAGGCAGGCACATGCCACTTCATGGTTTCATTGCTTCACGTACCTCAAAAACAATGGGCTTGTCCACCTCAAACAGGTGTCAGAATGCAATATTCTGTGTACATAGGTTGACAATGCAAAACATTCTTTCCTAGTTCTCACATTCTGATGTTTTCATTTGATAATAGTCTATACAAAGTTCTCTCGATCAGCCAGGAAAATTGCAAGACCCATATTAAAAAAATCAAAAGCCATAAACACAATAGCTGCAAGAAAAATAAAAGCATCACCTACACATCTGCAGTGCCAAGGAATTTATTAGGTGAATTTTTCAGGTAAGCTTAAGCCAGCTGTGGTCTACATTACAGAGGAAGACCAAGAACCAGAAATCTCTGAGGACCACACATGGAGACAGATTCTTTCCTAGCCTAGTTTGCAATGGGGTTTAACCCTGCATGCATGGGCAAAATACACTAGGGTAGCTCATAAGAAATTTCAAGATTTCTAAGTGTGCCACCTTCTGCTCAACATCCTGTCCCTAGTTGTGACCTAACTTCAGTGTCTTACAGGAAAGTGAACCTCATTTCCCACATCCCATAAAGAAGCCAAACATATTACTGAAGAAGTGAGAAACACAGACTAAGAACAGGGATAAAGTCTTTTCAAATTCTCTCAGGTGTATATATCACAAAATCATGAAACTGTGTCATACAAATAGGATCAAAGAGGAGAAACTCTTCATAACACTGGACCAGGACCCAGAAATAGGCACTGCATTGAGACATGCTTTTAATAAGAAAGGCTGGTATTTGCCATACCATTGGCTTAACCACTAAGCTTGAGTCAACATCCTAAACCAGCAGTCTATGCAATTTATTGTTGGCTAACAGAGCACCATGGTAAATTATATAAACAGCCACAGTACGGTCATGGGAAGAAACACCAAAAACCATCTATATAGTGTTAAGAATAACACCCATGGTCACAAGTTTTATTGTTCAATCAAAACAGCCTTTATTTTATCAGGAAGAATGTTAAAGACCATGAAATAGCATTTGACTAATAACCTGAATGATATAGCGCTTGGGTCTTTTTGCCTGGTAAAAAGTAACATTTGGCATATCTCAGATCTTTTTTCCTGCCTTGCTACCTTCAAAGACAACAGGAGGAGCAGTAATAAGAATACATTTCTCCAGCTGGCTATGGAATGAGGAATCTTGCCCTGATTGTACCCAAACTAAGGCATGGACTTCATTTCTTGCTCCAAGGAACAAGTCTTCTTTATAAGGATTCCTGCTCTCTCTCCCTCCCTTTGTCTCTCTCTCAACCTCCTGTGAATCCAGACAACACTTTCAGTTCTCAGAAGCCTGTCAAAAGTCAAGGGCATTGTACTTGAAAAGCAGGAATGGAACCTCTGCTTTGTCTGACAGTTGTGTCAGAAATGCACCCTCAGTCTCAGCCCCACATTTGCAAGCTCCCTTGTGATGACCTTGGGCAGCCATGAGACTTCCCCAAGTCATTAAGTTTCTTGTGAAATTTAGCTGCCACTACAAAGAGCGGAAACAGTTTTCCTGCAGCCCAGCAACATGTACTGGAGGTGAGGAATGCACAAATGCTTACACAATGTATCAGAAATGCGAGTCACCCCCAGTGCATGATGGCGTGAGGAAAATGCTGAAAAGACCCTGCTCTCAGAACATGTGCTGATACTGCTGGTGTGGGTGCCTGGGTATGCTTCTATGGGAATGGCAAAAAACACAGTAAAGAACTGCCCCATCAGGTGGATGAGACAAACTGCTACCAGGGCAAGCAAGACAGCCATGTCACTGATGTCCTTGTAAACAATTTCCTAACTTAGTACACCCACAGAATTAACATTGCCCAAAAGCAAATGAGTGCAACAGTAGTATGAATAAGCAGTTTGCAGCAACCATTACTGACACTCACATTACTGAAGCAGAGGTCAAAAATAAAAGCACACTAGGCAGCACAGTGCTGCCTTCCCTTGACTATGTTTCTTCACACAACAGAAGTCCTGGTCTTCCAAGCTGAATCTCTCCCCTGCTGGCTACAATAAACTTTTCTTTATACCTCTTATTAGGGTATGGAAATGGTATGTAAACATCACTCAGCTGACTGCAATTCTTCTATAATGGCTAGAACATTGTATAGCCCTGAAAAAAAAACACACAATGAAACATAACAGTCTTATTGTTACACATGAATACCACCGCATTGTCTCTAACAAAAGCTAGGATAAAGACTGAGGACACAAGAAAGCAACAACTGGTTATTGTTGCAGTTTAAAATAGCTAGGGATTGGCAAACAAAAGTTTCCAATAGGGAAAAATTACTCCAATAGGAACACGTAGACACAAACAAGTTACGTTTTTCTCAGTCCATATTTCATTATACTAGTTGGTCTTTAAACTTTATACCGTCCCCTGTATAACTGTGCCAGAATTATTTGTCCTGCCTCATACAACTTGCAGACTGCATAAGGAATTTGAATGATACGTTATAGTCTGTGATCATTATAGGTCTGGGGAGATCTATGGTCTATAGGTCTGGTCTATAGGTCTGGGGATCTCTTCTGGTTTTCACTTACATTAAAATAATGAGGTGGAAATGTTCAAATCAGTGGCAACACAGAAAAGGCAGTCATGTCCAACAAATATTTCTCTTACACAGTGGATGATGTGACTATATTCCTGTATTAATCCAGGTGGATGCATGAATGTTAGGCACATTAAATCTTCAGATTTCAATAACTTGTAGCCAAATATTACAGAGGAGCTGTTTGGGACCTCTAGTCTACTAATGCAGGTTTTCAGCAGGTTTGGAACAGAAACAAAATAACAGAGAACTAAGAGAAATCTAGTGTGCCATGACACTCTTAGAAAATGTAATCAGGATGACCTAGATAAAATATAAACTATGAGTTTGGTATCAATTCTGGGCAAAACAAAGGAATGGATGATTTTGAGCTCCATTAATACATAATTAAAGCAAGGTACTATAAATCAGCAGTAGTTATAATATCATGTCATAATAATTGCCTCACTATGAGTTTAAGAGAAATAGACCTTCTCCAACTTCTGTTGATTATCTTCTGTGTTTTTGCTCATGGTGAAAATATCACTCTGGTGACGTCTGATAAAGTGCTGGTGTGACACAATCCTGTAAGGCCAATTTTTTTATTGAAAAATTACAGTGCTATAGCCCCACAATGATACGTACTAAATGCATTAACAGCTATGACAGAATTCAATTTGCAACTTAAAGCAAGAAAACATAAACGAGTGCACAGACTTGTAATGGGCAACTCAGAAAATATTTATTCACAGAATCTCAGAATCACAGAATTTCTAGGTTGGAAGAGACCTCAAGATCATCAAGTCCAACCTCTGACCTAACACTAACAGTCCCCACTAAACCATATCCCTAAGCTCTACATCTAAACGGCTTTTAAAGACTTCCAGGGATGGTGACTCCACCACTTCCCTGGGCAGCCTGTTCCAGTGTCTAACAACCCTTTCGGTAAAGTAGTTCTTCCTAACATCTAACCTAAAACTCCCCTGGCGCAACTTAAGCCTATTCCCCCTCGTCCTGTCACCAGGCACGTGGGAGAACAGGCCAACCCCCACCTCGCTACAGCCTCCTTTAAGGTACCTGTAGAGAGCAATAAGGTCACCTGAGCAATAATTATCTACCTGATTTTTATTTTTGAATCAAATGGAAGAATATAGAATATAATCCTTAAAAGCTTTTTCATAGGACACAAAAAGAAAACTTGGATGAGGTCAGGTCACTGATAAACAGTTTAGGCATCATTCATTAAACTGAGTAGAAGTAAACAATGTGATTCTCACAATGTCCAGATCTTTTTATGTCTAGTTACAAATATAGTGAGAATAGAATAAAGAGCATCATAAAATATATGACTCTTCTCTAGGAGGATATGACTCTAAGGAAGAACTGAAGTCTTTGGACAAAAATCAGCAGAATGATATCTCCCAAAATCACATGATTCTGGCAATTACAACCAGAGCTATTGAGAAGGATTTGTGAAACTACCTTACTTCTCTACATGCAGAGGCATGTTACTGTAGGAATTCTGCATCAAAAGAAGAATGCTGACAAATTGGATTAGGTTTGGAGAAGCTCTACAAGAGTGATTAGAAAATAATCTTCTCATCAGAAATTCAAGGCTTTCAATCTACTGAGCTTATCAGTCTAAACATGAACTACATGAACTCCGTTTCTGACTATCTGCATGAGAAATCTGATAATGGATGACTTCAGCCTACAAGATAAAGGTGTAAGATGCAATGGTGAGAAGCTAGTAAAGAGGTAGAAAGGGCTGATTTTTTCCATTCGTGGGTTACTATTGTTCGTCCTCCCCATCCCCCAATCCCCCCCATCCTCCTTCCTGCAAGAGTAAATGCATTTAGCTATTGGAACATCTTACGAAGAGGTGTGATAGAGTCTCTATTGCTCACAGTTACTAAATCATGACTGGGTGGGTTCCCAGACAGAGACTATTTGAAGATCTTGTGGTCTACATTAGGAGAACGAGCTGGGTGACAAAAAATATGTCATTCACATAATCTATGAAGATAACATGCCACCTTTTCCTGTAGTAAATATAGATGAGGTTTGAAGCCTGACTTTCTATGAAGATTGTTTAAAAAAAACACCTACACATTTCTTCTCATCATTTATAAATGAAATTTCTGTTTTGCTTGATCTGAGTGTCTGCTGTGGGATGATTTTTTGTTGTCTTTTGCCCATTTTTATACTACTTTGTTCCTTTATTTCCTTTGGCAATGAAATAAAGTAAGGGGAAGGACGAGGAAGATGACATAGACATCATTTCAGCTCCGAAACGGATCAACGGGCATACAGCTACCATGTGCACAGTGTTACACAAGCATGTGCTTAGAACAGAACCTTGCAGTCTGAACTCCTCCTATAACCTCAAAGTAGAAATATGCTGTCTTCATGATGCCAGCAACTTCCAGGGGGCTTATGGGGTTGGGGAGGTTGTTTGCTTTGGGCGTTGTTTGTTTGTTTTTACACAGAGTGAGCATTTTCCTAGTTTTGATCTTTTATAGCAATATCTTACAACAGCCAACTGATAGCTGAAACTGATATATTTTCACCAATAAAATATGACACCCAAGAGAAGAGTTACTTGTACACTGGGGCATTTATTCACCCTTAGGAAAAAGCACTTTAAAAAATGAGGTTAAGTCCAGCTGGTGTCCAGCTTTGCTTCCACTAAAATCAATGGGAGCTTTGCCAGCAACTTCAGTAGGAGAAGGAGTAGACACGTACTTTGCCTGGCAAAAGTTTTTATACAACTTTACAAAAGGGGGAAAAAAATGTGCCAGACTTCATGACACAGTTCTCCTAGGAGAGCAGAACTGGCCACCCACACCTCTCAGCTGTCTCTCATTAGGCAGAGACGCCCCACATTTTAAATGTGCCATTGTTCAATCCTACACAAATCTGGTATTAATCCCACTTGTCTTAATACAACTTGCCTACATCACAAATGCTAACTGATAAACCCAGGGTTCTAACTAGTGCAGAGATCCATTGACAGGGTCAGATAAAATGAAGAACCACAAATATGACCTTTCTCTAAACCATGCTACAGTGGTTTAAAAAAGTAGTTGTTTTTCTTTTCCATCTTTCAGTTCTGTCCTTTGCAATTCCAGGTTCCACATAAAGCTGGAAGCTGAAGTGCCAGAATATTGCAAAACAAATGCTATTGCCAGTCTATTTTAAACATGGATAGTGAAAAGAATACTGGATACATTGCAGGAAAACCATTTTTTACCTGGTAACTGTCCAATTTTGCAGCCTGAAGAAGCTCAGGAAAATGGCATATTAAAAGAAAGATTATTTTTTTTGCAGTATCTCTAAAAAGTGTCACCACTATGAATACAGCAGTAGATGACAACAGTTTGGATTAGTGAAAACCTCAGCATTGGCACATTCTGATTTAGATTTTTTTTAAATTCAGTTTAATTTTGTGTAAGATTTTTCTACTGGGCCATAAAATATTAACTGTCAAATGTTTATTTTGTTGTCAAAATATACGATCTCTAAATACAGTCATAACATTTATAAACATGGAACAAGTCTTTGTTATAGCCAAGTATTTCTGTTAATATCTCTCACTTTTTCTGTTGCTCATTTGGTTACATGGTTTCCATCTGTGGTCATAATGTGCAAAACTGATCGTTTTTGCACGTATGTATTTTTTCCTTTGCAATGGTGTCTCGTACAAGACAAAGCATTGAGGCATACAATAAACCAAGTTCTCCACCACTGAAAGAAAGCAATGTAAGATTTGACCGTGATTATTCAGAAGCATTAATGACTGTAGCATCAATAATGTACTGCAGAAAAAGACCAAATCTGAAAAGCATAATTTTCAAAGACTAAAATTATCTAACTCTTGCAGAGGGCAAACTTTCAAAGTGATGCACAGGGAGTTATGTACCTATTATTTGTTAACAGGATTTCTGTGTGGAACTCTCCATGCTCTCCAAGGAAAATTTACCCCTAAGTGTCCTAATGTAACTATTTACAAACACAGACACTTAATTTCCAGATGCATACTTATGAATACTACAGTGCTTTGATGTTTTAAGAGCAATTTGAAATAGGTAGCTAGGGAAAAATGGCCAAAAAGGGAAGTGGCCACTAGGGAAGTGGCCAAAAAGTACTTTCATTACATTATTTTGTTTCACTGTGTTGCTATTGTGTTGAACTACAAAAACAAAGCACTACAGATACCTGATTTACTAGATAAGGCATGCATTGCAGACATACTGTCTATCCTGTTTGAATTAGGTATGCTATCTACACATTTGCTAAAACAGGTTATCAGGATTATTTTTTAATTCAGATTACCAGGCCTCTTGAATGCTTTCAGTGGACTTGCTATGAGTTTTTGATCCATTAAACACCGAATGACTACCTTTTGGTTTGGGGTTTTATTGTGGATATGCCATTGAAGTGTGACAAGTATCACCTTCTTGGATATACACAAATGCTCCCAGTTAATCCTATTCACTTTGCAAGAGCTGCTCCGTATGTCATTTTTTTATTATTATTATTAATAATAATAATTAATATTAAAAGGAACCAATTTTCAGCATTTACTACCTTACAAAATCTCCTGCTCTACTCTGCACTGGTGCAGTCTCACCTCAAGTACTGTGTACAACTTTGGACACCACTATATAAGGCCATAAAACTATTAGTGTCCAAAGGAGGGTGACAAATGTGGTGAAGGGTGTAGAGGGCAAGACGTATGAGGAGCACTTGAGGTCCCTTGGTTTGTTCAGCCCAGAGCAGAGCAGGCTGAGGAGAGGCCTCATGGCAGCCTGCAGCTCCCTCACGAGGGGAGCAGAGGGGCAGGCGCTGAGCTTTGCTCCCTGGGGACAGTGACAGGACCCAAGGGAACGGCATGGAACTGGGACAGCGGAGGGTCAGGCTGGGGGTTAGGGAAAGGTTCTGCACCCAGAGGGTGGTCAGGCACTGGGACAAGCTCCCCAGGGCACTGGTCACGGCACCGAGCCTGCTGGAGTTCAAGAAGCATTTGGACAATGCACTCAGACATGGTTTTGGGTGGTCCTGTGTGGAGCCAGGAGGTGGACTTCATGATCCTTGTGGGTCCCTTCCAACTCAGGATAGTCTATAATTCTACAAAAATAATCATGAGATGGGTGTCTTGTCTCAAAACAATCCCAAGACCTTACCAAAAACAACCATTTTTCCTCCAAGGCCACTCATTCCTGCCTGAATACTACAACACCCAGTACATGTAATTGCCAGAATCTCTCGTACAATTTACAGCTGCACTTTTGACAGTGATCATCAACCTTAGCTATATAGATCCCTAGAAGTGCTGTTTTCTTGAACTTTAGGCATTAAGGAGAAATCCAAGTGAGTGTGTGCATGCATGTCTACCTCTAAGTACACTTGCATTTTTAGGTGCCTAAAGACTGTACAAAACCAGGCCTTAAACAGTGTAACAGGAAAGATCCGAAATGACTTTAACTTCTTGAAAGGCCAACATACAAAGGCGGGCCAAGGGAGTTTGCAATACTACAGTTTGGCACAGACTGAAGCCACTGCAAAGGAAAACAGCTGGACAAAGCAGATTTAGGCAGCTCTTATCCAAGAAGCAAAACTGAAGCAGCTAAAGGAAGTCTACCTTGGGGCAGTTCAGGACAGCAGCAATATTTAAACAGCCAATGTTATCAACGGTATATGGAAACACAGCCTTAGCATCCACCTTGCTGGAAAATTAGCACACATTAACTCAAAAGAATAGCCTGGATGGGGTCAAGATACATTATGACATGGCCTAAGTGCTACTTGCAATGATAGGCAGATTCTCCCTTTGCTCTACACTGCACAGCATGGCAAAGAAAACAAAATATCTTCCTCCATTTTTATGCTGAAGAGAACAATTCCCACATCAAGCAAAGCCAGCTACTGCCCTGATGGTACTCTCTCTCAAAAAACAGGAGGTATTTCAGACAAACAAAAAAGTAAAGCTAAGTTAGACACAACACAGATCTAGCCCTTGGTCTTTATTAGCTATCCATCTTGACAGGGATGATTTGAAAATATTTTAATTAATTCAATGTTCTCTGGTTTAAAAGAATAAAAAAAAGAAAACACCTTAGTAGTTGGAACAATTTTCCAGTAACCTTAATACGGAATTTTCTTTAATTGTTAATTCTCCAATTGTGTTATCCTTTTCATGATGGCTGGCACTTTAACTTCAACACCTAGAATTGTGTGCTTGTATGAAAATTCTATTTAGCATAAAAAAAACAAACAAACAAACAAACAAAAACTATACACACAGACACACTGAGATTTCTGGCGCTCCAGGTCCCAGGAAAAGTACATGAAAATGTGAAATCTGTGTGGCAAAAAAACAGAGGACTAAAAGAACAAAAACTAAACAAACAAACAAACAAACAAACAAACAAAACAAAACACAATATGCTGTTGTGTTTTTGATCATTAAGAAACCAAACCAAAGTAGTTTCATTTTTAGGAGCCTGACTCATGACTTCAATTGCCAGAGGAGGTAAATATCAGGTAAATATTAAGCAACCTTCCTCAGCAGATTTGTTGATTCTATGTGCTAGGAGGAGCTCAGATCCTTACTTCTAACTCTCAGCAAGAATACAGTCACTGACACTTAGCTATAGTAAAGCACCACATCTCTTCTTCCTCATGCAGCAGCTCAGCAAATCTGTGTATCCACTGTCAGCAAAGGAGCCCAAGTAATTATGAATTAATGATGATCCAGAATTATGAAATAAGGCCAGCCCAGAAGGGAAAGACCCCTTCAGAAAGTATTAGAAATTGCAATCTCACAAGTAAAATGAACTTCTTTAAGATCTGAGCTCTGTTGCTGTTCTGGCAAAGGCTGTGCTTCCACGTGGAAGAACTGGACTCTATGATGACCTCAACACTGAAATCCTTGGGAGGCTGGAAAAAAAGCATTTGGCAAGTTTATTCTCCAGGAACAAAGACTGATTTGCCCTTTTTGATTCAGACACTATGCTAGCCTAACGTACTTCAACTCCCATTAATGCTATTAACATATTAAGCACCTGTACAGGGGCAATCAGGGTATACTTGTGCTTTTACCTGTGAATTCACAAAACTGCAGTGACTGGATGCTGGAATTGGTCTTTCTTGGCATATCTAAAGTTCTTTAATAGAACTTCCCTTCCAAAGGACAAATGTTCTGATTTTTGAAGGCATCTTTTACTAGGAAAAACTCTTTCAAAGCTGTTCTCAATCTTCCCTTTTAAATTAGAGGCCAATATTAGCCTTTCTACTCCTGGAGTCTAAGATCTCATCAGTTCAAACAAATAGACCTAATAGCATCCTTTGAAAAGTGCTATGGAAATAATTCTGACTTTGCGTAACACTGCAGCAGAAGTTTCATAAACCATCTCTATTAGCCAAAGCTGCTGAATGAAACTGAAACATTGTTAACAGAGTAACATTTTGGTTTTAATAACTTTCAGAGGTGTATTAGCTGTCATGACAGATTTCGATAGCTTCTTAGCTGTCTTTTTATTTTAGGAGCAACAGCAATTTCTAAATGCTAAGTTTCACAAGATCAGGGAAAAAGTTCTCTTCTAGTTTGAACAGAAAAAAAAGACACATTCAAGCACCTCTAGAACTGGTTGAAAAAAATGACCAAATTTGCTCAAAATTAAATCAGCTGTTCAAAGTTAGAGAAGACAAAGAGACACATTTTCATGAGACCGTCTCAGCTTTTTACATTCCCACTACTAAAAGACAGATTCATGTTTATATAAAATTTAATACGCAAGCTGTTCACCCATAATATTAAATTGCCCCTTTATATTTAATATTTGCTAAAATTGCTGAGTTATTTATGACAGAGATAAGACTGCTGCACATGTGCAGTAGCTGTTTCATCATAATATATTTTAGTATACATTTATTATGAAGCTCTTGCCATTATAGTGCCTAAATTTCTATTGCTTCCAAGGAGAAATATATTAACACTGGAAGGTTCCTACATGCACAGCAGGTAGCTATGGAAATAGAAAGTCATATGCTTCTTTAGAGCTGTTAAGTAAAGCATACATTGAAGATGAGCCTGGAGAAAACCTGCTCTGGAGGTCCTGTAACTGTTTGCATTTTTTTCTACTGTGTTTCAAGAGTGCTGATATCCTCACTAATGACATCTCTCTGACAAATGGCATGCAGCATCCCAACATTAGGACTCAACGGCATTATGAAAACCAAGATGAACTTAACCGTTCCAATGTCTAGAAATTAGACTATACGTGCCTATCAACAAATTAATGTTTCAAATTAATTACAAAACAAAATTCACCAGCAATCTTAGGGGCTACATAATTCACAGTTTAGTGATTTCTGTGATTTCAGTTTTCTGATTATTAGTAAAACAAAACAAAACCCTCTATCCTGAATGCAGTATTGCTGGTGCACTTAATTAGTATATCTCTGTGAAGACCTCAATAAAGTTTGAATGGGGTGGGAAACAGTATAAACAAAATTAGTGCCTTAAATTAGGTCAATGGTATGTATAGCTTTATCTGAAGTTCTGTGTCTACAGCGGGTTGCTATCTTCCAACAGGCTCAGAGAAGTGCTGGGAGCACAAAGAGGTGTGGAAAATCTGTCATATTAAAGATTGAGATTGCTCACATTGGAAAAGAGATGAAAAGATGTGATAGTACAGCAAAGTATGAGTGGTAAGGAGGCAAGAGGTCAGGAATTCCTGTTGCCTTTCTCATACAGGATGGGGCCTTTAGTGGCATCCAGAGATGGTCAATGAAAAAGTGATAAAGAAATACTTTTAACCCACACATAATTAGATGGCAGAACTCATTACCATGGGAAGTCACCAAGACCAAGAATTCAGCAAGACTCAAGGAGAATGTGGGCATTTCTATAGACAACAAGCAAAACCAATTACAATAGAAATGTTAAAAAAAAAACAACTATGGGAAAGAAGACAAAATCTCATGCTTTAGGGGCCACAGATTTATGATCTTACTGTTAAGGACTATCCCAAGACTTCAGGAAGAATAGAAAACTTCAATTCTGCCTACAGTGGGGATTCTTAGACCTTCTTCTGAAGCATCTGGTGATGGCCACACAGAGAGACAGCACTCTAATCCCCTGGTCTGATCTTTGGCAATCCTCATGTGTTTAAAAGAGAACATGAAGTATAACAAGTCTATTTGTACTGGATCCAAGAACTAGTGCAGTGCACTGTAGATTTAAGAGAAGAACTGTTTTTATTAAATCTCCAATGAGGAGACACCCAGAGCAGAACGTTACAGTGACCCAAAACACTGTCTGAAACTCTACATTGTACAGGAAAAAGGAAAAAAAAAAAAAAAAAGAATTGCCATTCAATAGAGTACATTAACGATGAAATCCTCACACGTAAAATGTCTGCATTTTATCTCTCTGTCTTCATCTTTGCTTACGAACATAATATTGCTGTATACAAAAACGACAGCAGGTAGAAGCCACTTCAGCTTTTGAACAAAAGGCAGCTTCTTAGAGGGAAGCTGTAGGCTCCTTTCTTCGGTGAGACGTTCTACAGGAGTTGATCTGGGTACCCATGTTCATTTGCTCAGCCAGGTAACTCTTCAGATTTGTCCTTCTACCTCCCACAGCTCATTTTTCTGCTCTTGTAGTAACAACATCCAAAATACTTAATCTTCTTAGACACTAAAGAATGCCTTTGCATGGCAGAGACAGCCAGAGCATCAGACATCTCAGTACTGATGACAGCCTATGAACACCAGATCCCTTATTTAGCCCTAAATAACACTGCCCAGAATGTCACCATTATTTAGTCCCTTTGATTAATTACAAATTTGCAATGACTTTGTTACATAAATTGGTTTCCTATACATATTAAGCGCCTTTCTGTCTCCCTGTGACTCCACTTTTTCATGAAATGTCTTTTTGGCTGCTAAGGATCGAATGTCACTTAGGCAGATGCCTCTGCCTACACACCTAATGTCATTTTCTGACCTAAAATTCACCATATGTAGGAAGAATTATTAGTATTCAAACTGTGGCACCCAGAGCTGCCAAGACTCAGCCAAAAGCCTGACAGATTTATATGGCGCAGAAGGCACAATGTACAAGACTGGGAGAGGGTCTGGATTTTGTCTCTCCTGTTTTGCTGTCTTCCATCTTTTTTCTTCCTTCTTGTCCCCTCTGAATTTGCCTTTTTCCTCCCTGCCCACTGGCTATACCAATGTCATGTTATAATACCACACATGTGACACTTGATGTGTAGCTTCTTCCCCTCAGTAACTGGTAATCATGCCATCTTGTTTCATAAAACAGCTCTGCAGGGGATTGGAAAAGGGCAAGTGAGTATTTGAGAAAGAAGCATCTGGCTATTAGCTGGACTTATTTTTCAGCTTTCACATTCAAATCACTAACTTCAAATAATAAAAGGAAGCACACTTGATGATTCATTATAGCAAAAACATTGGAACTGACAGAACAGACCAAGATAAAGCAAAAGGATGTCAAAAAAGGACATGACAAGCTCAAGGTGGCAGGTGAAAAGAAGTTCCAAGCATTTCATTTAGTTTTACCTAGAATTTTGCTCATGCTTTGGTATATGCAGGTAAGTACCTCTGACAAAAGTAAACATACATTATAGATTAGAACAGGAATAAATCGTCAGTGAACATGCACCTTACAAAGATTCTTCAATGAATATATATTTTGCAAATCAACGAGAAGATGGGGAAGGAAAGAGGATAGCCTTTGGAGTCTAATTCTGGAGCACATTCACTCAATGGAAATAAAAGGAAACAGAGTACACTGAGTATATGACGGAAGACCTTGATGAACAGGTGCTGTCTTAAACTCTACATTATGATGATTCTTCAGTGGTGAAGTACAAAGTAGAAATAATTTGGAATTTCCTTGCTGTGAAGCCCTTAACATTTTCAGTGTGAGACTTAGGTTTAATCTGAATAGGTGTGGGCAACAGAATTATTTGTATTGGTAAAGGCTTTTTGTATTGCCCTCTACAGCAGAATGCAGAGGCTCATACTGCTAATTAAATATGAAATTCTATTAAAAAAAAAAAAAAAAGCTGAGCCAGTCTCTCTTTAGAAGTACCTGATGTTTAAGAAACAGTAAATTGAGTCAGTATCCGGGAAGGTGCGTGCTCTGACCTATGTGAGGTGGCAGACCAGGTACTGTGTATAGGCGAGACAGTTACCATGGCTACCTCACTGCTTTAGGTGCAGAAGCTACACATTACAAACAACTTTGCAGCATTAGGCTACTGGCCTCATAAGAGCTCTGCAAAATGACAATGAATTCTGAGATAACCGTTAGGATCTGTTTATTAACACACAAATATAAATTTTATATTGTAATGTAAAAGAAAAAAGGAGGGCTGGGAGGAATTGCCAGCTCTTGCAGGCCTGATTCCTGAGGGATGCCATGCAGGCACTTACCTGCATATACGAGCGCTGAGCTTGCACTGATGACGAAGGGAAGTGCAGGTAGAATCATAGAATCATAGAATATCCTGAGTTGGAAGGGACCCTTAAGGATCATCAAGTCCAACTCTTGACACCGCACAGGTCTACCCAAAAGTTCAGACCATGTGACTAAGTGCACAGTCCAATCTCTTCTTAAATTCAGACAGGCTCGGTGCAGTGACCACTTCCCTGGGGAGCCTGTTCCAGTGTGCAACCACCCTCTCTGTGAAGAACCCCCTCCTGATGTCAAGCCTAAATTTCCCCTGCCTCAGCTTAACCCCGTTCCCGCGGGTCCTGTCGCTGGTGTTAATGGAGAAAAGGTCTCCTGCCTCTCGACACCCCCTTACGAGGAAGTTGTAGACTGCGATGAGGTCTCCCCTCAGCCTCCTCTTCTCCAGGCTGAACAGGCCCAGTGCCCTCAGCCGTTCCTCGTACGTCTTCCCCTCCAGGCCTTTCACCATCTTCGTAGCCCTCCTCTGGACACTCTCCAACAGTTTCATGTCCTTTTTATACTGTGGTGCCCAGAACTGCACACAGTACTCAAGGTGAGGCCTCACCAGCGCAGAGTAGAGCGGGACAATCACCTCCCTTGACCTACTAGCGATGCCGTGCTTGATGCACCCCAGGACACGGTTGGCCCTCCTGGCTGCCAGGGCACACTGCTGGCTCATATTCAACTTGCTGTCTACCACAACCCCCAGATCCCTCTCTTCTAGGCTGCTCTCCAGCGTCTCATCGCCCAGTCTGTACGTGCAGCCAGGGTTTCCCCGTCCCAGGTGCAGGACCCGGCACTTGCTCTTATTGAACTTCATGCGGTTGGTGATCGCCCAGCTCTCCAACCTATCCAGATCCCTCTGCAAGGCCTTTCCACCCTCATTCGAGTCCACAAAGGTAGGTGCCTTGTCTGAGAACACTGTCCTCCTGCCTCAAGTTTTACCCAGATTAGGGCTCCACGTTAGAGCCAACACAATGCAGGCATGAGTAAAGGCAGCCATAGTTAAAATAACTTGATTATCAATTAGAAAAGGCCTTCCCTGGGAGCATGTTACTCTAAACACCTGCCACAGGGTTTATGGTATCACACACGCTGACAACATTAAAGGACAGCTATTTCACATCGAATGTTATACTGCGTTCCCACATCCTTCACAGATCACTGGGTCTTTGTGGGAAGATGCTAAATGCTCCTGTTGGGCAGCAGGCTGCATGCCTCCTGACTGCCTTGGGAGTCAAGCAATGCCACAGGTATCTTAGCTGGACAAGCATGGCTTCACCACTGCAAGCCCACCTCTTGGCCTAAATACCACTCCACCTAGCAGGCAGCAACTCAATAGAGAAAGAAAATCGTCATCTTACCTCTATGCCTAAGAATAGCAAAGGATATTCACCCCTGCCCACACAACTATCTGATATATTGATCAACCAGCCAGCCCTTTTCCAGACAGTGAGTGCACCTGTTTCCTCCCTCACCTAGAGCAAAGATTCACAGGAAACCATCTGAGAAACTTTCTCCTGCTTTTGGTATTGAATTGTACACAAAAACAGTTCAGGCACAGGTGAGGCCAGTGTAATGTTTCAGGGGATGAAAAATCCATCTCAAGGAGACTTATGGTAATATGAACTATTTCACAGCTGAGAGCTCATATGGATTGAACACAGTTCTTATAGTTGGTACTTACATCACTAATTAAGATGTTTCTCAACAAGATTACAGATGTAATTATTGCAAAACTAATAGCCAAACCCTTTCATAAGGCATGGCTGCTAAAAGACAACATGTCAGAGTGGCTGCTAGTTAAAAGCTAAGAAGTGAAGTACACAGAGAAGTTTGAGCTGATCTCATATTCAGACAGGTGTGCCTGTCAGGTACGTTCAGCTCAGAAGATTCATTTGTGCAGATGTGCACAGCTAGAATGTTTCATAATCAAATGACATGGATTCCTCCCACTTCTTACAGTCCCCTTTAGCAGGGCAAAGTGGACTCCTTCCACACTTTGTCCAAAGTATTTGGCAGCCAGTGTGTTTCTGTATTGTAACGCTATATTTTGCACTGAAGGCACCCTAAGGTTATGCTAGGACAGAATGATCTTTCAGCCTCAGAGGCATGTACTGTGCAAATGCAAAAGGCTCACAAACAAAACTAAACTTGTCATCAAAATGACTGATACCCTAGATCTGCACGACAAGAAAACACTTTTTTTTTTTTTTAATATCAGTCTTTCTGCGTGTCCGTAATTATAAGAAAGAATAATACAGATCATATAAATGCTAAAGTAACTGATTCTACCTGAAAGCTAAGTAGGCAGATTTGAAAGTAGCACAGCACCATCAGCCCACTTAGATTACCTGATAGCTGGATAGGTGCTTAGGTCCCTACACAGAGCTATTAAAAACGTTGGTTTTGCTTTCCCCATCCACATTTGTACTACAACTACCTTCGTTTTGTAACAGTGAGAAGCAATTACCAGGAAACCTCTACACCAAAAAAATGACCGGTTTCTTGGTAAGCAGCAGTAAAAATGTCCTAGTTGGTTTTGAGTGATGCTTTTTACACTGCTCACTTAACACAAAGGAGGGGAATCCAGTCACCAGACCCCAATGAACACTGAACAGACAGTGCTAGCAGCAAGGATGATAGGAGAGTGTGGCCAGAGGGATCCGATCATGAATAGAAATCTTTTCATTTGCTACAATGGGACTTGGATCAGGTGCCAAGGTTAGCACTTCACAATTCCCTGATCTGCTGCTCCCACCAGCACAGCTCAACATTCTAATCCTGCATGTCTGTTTTTGCATGGTTACACTCCATGAAGGATACAAAAAAACAAACAAACAAACAAACCACAAGCAACCTCAGTTAAAATATTAAAGAGAGGAATTAGTAAAGTAGGTAAGAAAAGGAAGCGAGGAGTTTAAATGTAACATTTTCAATTTGGTATTTTCCCCTCTAACAATGTTCCTGTCTATTTTGAGTACACAACCAACCAAAAGCAGCCTGTAGGTGACTACGGCTATAATTATAGTAATATTAATCCTAGCATCAAGATAGAAGGAAAGCAAGGTACCTAAAAATGCAAATGAAAGCTTTGCCTGTAAAAGAGACTGTGCTGAACCTCTAAAACCATCACGTAACGCTGCTGTATGAGTTCTAAGAAGTGCCATCTGATTTTCTGGATTTTGCCAGTGCTATAGTTTAACATCAAAGAGAGTATTTAAAAATATTTCATTATGTGCTATGTTGGCTGAGATTTGTTGCTATTCTTTGCCCTTCTAATGAAAGGATTAGGTTGATTTACAGAAAGACTTAAACTCCTTGGTGTTTTCCTAGAGAAAGAATCCCACTCCTCCTCATTTAAAAGCTGCTAGCTTTGCTGTAGGTGGTAATTATGTTGAGGGTGAATTGCTGTGGTTTCTGTCTGGCAACACACAGCACTGGCACATGCAATCCCCACACTGTCTGGAAACAGCATTACATCAAACCATCGCTAGTGTCTTACACAACCAGCTACAGCTCTTTGAAATCTGTCAGCTCCAGTGACTTGCTATGATGCTTATGCTTCTCAGATATCAGCCTCATAGCACTTACACAAAGGTATTGGCCTCTTTTAAAAACAAAACGTGGAAGCTTCAACCCATAACCTAATCTAATATTTTATGCAGGGGAAAAAAAAAAGTATATATATAATATATATATATATAAACAGCAAACGACTGCTTGATTTTAACATCAAATCTGAACTGGGAGTCTGGGGGTGCAGCCATACAACATTACAGACAGAAACCTCAGAAAACATGAAACAAAACAGAACCAGAAAGGGTAACTGCACAATGCTGTTAGGGAAATTAGATAATGAGTTGATCCAGCCTATGGATCCCTACTGCAGGGCAGCACTGCAAACTGTAAGCAGACACATCCCATAGTTAAATCTAAGAGCTATGGATCAGGTTCTTAATTAAATGCAGTTCTGCTGGAATCCCTGCATCAAAATTAAAAATCACTGAAAAATCTTAAATCAAGTTTAGCATTCAATTTCATGTCTCCAGCTGTCAGGCAGCAACATCACATTACATGAAGACCTGTGAATAAGTAGTTTCCCCTGAAATCAGTGGGACTAGACATCCAGTAGGGAACTGCTCAGCCCAGAGCAGCTGCATCTGCTCCAGCATCATAGCAGTGTCTTAAGAAAGCAATAGCCTAAGCCACAGAATCACGGCATTTTCTACATGATTTGAAAACAAACACGTTGTACTTTAACAAGAAATGCTGTAACTATGTCCTTGGAGGATTGTTGTTCTGTACCAAAGAATTATTTCCCTTCCCTTCCCTCCCCTCCCATCCCCCACTTCCCTCCCCTATGAATTAGTAAATGAATTTCTGCCACAAGCCCTGAAACCATATTCTTCCCAATCAAAGAGTGAAACGATACCCAAGAGAGCGAGGCAGCACAGAACCAGTGAGATCCTGCAGACAGCTAGACTGGATGGAAAGCTCCTGCCACTGCCACACACAGATGGGCACACACACTCAGAAAGCCTATGGGGGTAAAACAGGACAATACCAGAAAGAGTATTGCATCCAAATGACATTGCTGGAAAATGTTCTCCTGGAACTGGACAGCTGAATCATTTGTGACCAGACCAAAAAGGACGATACACAACAAAAGACAGTACATGTAATTTAATAAGCACACACAGATTTATTTATTTTTTTGACTCTGGACTATGAGTTTGGAAGCCATTCCTTCAGGGCAGGGTCCATATTATGGGAAAATCCAGTGTATGCCTTTATGAGCAAATATCTTACAATCTGCATATATTTTCTGGGGAAATGAAGCCTGTAGTTTTGCTCTGCATCTGTACTTCAGTGTTTTAGCAAATGGGGGATGTAATGTCTGCCTGTGAACTCAGCCAGAATACAGATCCAAGAAGATGGGATTCTTATAATGTTTTTTTGCAAGATGCAGTGCTACAGGGCCTAAATAAAAAGCTTTTCAAAAAGTCATTGCACATAGCATGAGAATAAAGTGCTAGTCCCAGCAGCAGCCGCACAGCCGGTATCCACATTGTACAACAACTGCACAGCAAAAATCGTGACTATGAAAGGATGGCCCAAGCAGCAGGTGGGATGGGGGGATAGTAGGGGAGTCCATACCCAAGCACCTCTCTTGCCAATCCATCTGTTCATCAGTCATGTCACATGGGCTGTTCCACTGCAAGGAACATCCAGAGGAGCAGAGAAGCTAGAAACGCGGGTCCCAGGCAGAGGAAGCAGCTGGTAGGCATCTGTAATTGAATTCCTGGAGGACTTGGTCTATTTTTAAAGTTCTCTGTAGGTTAGCTTTTTTTTTTCCACCTTCTTTCTCCCCCACAGATGAATGTTTCCAAACTTGACACAGTTTTAAAGTTTTATTACATACATCTATGAGTTCCAGCTCTGTGTAAAATCCTGTGAGAGCGGCAATGCACCTAGAAGTCAAGAGCCGGATTCTAAAACTCTGCACTGGGGAGGAAGAAAATGAATCAGTTCTACCTTTAATTGTATATTGTAAGGGTAAAGAACTTTTGTTTTGAAATGCACACACGTAAACCTCTTGTACTGTACTTAGACCCTAAGCTAGAGGGACATTGATTTTCTATCAACTCCAAAATAAAACGAATTCCATTGTTGTAGGTATCATAGAATCATAGAATGGCCTGGGTTGAAAAGGACCTTAAAGATCATCTAGTTTCAACCCCCCTGCTCTGGGCAGGGTTGTCAGACACTAAAGCAGGCTACCCAGAACTACATCCAGCCTGGCCTTGAATGCCTCCAGGGATGGGGCATCCACAACCTCTCTGGGCAACCTGTTTCAGTGCCTCACCACCTTCTAAGTGAAAACCTTTCTCCTACCATCTAACCTAAATCTCCCATTTTAGTTTAAAACCATTCCCCCTTGTCCTATCACTACCAACACATGTAAACATGCATTCCCCCTCCTGTTTGTATGCTCCCTTCAAGTACTGGAAGGCCACGATGAGGTCTCCCCACAGCCTTCTCTTCTCCAAGCTAAACAAGCCCAGTTCCCTCAACCTTTCTGCATAGGAGAAGTACTCCAGCCCTCGTATCTATAGGTATGCTGTGCTTCAGCAGTATCCACTAACCCATAGCTTTGTGGGCACATTGATAGCTAAGTAATAAATCCCTACAAACCAGCAAAATGTGAGGGTTTTCTTTATGCTTTTTCTGTAACTGATACCTGAACAGCATGTTTTCATTTGACCAGTCTAACATCATATAAAGCCACTGGCAGAGCTAAGCAGGACTTCTGACTTGCTTTTGTCTGTAAGCACTCTAACCTGCTCAATTTGTGTTTAGGGCTTTCCACACCTTTATAGCTCCTTTTTCTCCTGTAATGCCTGTTAGATAATAACTGGTGCCCTAATATTCCTGCACAGCTTGGGAAAACAGTGGTCACCATTTCTGAGAGGGAGAATGTTGTCAGTCTCCATCTACAAAGACCTCTGGCTCTGCTTGCCTATTTGGGCACTGCCTCTTCCTCAGCCCTGCAATCTGGCGAAGAGCCAGGGTCTGGGATCACTGCCTTAGGCCTCCTTGGATGGATCACCAGTGTATGGTAAAAAGATCTTATATACAGCTCCGAATGGCTACTGTGAAGCACTGGAGACCAAGCTCTGGTAGAGCTGAAGAGAGGAAAAGTTCTCAATTCACTTACAGCAGAGTCCAGTCTGAGCTATACTCATTTATTTTCTGAGTTGCTGCAGCAAGTTAAATTCTCTGATGATAATGAGCAGTCACCGACTGCACCACCAACTCATTAAATCAACTCAGTATCCACTCGTTAGCAAACACATCTATACACTCCGGATTTAAGACTTGCTGGCTAGCAGAAATGTAGCATATGATATTTGTTGCAGTATAATTTGTATTATTTTATTCCAATTTGTGTAAAATGATCTTTATGTAGCTGCAGCATGCCTCCCTCTGTCTTTTAATAGTGATAGATTATCCACAAAGGCTGTTAGTTTTAAAAAAGAAGGGAAAGTCAAAGATGACTTTTCAGCTCCTTGCAGGACAGGGTTATGTAACTACACATCACAATGTATATTTAAACATCAGTATGTTAACTGCGTATACAGAGATGAGGTGAAAAGACAGTGGAATAGAAATAGAAAAGCGTAGAAAAATCTTCACTAAACATCAGAAATATATAATTTGTAATGCTTATTAATAATAAAAAAGTGACTCTAACAATATCTTCCTCTTGAAAATATAATAAATACAAGATAATAGAGCATGTATCATATAAAGTGGTATTATTTGCTGAATATTCCCCAAATGCACAACCAGTATACCTGATCTTATCAAGCAACATTGGATTTTGTTGCAAGTACAGCTGTATAAATGACTATTTTCTTACTATATTGGTGGCAGGGGAAATGTTTAAGAAGAAAATGTTTTGACTACTACAAAGACTGCCTGTAAACAGTATATTCTGGCCCTAAGAAAGCAGAGAAGATTTAATGCAGCTTAAAATTTCAGAGGGTTTGGTTTCTTCTCAGTTCCTGGGCAACAATATTCTTTTCGAGGATAAGACAATGAACATTAGCTTCTAGCAGAAGGGGAACGATGGATTAGAAAAAGGTATTTTGGAGAAATGGTGGGGTGAATGTTGCAGAGTGGTAGATGGGGGAAATCACTTCTCTGCCCTTCAGTTCTGTTATGTCAATTTGTTCTTTGGCTGCTTATTAATGAAAACTGTTGCTATAATTTTAAGCTGATCCAGTTCCTCCCAGTTGTTTTCGTTTTTTTTTTCTCCCCCCAGCCACAGGACCTTCTTTTTGCAGAGGACTGAGTAAAAGGCAAGAGGTTTATGGCAAGAACATTTGCAACTTCCTACAGACACCCCTGTGTAACACCACTAGGGAGTCTCACATACAAAAAAAAATTATGAAAAGTAATAACAGGCCACCTGCATGCACAAACTTTGGTGTATACAAACCAGCAGGCTTTGCCAAAACTGTCAGCCTCTTGACAACCAACCTGTCAGTCACACTGAAACCTGAAGAGTCTGCTCTGCTGCCTGTGAAGCTGCTTTTAGAGGCAAACAAGACAAGGACCGAAGCCCTCTGCGAAGCAGCAACAAAACCTTTTTCTGTGATCTCTTGGCAGTGGCAGGGCAGGGGAGAATGAGGAGAGATCGTTGTTTGTTTCCTTTTGTTGCTGCTGTTGTTGTTGCTGCTCGAGCCAGGTTACATAATGCTTAATTTCAGGCTCTTTTTGGTGGCATGATGATGTATACGCAATGCAAATACCCTTGCTGGAATTACAGGAGCAATTTTTCAATTCATGTGCGGCTAATCAACCCATTTGCTTTCTAGTGTGCAACAGCAAAAGCTTATCTCATGCAGACTCACGATCGTTCGGCACAACCTAATTGAATTTCAGGGCCAAGAGCGTTGCACAACACGTGACGGGCTCTGCCGGCGCGCGGTGCCAGACACTGCAGGCGTTACATAATCACGCGCGGCTGCTGGCTGGGGAGGCCGGCGCTCTGCCTCGCCTCATCGGCTTGGCGGCTGGCCTCTCCTGCCATCATGCCCCGCAGCCCCAGCCTGCGTGCCCTGCTCACATGGACACTCACATGTGTCGGGGACCTTTTGCAGCGGCACGGGAGAACGGGACCGCTCCCCCCTGCCAGCCAAAACGCTTCATTAAATCGCTCACGAGGCGGAGGAGATTAGAGCGGGCGAAGACACGCACAACACCTAAGGTAAAAGCTGTCTCCTCACACTGACTGTCCCACGCTGGGGGGCCACGGGAGCTGGCCTCCCCGCCTAACTGAGGGTGCTCCTAGGGGAGCACAGGCTGTGGTACTGCTGCTCGGAGAGCAGCCACCCGTGTGTTCCTCGGGCACCTGCTGCTCACCATGGGGGTCTGGGGCCTGGCAAGCCCCGGAGATGGGGGTTACTCAACTGACTATGCCTTTCCCCCTCACCCCAAGGTGCACAGAGGCCAGAGGCCGTGTCCCTGCTCCTTCCTGGCCCACTTGAGAGTCTCCCACCTTGTGCCCTAAGCAGCCCCTGAGCACGTGCAGGGAGGTAACTGCCCTCTTGTGCCTAGCACGTACTGATCACGCCAGGTATGACTCACCTGAAGGGATTTTCCATAGACAAGGCAGGCATTATTTAATAATATTAACTGCTGCGGATAAAAGCACACTCCTCCCCGTGTCACAGGCAGGGGCTAGATGCACTTCAGGCAATGGGATTCCTACCAGTTTCACCATCTGCAGATCTGCATCGCCAAATACAAAAGCCACAGGTCACAGCTGAGCGCTGGGAGCAGCACACAGTTAACATGCATCACAACTTGCACTGGCCTCATACTGACATCCAACTTACTGAGCTGCAAGCTGCCAGCTATCCCATGCATACTCATCTTCAGTGCCTGTAACAGTGAGGCGCTCTGTAATGAACAGTGCTTTGTCCACATCTCTTTGTTTTGTCTTTCTCTGGACTGTAGGTTTCTGGAGCCACCTTGACCCAAAATTATTCCTTCAGGAGAAAGGGCATTGCAACTGCAGCTAGCCAGCGCAGCAGGATGAGTCTTTGAAGTCTGTACGACTCGAGAAATGACTCCTTTCATGTATGCCAACATTTCAGCAAATAAAAAAGGCATGCTTTTTCCCAATAAAAGCCAACTTCAGAACAATAATTTATGCAAATAATCCAAAGCCAAGCTTACTAAATCAGTGTTTGTTAAGACTTCATACTATTTGTTCAACAAATCTTTCATTCACAAAGCCCATGAGCACACTGTTTGCTTGATTTAAGGCAGAGAAAATGGGCACCAAGCCAACTGCTAGGTTCTGCACTGTCATACACAAAGTCTGGTTCTACTTTCAGAGAGACCTTTGAAGGTGAGTCATTTGGTCCTCTGGAGACGAGCCCAAAACAGGAGATGGCTTATGATACTTGAAAGTACCTTCCGCTGCCCTGCCACGTTCCACCACAGCGACACACTGCAAGGACTGCAGGGACTGGGCAACAGACTCATGGCAAAAAGTGACAACATATTCAAGTAGCCAGCCTGTCAGAGGGGAGATCAGTTCCCTTACCTTGTCCTTCAGCAACCCATCTCACAGCACAAAAATCTAGAATGAAGTCAGTCTGGGCACAAACACACAGTGTCTACCAAGTCAGAAACAAGCTTTAGTGCAATATATATATTCACCAACTTCAGAAAAAATAAGACAGTTTCCCCACGGTGGCTCTTGCTCAAGTCAGATGGGCACTGTAATTTGTTTTAGCTGCACATGTGCTTTTCTAGCAAGAACGTGTCTGAAAGAGCCCCTTTGTGCACAGCTGCAGCTGCCCAGGGGCTGGTTTGCCACCTCCTGTGGCTTTGGAGGCCCCTACTGGAAGACAGAGATGTACGTGCACTGTGCAGTCTGAGACATTAAAGTAGCTCCTTTTCATTCAGCAAAGCTGTAGCGTGAAATTAATAGTTCGGAATCGTGCAGAGGGCTTGAGAAAATGCATTTAATTTACTCTGATTTTATTACCTCACGGTTCTTGAGTGGGGCAGTCAAAGCGCTGAATTTAAGACGCAGAAACGTCTAAAACTAGCCATAAACTATAGGTTAGTTCAAAAGAAAACATCATCCCAGCAACACTTCCTTTCCTGCTCTCAAATAAAGTCTGTCTTCAGCTAAAAATCAGAATGAAAGAGAAAAGGAAGAAGTGTGTAGAGAAATAGGAATGATAGAGAAGGTTTAAGAAATCAAGTGAACTATTTCTTCCAGTTTCAAATCCTTTAGTGTTTAAAAATTAGTTTAAATACATGTTGAATTAACAGATGTATCAACTAGTTAACTTGTCTGACTAGTTTTTGTTGGTTTTTGTTGTTGTTGTTGTTGTTTTGTTTGTTTTGTTCTGTTTTTTTTTTGTTTTTTTTTTAAAAAAAAAGGAAGTACAAACCCCTGCATTTAGATTACCTGGTATGCTAGAATTTGCTACTGAGTTAAAACAAGCTCTTTCAATATCACAGGTATGGAAATCATCTGTTTATATAAACAGCTTCACTTAAGTCAAGAGCCTATCTGCAGATCACTCTCCAGAGGGCCAGCCCTTCCAACTAACCTCCCAGTACATCAGTTAAGACCCCAGAAGGAGCCAGTTCATCTGCCTCCTCCTAATCCTAGCTCAACACATGTGTTCTGCACACTAAAATGCAGCCAGCTCTGCTCTCATTTGACTCCCTTTCCTTTGGCTGCATGGCATAGCAGGTTATTTGCACACACATACAGAAATAGGTAGCACTCTGCCCAGATTTCTGCAATACAAATTACTTGTTTCTGACTAAGCACACCACAGACCAAAGCAGTCCCTTAAACTTGTTACTTTTGCTGTTGTTGGTTTTTTTTTCTCTTCATGCAGACATTTCCACACAAGGCAGTAGAATAAAAATGCAAGATCAAATAGCAAAACCTGAGTTTTTCCTATATATGATGTTATTCACTGTAAGAATACTTCAATGTGAAGAAAAAAAAAAGAAAAGTACAGCTTAAACCATTCAACTTCCATTTGTGAAATGGGCCTTCTGGGTCCTTATAGTCAGTTTTGTTGTCAGAATTAAAATTACTATTTGACCAAAATAGTCAAATATAAAAAAATAGGCCGCTGGTGCGGCCTCACCTGGAGTACTGTGTGCAGTTCTGGGCACCACAGTATAAAAAGGACATGAAACTGTTGGAGAGTGTCCAGAGGAGGGCTACGAAGATGGTGAAAGGCCTGGAGGGGAAGACGTACGAGGAACGGCTGAGGGCACTGGGCCTGTTCAGCCTGGAGAAGAGGAGGCTGAGGGGAGACCTCATCGCAGTCTACAACTTCCTCGTAAGGGGGTGTCGAGAGGCAGGAGACCTTTTCTCCATTAACACCAGCGACAGGACCCGCGGGAACGGGGTTAAGCTGAGGCAGGGGAAATTTAGGCTTGACATCAGGAGGGGGTTCTTCACAGAGAGGGTGGTTGCACACTGGAACAGGCTCCCCAGGGAAGTGGTCACTGCACTGAGCCTGTCTGAATTTAAGAAGAGATTGGACTGTGCACTTAGTCACATGGTCTGAACTTTTGGGTAGACCTGTGCGGTGTCAAGAGTTGGACTCGATGATCCTTAAGGGTCCCTTCCAACTCAGGATATTCTATGATTCTATGATTCTATGATTCTATGATAAAATGCTAACAACAACAAGGGCAAATTTAATAAAGACTGTGATACAACAACAACAATCCTCTGTGTTACCCCAGATAAAATTCACTGGCCATCACCCACTTCACTGCTAGCAGTGAATTACCACTGTTATTTCCTCTGCCTCACAAAAGCAACCCAGTTAACATGAGTTTCTTCACAAAAATCATGAAAAGGCTGCTTATTCTCTGTTCTTCAGTAACATTTACAGCCACTTTGAGAAACCTGCCCTAGCCAGTATAAGAGGAAGAATTTCACAACTATGTCCAACATTTGTATAAATGCAAAGATTTTCATTTTTAGATAGCCACAGTCAAACTTTGTATATTTAAAGAGTTTGATTTTCAAAAGGGCTAAACTAAACCCAGTAGAGTGGCCTGGAGGAAGCCTAGAGCTGAGAACTTCTCGTTTCTTGTAGCTGAGAAAATTCCTGGTTCAAGCAAGGTTTAATGCTTTCTTGAGGTTCAGTTAGGAACAGTATATATGAACAGGGTCCCTCCTGTCACACTTTTCTGCATGGTTGAGATTGGCAACAAGTATTTCCCCTCTATCTTGCCTCCAACTCCAAGTTGTTTCCCTGGAGCCAGCAAGAAGTCTTCATACCAAAGACCTGAGAACTCAAGGTTATCTACATTTCTTTGGTACCTGAGACAGATGGACTGATCCATCCAGCCCTACTTGACGTGGGGCTACTGGGACACAAACTGCTACCATGTACGGCTGAGGAGTCCAAAAATTAGCTTGCAGTTTCCTGCAGGAAAGAGAAGGAAGGTAGCAAAAAACAAAACAAAACCAAAAAAGGGTGGAAGGGGATAAAAGGCTTGCAGGAAAAAGGTATATAAGGAGACATCACTAGTGTAACTCCTCAGTACTTAGAGACAAAATGTTTTGGACAACTCTGCCAAGAGGAATTTCCAGTCTGATAAGGTCCTTGCCCCAACCCTAAGTGACAGCTCTGCATCTGGAGTTATTAACACTAGTTCAAACCTTAAGAGCAAGCTTCCTTGTCTCACAGGTCAGCCAAGAGCCCGTACAGCCTCTCACTGACATCCATGCACATCAGCACGTTACACATGTGACTGTTTATGACAGAAAGCATTTGCATGTGCACCCTCTGAGCAAGACCTGACTGATGATGAAACTGCAGCAGGAAGAAAATGGAATAATCAGACTTCACTGGCAAGATGCCACATGCCACCCATGAAAAGCTGTTGCAAGGTAAGCAAGGCACAACCTGCACAAAGCGCTCATTGCCATAAACTGAAAGAACACTTTCAGACTCTGCCTAAAAAAAAAGCTCTCTGCAAAAAGCCCAGGGGTCAAAGTGACACCGAGATAATTAAGCTCATAATCCTCAAGGTAATCATCAACTCCAGAACAGGCTCCTCACTGAACAGCCTGGTCAACGCACATCATGTAGATATTCTGGTCTTTTCCCTGGGAACTCCAGAGGCCAGGTAACCAAAAATGAACCTCGCTTTCATTGAAGTAAACAAGCATGTGCATAATTCAGTAAAGCATATTTCAAGCTCTGGGATTTGTAGAATAAAAGTTTGAAGAAAAGACACTCCAAAGGCTCAAAGGAATCCCAAATAAACTACTTGCAATTAAAAAAATCTCATGATTTTCAAGCCAAATCTCACGATTTGTTTGTGGCCTGACTCAGGACTTTCAATGCTTAGGGTTGGCAACTCTGACTAAGCAGGGATATGAAATAAGAGCAAGAGTGACTGCCCGGCAGGCTTCTGTTTTCCTGGGACAGAAGACAAAGCAGCTCTGACAATTCCAGCTGGCAATACTACTCAGGCGCTCCTCCAAGGCCAAACATGCTGGGTAAAATCCTCATCAGACAAAAAACCCGTATCAGAAGCAGTTACTGTGGTACTGTGGTTGCTTAATAGCTGTTTTCTGAAGTTCAATATAGCATATACTTTCTTTTCCTTGAAAGGGGGGAGGGGAGAGTGAGGAGAGGGAGTTGGACCACAGTATGGACTAATCCCTTGCCAGATGTCATTAGTGATTAAGTCCCTTAGAAATTACATCAGTATGAAACAAATCAGAAAACAGTGAGTTTCCATTTCTTCCTCATGTCTGGCTAAACAGAGACTTCAAGATCAGCTTTCATCTGTGGCCTGGGATCAACCCTCCTCTGCTTCTTGCTTAGTGTGGCAGGGGTGTTAGGCAAGTAATTGCAACTATTAAAAAGAAAAATAGCTCACTCGCTACTGCTCCCCATCCCTGTCAAATACAGACTCCTTCATTAGGCTTCCCCACATTAGGCAATGTGTGTCTGCACATTGCACTAGTCTCTCCCATCTCCAGATGGAGAAAAGGGGCTCCATCTGAGGCATGTCTCTAGCCAGGGCCCTTGCATCTTCCTGGGTGATGCCTAACCCTGATCCTTCCTCTCTCTGCAACAACCCCAAGCATTCTCTCTCATTTGACAAGACAGCCTGGACAGGAAACAGAGTGCAACTGCCACCTTCTTGTAGCCCTTCCTGCTCACAGGGTGAAAGCCAGGAGCAGAAAAGACTTGCTGGCTTTGCCTTTGCTTCCCTGAGAAAGGCAAGAGCATAGCCCACCCTGGTATTTGAAAGAGATGCATCCTTAGTTCTTCGTGTTTGGACTGACAAAACCAAACAATACCATAAACTGAGGTTTTCTTTAGCAACTCCATTCCTAAAACACATTACCGAGTCAAAAATGTTTGACTAAAGCATTTATGTAACACCACCTATATTCATGCTGCCCTAACTAACCATAACTAACCATTCCATTATAATGAGTCCATTATCCCCTGTTTTATTGTATTTTCTCTTAAAACAGAGATCAAAGATTTGAATCTAGTGGCATCATGCCGATTTCATTTTTATTACTGGCTCCCTAGGTCTATCATAAATATTCATTGGCCATCCTTAATACAATGCATTGAATTCTGCTCACTGCTATCTCTGGTGCAATTGCGAAGTACAAACAGGGCTGTTGCTCAAACGTATTAAATAAAGCAACAGCAAATTTGTGACAGTCAACAACAACAACAAACACAAAACAAAACAACCCTTCTCCATTCCAAGGAAATTCAAGACTGAAGGAGACATTTTCTCTTGCCCTCTCCATGACTGCAGACATTTGACTGCTGTGGGAATTCATCTGTGCAGAAGCATCAGCAGCTGACCTGCTCCCACAGACAGGAGACATTTTTGAGAAGTCCACAGTTGCCACACAGTGGTCTCTATGATACTGCAGCACTCCTCTGTGCTCATCAATAAAAATTACAAACATTCCCCAGCAGAGACACAGTAACTGCTCACAAACGTAGGCTTGATGTATAGCAATTAATACATAGAAGTGGTGGTGGGGGGCGGGAGGGGGGGACAGAAAAACTTCCTAACACCCCAGAATAACTGCAGCTATCCAAGATATCATGATGCCTGCAATTTGTTTCTCCCCCCATACTCATCACTCGCACATTCCTTGGAACTTCCTTTCTCACCTCAGTACAGCTCCTCCTAGTACTGGGCAGGCAGGGTAGGAAAATACATACTGCACCTATATGACTTGTTCTTCCTCTGAGAATAAGCACAGATACTGGCTTCTCAGGATGTGACCCGGATACTTTAAACAGGTACCAATTGCTAAAATTTGGTTGGCCATGGGAATTGTATTTTTCTTCATGTTGAGTAAGAGCATTAAGACACATTACACACTTTAAATTCTAAGCAAGAACATGTACTCCACTAAAAACAAAACAACATGGCAGGACACAGGAAGCACATTCAAATATTCATCTTCTAATATGACTCCACCATGGAGGTAATACGGTGCTCATTGCAAAAAGAGATGCAATACGAATAAATCATCTATCTAAAATAAATATTTACATTTACACATATGAATACATTCTCACACAAAATTCCTCAAATCTGTAGATGTGAACCATGTGATAAAACTGCTGACTCCATGTATTTACTAATCTACAACACACCTTTGGTCACCTATCCCCTTGCCAACCTAGTATCTTCTAGAACCTTCTACTAAATTCCTAAAAATCTTTGGCTGTTTTAGTCACAATTTAAAATAAATAAATAAAGTCAGACAGAAATAAAACCTTGATCCCAATGCTTTCGTGACATAGAACTCAATTCAAATAGCTTTAATGAGCATGGAATTTAAATTCTAGATAAACTGAAATCTTTAGTGAAATCCATCCTACATGTATTTATAACAGAAAAACAAAAAATAACCCAATTATTGTTCTTTATGTAAAGGATCCTGATCAGGTTCAGCAATTTTGTACTTGAGTAAGGTGGCATGAAGCATATTCAGAGGTCTGTGAAGGTTTCCTTTATTAAGCAGCTCCCTTCCCTTGCACTCTCTTCTGTTTGCTTTTAACAAAAAGTAGTATTAATAGGGAAGGATGCCAAACAGTTTGCAATAGGTTGGAATCTCTCTGCTGGCTTTGCTGTTCTTCAGATCAGATCCATAGAAAGGAATTCATGTGAAAAAATGAAGGAAAAATACATGGAGTATCCAAATGTCACAAACGCTATGCAGAGAGGAAATTACAGAGCACAAGTTGGACATTTGAAGTTCAAAGCAAGGAAAAGCTACTCTAGTTTGTTATTGTTTTGTATGATACTGTCTAAATCAGTATCTACAGAAAAATATTTTACAGTATCAGATGTTCCTTCAGAGGAAGGATATATGTCAGAAGGGCAGATGACACAAGTTCTAAAACAATTTGTCATTTAAGATTCAGACTTAACATTTCTGAAAAAAAAATCTGGATAACAACATATCGTATTCTGTGAAAAGAAAATGTGATAAATATGAGCTGCTGGGAGGCTACGGTCTTTAGAAGGAAATGTATTTACAACCACAAATTTTCTCAGTCTTGGTATCCTGCTACTAGATTTGTTTAAGATTTGGAGAACAAATGAATAAATAAATGCAAAACAAAGGTTTTGAAAGAAAGAAAAATAAATACCGATAAGCAGTGAACACCACCGCTGCTCACTCAACTATCAGCTGATTTAAAAGTACCTTAAAGTCACCAGAGATAATATATTTGGATGATGGTGACAGTTAATTACATATTAAAGAGAGGGCAAAATCAAAGCACCCAGTCCTGTAAAGAAGGCATGTGCTTCACTCTCACCACAGCAGACTAAAGTGTTTGTCTTTCACTAGGTCATGACTTTACACTTCAGAAGAGGTTAGAAATGCTGTCTCCTACCTGTCCTTGACAGATGACTTTCAGTTTTGAAGTTCCTCTTCAGGTTGAACAAAATGCACTCTGCTTGAGACTACGCTCTACACACACCACAACAAGTACCTCACAACTGGCCTAAGTCAAGGGGCTTTGAACATCCCTCCAAACACAAGCAGATGACAGACTGGATCAAATGCCTACTGCCCGTGACTTACAGAAAAAAAGTGTCCCTTAAAAAGAAGTCATGCTTTGCATAGCCTGAGTTGTACCACTTACAGGTTCTTGCACTAGAATCAAAATACATCTCTATAAAATGTTGATGATTAGAAAGCCAGTAGAATATCTAGGGATGGTCCAGAACAATGCACATTACAGAATTACCACTAAGATTAGAGAATTTACTTCAGATTAGTCTATTTTATGCTGTGTGTCAAAGCACCAGAAATGTGCAGCTGTAACAATATGCCTTAGTGGCTGATGGCCTGAGGCACTAAATACCAAGGCTAACAACACCTAGCTAGTAAAAACAACAGCATCACCTGCTTTGTGGTATCTCTGTGCTTAATTATTCCAGCTTCCAGCTGAGAGACGGGATAGAGTGAAACTGCATTAATTTGTTTTGTTGTAGGTTTTTATTTCTTTGGCTTGTAAAATGTCAGCATATGGGTATAATGAGGAATTACCGCACTTTAAGGGTCTGACCACATTTACTGTTTAGTCTTGTGTATCTGAATGCTCTGACACTCCTTCTGCTGCAATTACTGGCTCAGAGGATTCATGGCAATAGCAAAGCTCGAATCTTCCACTGCACTGAATCAGTGCTGGCTTAGGTTCTACCACAGACCACTGCCTTCATGTAAACCCTCATACAGACAGAGGGGTTTGTCCCACCAGTATTTGAACTTTCTGCCACACATAACTGTTGTGACAAATTCAGAACAGTAGCTTCTTGACCATAACAGAAGCATGTACTGGTCATAGCAACCAGCCTGCCACAGCTAAAGCTGACCAAATGCTTTTCCTCCCTGCACCTCCAGATCCTTCCAAACTGTGGCTGCTTTCCTAAGGTAAGGTTTTAATGCAAAATGTTTTAATGCAAGGCACTGTAAAAATGCCCTTTACCACCTCAATTTTTTTTTTTTTTTTTTTTTTTGTTTAAAGAATTGTTATAAACAGCATTGAGCTTAAACATTCTCCAATAGTATTTCTAACCCCATATTACATTACAGTTTCTCTGAACTTAGTAGGGAGAATATTGATAACAGGTAAAAAAAAAAAATAATCAGGCTTGTGCATAGTCATTTTCCTATATGATCAAAAACAAAGCAGACAGCAAAATTGGTGAAAAAGTAAATACGACACTTCAGAACATTTGTAGTGCCACTAACCCAAAATGTGAGTAGTAACACAAATAAAGGCATTTCACATCCTGTTCTTTCTTCCACTTAAAATAAGTGTCCTTTTAAGTTATAATACATTATAGCAAGCCCTCATGTTCTGAAATATTCCTTATTTCCCCACTTTTTTTTTTACCTACATATGTTATTTATCTGAATGCTGTCTAATTCACAGATGCAAACAAGTAAAACCATCTTGAAAGGATGAGGCAATAGAATAGAAGGCAATGTAACTTAGAAATGTCTTTGATTAGGAACTGCAACAGTGGGACGACACTGCAATGACTCCCAGAAACCTCTGCTGGCTTCTAAGGCACACAATGAGACCATTTTTCCCATCAGAAAAAGACCTGCAGCTCCCACTGGTTTCAGCTTGACTGCTAGATCAATACATTCATGAACTGGGACTTTTTATTCCTTTTGAAAAAATCATTCAATCTTTCTCAACAGCTGCACATGAAAAGACACATGTTCTGGCACAAAATGACCAATAGCCAATAGTGGCAACATCTGGGAAGTTTGTAGTGAAAAAGAAGCTGTACTAAGTTTCACATGTAGATTTGGTGTTGTTGCTGAAAATGAAGAGGGGAGGTTCACTTACATCTCAGAACTAAAGCGGAATACAGAAATGTTAACAATCCAAACTGGAAGTTTTAATGGAAATTCTATGATTTTAAATCATAAAGCTGGTGCAAATGTATTAAGATAAAGAGAATATTTTTCAGGAGTTTTTCCAGGAAAAAAAAAAAAAACAAAACAAAAAAAACAAACAAAAAAAAAAACAGTGAGAAGCACAACTAAGTATTTCTGACAATTAAGCAGCTTACATAGTCTTTGTTCTGCTGACACTTAAAAAATACTCAAAGTTTTCAATTATTTACACTGTAGTTCAACATCTAAAGCAGTAAAGAGGTATAAAAATTTCTGCAGCACAAATAACCCTTACTGAAGTGTTCAGTCTATTGATGACTATGTTTTATCTAGGAACTACCATTTGGCAGGATATACACCCTTGGATTCTGCCATATTCTCTTATGAACTATGATCTATTAACACTCTGACCAGCCAATAATGTTACAGTAAACTTGTCAAATATGCATGTTATCAGAGAGAGTATTTTTTTCCCAGAGATGTTGGCTTCATTTAAGAACAACTGGGAAATCAGAAAGTTGTACATGCCCTAACATGTACATGCACTAACATGTCAGCAGAGTGGGCTGAGATGTTGCTATAAGAGCACAGTTTAGTCAGAGTTCAACAACTTCATCCAATTCACTGAGGGTGGGTTTAAATTAAGCTTCTGAACTCTCTTCGAAGCAGCTGGGAGCACTCAACTCTCCTAGCCCACCAGCACTGTTGTAGGGACAGTTGCTTTCAGCAGGGCAGCAAGATAATGTTACTCTGCTCTAGTCATTTACAAAGTGTTATCTGTGGCCTACATCTCTCAGATCCTTTTGGAAATGTTCTCCATATTCTGAAACACATATTCTGAGGTCTGCAGTCAGCATTCACAGATGAATTAAACTGAAATAAAGCACTATGGCAAAAGTCAAGAAAAAGACTTGAATAAAAATTTCAGAAATTCTAGACTAAGTTCCCTCTGTTCTTGTAAAATGGGTATAAAACCCACCAGCAATAAAAATCAAAAACAGGTGGAATGGATCTAGCCCAAGTGTATTCCTTGCAGTCTCTCCTGTTCCTGTTCTTAAACAGTTAATCTAAAGTATACTTTTATCTATACCATAGTATAGGAAGAAATAACTGTCGACTTCCTCCACATACTGCTTCACCCAAGTGCCTTAGCACAGTTCTGGAAGAGTCTGATGTAAGAGAGAGCCTGTAGATCAAGTTTCATTCCTGTTAGTTACCTAATCAATACAAATAGGACTAGGACTTAACACAGAACTCCAGGGAGAATGTGATAATCACCTGCAATTACTTATGAAAGCCAATCAATGACCAAGAGCTTTAATGTGTCATTTATAAACTTTAAATCAAACTTCTGAAATTAAACTTTCATTCCTAACACAATCAGATGTTGCAGCACTAAGCAAAACAATGCACAAGCAAGCACTGCCTCAAAGGCAAACTGCAAGCACAACAAAGGATGGAGACAGGAAAGCAGGAGCACCACAGCCCAGAAATACACCAGTAGAGGGAGGCTCAACAATAAAGTTGACTCGAGGGAATGGATGTGGGAAGGATTGGGAAAAGGTTTACAAATAGTGAAATAAGCTCCTAAGGCTGTCTTTTCCTACTGTTCCTTCAACAAAACAAATGGTAGGCAAATGAAAGGTAAGTGGCCAAATGAAAGACAAAGACAATAGAAGGCCAGGTTCCCAGACCTGGATCTTAACTGTAGGAAGTAAAAGGAAATAAAGAGAGGGTGAAATCTTATTTCATTATTTCTTCCAGGTTTCTTACTGTGATAAAGTCTGCAGTAGCAAAGGTTTACCATTTCTGTCAAATTTATCACACAAAATACATTATGATGGATGAATAACAAACTCAGACTCTCTGTTGGAGAATCACATGTCCCTATGTAGCTTTGTTCTGGTGTTACTGTTAAATATTTACTTTATTTTTTTAGTATCAGCATAACACAATTAAATAACATTGCAGGCATTGACATCACAGCTCAAAAAAAGTTGGAAATGTTCAACAGGCTATTCATTGTGCTATTTTTGCTATTTTGAAGGCCATATTGTGAACAATGACTCATAAGAGTAGAAAGCCAGAGATGCACTTGCAAATCATACATGCTTGTTTACTCATTTATTTGTTTGCACTGACTCATTATGTGCCTCACATGTAAAATTTATGGGATTCATGATACAGTGTGAAGGAGAAATTCTGTTTCCCAAACAGCTCTTCCATCCATCATGCCCTTGCCGCTACTGAGATGGTAGAGGTAAGAGAGGGTCTGGGCATACACTTCTTGACATCCTCTCCTGAGAATCAGAGGCTGGGCTGGATGGGTGAAGTGTCCTTACATACCAATGGAGCACAATCCCTCTGGTGGCCTCACTCAATCTTAGCTTATCAGCATCCACAACTGGGAACAAAGAATAATTAGAACAGGAAAGGTTTTTTGTTTTGTTTTTAGAAGTCCTATGTTGAAGCATTGCTCATTGCTTTTCTTCCCCCACGTAGTTCTGAGATACTGTTAACTTTTGATGGGTCACGCAACTGTTTTGGAGATGTTTGGCACAGTTCTTCATAACATACAGTTACAAAAGCAAGTAGGTTTTTCCATGTGATGCAGTGGGATTATGGACCCAGAAAGCTATCAGAGTAGGAAAGAATAATAACTAAGGATAATTTCTGCTTCACCTGTGAAACTCTTGTCATAACATTAAAAAAAAACACCCACATCTTTCTGCCCAGGCCTAACCACATTCTTCTTTGAGCTAGCTTATGTACAGGAGATGAAGAGCAGGTTGGTTTGCTCTGTGTGCTCTCGTTGTCTCTGTATAGAGAAAGGCTAATGTTTTGCTATTTCACCTTTGTCTTCATTTCACTGTTCTGCATTGAGCTTCTTTTATCCTGTCTAGCCTGGGTGACATGTTCTTATGTCCATATGTTGAAATCAAAACAAATAGTATACAGTCAAAACAAAGGCAATGTGAATGTTTCACATTTCTAATATATGGCTCGTTTATCATAAAGAGAAGAGAGCGTCTTGCTACTTTATCACATCATTTGACTGGACCAAAACACTTAACCAAAAAGTTAAGTCTCATACATTCAGAAATAGGCATAGACATCTTAGTCACCAAAAAAATATATATACTTTTTTCTCCACGTTAGATTAGGACTAAGCTTAATTCTCATAGCTTTTATATCTGAATGGCGGATAATTTTGCCAGGTACAATAGTATGAATGAGCATTGTTACTTAGACATGTCAAAATATTTGGGTGCAAAAGCCTAAGACAGTGAAACAGTGTGATGCTCGGTTGTGATCAGCATATTTTCTCAAAATGAAGTGAAACCCATGAACATACTTGACTAAACATGTCAGCTGTGAACAAATGAAAATAATGGCAGGGAAAGATTAGGTAATAGTTCTGTGATTCACATTTTAGAATGAATAATACTGAAACAATTCAGGGAAATTCTAAGAAATATGGATAAGAAACCGCACAAAATGTACAGGGATTAGGCTTAAAACTTCTAGAAGGGGACAGCTGAGATATAAATCTGAAACTAGCTATCAATATACAAAGGCACAAGGCAAAGTGAAGTAAGTATTTGAAAAAGTTTTTGTGAGACAAAACTGGGTAACATGAGGAGAGGGAGGAGCGTTAATAGGTGCAAAAAATTAGACACTTTATAGAGTACAGACTATGTCAGTTCTCCATAAAACTGGCAACTCTGTTTGAACATTACATATTTCGGTCACACATTTATGATCCTTAAGTAAATGCATTACAACAGTCTGGTACCACGGGCAATGGGGAAAAACTGTACACTTGTAATTAAAAAAAACTTATGTTTTCAATTGATTATATGCTAGATAAAGTCAGATGTCAGACCTAAGGACTAGTTTCCATAAATACAGGATATTTAATACATAATGATCACATATACCAACACTTGCTGCTGCTAATTTATTGCTTTAACTCTTGTAGAGTCCCTGATAAAAAATTGTCCATGTAAGGCACATAGTTTCTTTTGTTTAAATCTTACTTTGTCTTGCCACATTGTTTCTGAGACACCACATCATCTTTAAAACATGTAAGAAATTGAAAACATGTCAGATTCTGTTACTTTCCTAGAGCCAACATTTTAATACCATGCAATTAGTTCTATGTTTAATAGTAAAATGGTAGCAGTACCTCTTCCGCAAAGTTAGTTTTCTTGTCAAGCATTTCTCGTAATGTCTGAAGAATTTTAATGCAGAGCTTTTCTTCTTTCTCCATTAGCTTCTTTGTGTGATTAATCAACCTTAAAGTAAAATATTAAACCTTAAAGAGCATTGCACATTGTTACTAAGCCATGCTACAATTTCTTCATGCAAAAATCGCCTGTCGCTGTATTTTTCCTCAAGGAAATAAAAGTAGACATGAGAAATCATAATTAAAAAAGGAAATGGGACTTTCAATGTGTTGTTTTTTGTTACGATTTGTATATCTTCTTGCCATACAGAAGGCAGAATTGTACATCCACTTTTTCCTGAATGCTTTCAGATTAAGATCCAAACTTGCTCTTTCACCCTTTCTTTATCTATTTAGAGATAAGTATGCATTCATCTTAACGTTTATTTAAAGGTATTTAGTCTTCACCATACTTGTTGAAATTTTAAAAGCTATAGCCTTTATACAACTTCCAACCCCAGTGGTGTTTATAATAATATTTATCATATAATTAGCAAACAGCATCCACTCAAAAGGATCCAGAAGAATTTCCAAAGCAATCCTAAAACTTTACATGGAGTCATTCAGAAATGCAGTTATTTGGATGAAACATAACTGTTGTTTACACATTCACACAACTTTACAGGACTGTTTTACAGTCAGAAAACAAGGTATATTTCTGCCTCCTACTAAGACTATGATGGGAGTTTGAGTTTTAAATCTGCTTAAGCAGAATGCCAGAAGAAGCCTTTCAGTCTCTGTACAGAGCAAGTCCTTGTATTGCTACTGTGAAAACAGAAGAGAGGAAGATATCTGAAGGCCTTAGACTGGTTTTCTTCCTTCAGTACCAGTGTTGACTTACAGTAGACAGAACAGTGTTCTTCATATTATGGCCTACGATCAGCACACATCAAAGGCACTGTGGCTACCCATTAACAATCCTATATTACAGACACCTAAAGCAGGGTTAGGAGGGATGACACTGCATCATCTGTAGCACAACAGAACCAATTATATTTAAATTACTGCTGAGTTTGTGTGCTAAGGCCATCCGGGACTCAGTAGAAATATCATGCAGGACTCTCCCATGGTCATGTTAACCAAATTCATGAGCTATGAGTTCAAAAAAAATCAGCTCTCAGGCCTGCAGTATTAACAATATTTTGTGAAGAGTTACATCTTTATCTTACAATATCCTGCATAGTCCTGCAAAACATTCTTTGCCATGGAAGTTAATTAAATACAAGAGAAAGCTGTTTATTGATTATAGGGGCCACATTCAGCTGCCCTAGACTTCATTTGGTGCTGACTTTGAACACGAGTTTGGACATAGGGGATGGGATGGGACAAGCTCAGAATTTAGTTTCATTTTTCCAAAAATATAAATTATATTGTTATAACACTACCTCTGCAGAAGATGCAGAAAGCCAAGGAAACAGGCAAGCTGCCTAATGTGTCCGTTTCCCTCACATTACCTCTGTTTAAATTAGAGTTTCTCAAGGGCAGAGAGGGCATCTCACTAGAGGACTATTAAAAAATATTGAACATCTTTATTTCAATGCACAAACTGCAAATTAAGCATCTAATAATTCAGGATCAGATAATGTGCCAGTGAAATATATTTTAGAAAGAGCTGTTGGCAGTTTAAAATAAAAATCAAAAGATTTATCTGCTTTATCAAAAAAATAGCACTGCACACCCTACTTCATTATGAATTCTTGAAGATTCTACCATGGGAAGTCCAAGTTTCTGCTGTCAATTTGAAGAAACTTAATAGCAAAAGCAGCCCACTAAGAAAACAGAAGTAGATTGTGCCTGTCAGAATCATAACAAGCTACTAAGATTAAATTTCTAGGCAGACAAGTCAAGTAAACCTCTCTCCCCACTCCTCTCCAGACTCCTAAACCTCCAAGAACCATAAAACATGCAGCCAAAGACCTCAATTTAAGCTTTCAATATGAACTCAAGACTCCTATATGCTTAAGTCGCTGTTGAAAATCAGAGGCGAGTGCTGTTGAAAATTTTAACTCCCTGTCATCTTTTCCAAAGAAGCAAATAGGTCTCTCCTTAAACCACTTACTTGGACATGAAAGCACCACATCTTATCCTGGCATCGCTCCCCTCAGGAAAAAGCAGCTCTGGACTGTGCAGCACATCAACCAGCACTGAGAATTCAGCTTGCATCATGGGAGTGAACTGCTGCTCCAAGGAGGACACTACATCCTAGGAAATAAAAAGGAATGTCACTACAAAACTAGAAGAAAGTTGCTGTGGAGCTGAAAAATACTATGGGCTACCCAACCCATTTCTGGCACTTGTTAGCTCAGGTTACAGTAAAGCAACCTCATTCCTTTCTCCATGTCACTCCTCAAACTGGGTGAGGAGGGGAAGGTGCCCATAACTATTCATGTTGCTATTCTCTTTCAAATTTCTCTTTAGTAATGCCTCAGAAACACTCAGGAACAGTCAGGATGATGATGTGCTGGAAAAACACTGCTTGTCATACATGTATACATGATGTTAGTATATCACCTGAAGTGTTGCTTCCTGGGTATGTAGGGTTCCTCCATTTTTCTGGGTTCCGCTGTTTTCTTAGCCCATAAGCACTTGATGTCATTTAACCACACAGGTGATTTTCATCTCGTATGTAAACTCCAGTGACACAAACCTCACATAATGGCACCTACAAAGCCCAGTACCTTGCTCTGCACCCCAAACAGGACAATGACATGTGACCATGACAAGGCAGAAAGGAGATCCTTCTCTATGGATCACTTTGGGGTAAAAAAACACACTTCCTACCCCTCTCTACCTACTTCTGAATTCAGATCATGAATCAAAAGGCCCTGAGTGTTGGCTTCGCTTTGAACAGACACCAAGGAAGAGCTGAGTCCTCTGTTCCTCCCACCTAGAAGTACAACGTTCACTGTAATCCAGCACTACAAATGCAATGAGTCTCTCTCTGGTGTTTTCCCCACCTGGCCCATATTAGACAAATGCACCGCCATTACTAGCACCCAAGCCATTTGCTATTTTGTACCTGTAGTTTTTCTATTATATTTCTGTAATCCCAGGCAGGCCCACCAAGAGCTTCTTTAAAACGAGGTCCACTGCGGGCTGACATTCTCCACCCCATTGCCGCCCTCTGTACCATGTTAGAGTGACTCTTCATGAACAAGGTGTTGACCTGGCTATCCAAATCCACTGGAATTGCAATCCCACGGTTCTTTGCTTTATGAGGAAGAAAAACAGAAGAAATTTACAGTGGGAAAAACTTCAAAATCTTCTGCAGATCAAGGCATGCAAAATCCTGATATCCTTGAAGTTGGGGGACGATGGAATGGGGGCTGGGATTTCACTTCAGTGGGTTTTTAAAATACAGATCAAAACCTAAGCTGGTAAATATCAGATATACTCTAGTTAAAGAAAGTGAGCTGTAACACTTAAAATGAGATGAGGATCATTTCCACAACGTATTTTAATAGGTACAGACATTTATTTTTTTTTAACTTTTTTTTTTTTACTAACTCATAAAAAATCAGAACCACAAATATTAATAAGAGTAACAAAAAGAATACGCATTGTTTTTTCAACAGCTAGTTTTTCCTGTATTCAGGAGTAAATTTGAAAGATCTTCTTCTCAGTCAACATATGCACATTTAGTCAATTTATCCCAAGTGCTGTATATTGCTTTTCTGCCTATTTTTCTTGCAAAGTCCTTGAGAAACCAAGTGCATACAAATTAAATTTGAAAGACAATCTTTTCTTTTCTCTTCCTTCAGTTTCCTACACAGCCAGCATTGTTAAGCTATGGGACTCTTGGACATCACTGCAATATGACTGATAAACAGCTACAATTGGCAAATCCAATTTATTTATTTATTTGTTTATTGATTTATTTATTTGTTTATTTTAAGACTTTGGGGGTAGGGAGAAGGTAACAAAAGACAGAGTATTAGGGGAAAAATGGGGGACAACTTGTTCCAATTCTTACAGTGCATCCACTATTAAAGTACCATTGCATAGTGAACTGTTATTTGAAAACAAAGTTTGGAAGACAATACTAGAAGGTAACTGCCCTTTCCTCTATGAATATATTTGTACTAGCTGCATCTCTCCATTCCATAGAACCATAGATTTCACTGGAGATCATAGTGACATTCTTCTAAGGCTCAGCATGAGCCATCTGAAATTCAAAAAATAAACAACGTATTGATGCAGCAATACCTATATTTGAAAGATTAGGTCACATTTACAAGGCTTATTTTAGGCTTTATATTTTACATCTTTTCGTTTAGTTTCCATAGCACAGTTTATGGTTAATAAACTGAGAAGTTGAGTGGGGAAACAGTTCATTTGAGGTTTTCTACCATAAGCTGATAGTAACTGACTTTTTCTTATTGAAATGCTTTTTAAAAAGCATTAGCCCATATTGAAGTTCTGCACATGTCATTTCTCTAAGGCATTTCCCCACTGCTCTGCACTAACACGAGTGCTTTGCATAGAAGTGGAAGGCTTCAAAAATATTCCACCTCTCCCTCCCATTTCTTAAAACTTTAGGTCCTGAACTCATGATGTCAACAGATGCCCTCCTTTCCTAAACAGGATATCCATCAAAACCAACAGGAGTACATGCAAGCACAAAGTCATGTATATGGCTCTGATGAATGAAGGCTCGTGTGTTACCAAGCACAGTGAGTCTCAGATCCCAGCCAGAAACTTTCCCTACTCCCAGATACTACACTGTAATGCCAACATTTATAATAAAATTAAAATTGGCTGTGAAAACTCAACCCCAGTCTCAGACTACAGTAAGCATGCTGTCACATGCATCCTCATCCTTTGAGTATTTCCCACGGGTGCAGGGTGCCCCTCCTGTCCCTGGCTCAGCCGTGCCTGTGAAGGTGTACCCTGATGCAGGACCGGAGCCTTCAACTGCAGATTAGGGTGCTTAACTAGGATGGAAGAAAGCTCTCCTATTCTATTTCTGGCAAGCACTTTCTTTTAAATAGCTTGCCACACAGACCTAAAAAAAAAGTTGCTTAGGTCAGGATGGGATGACATGTTTCCCAACAACCATACATGAATCATCATCATCAGAAGCACAGCAGTTTCGACACTGGCAGCTGATTTTTCCTTCCCATTACCTACTTGCTTTGAAGGCAAGGTTCTGGATTATCATGAGGAAAATACTATGTATGGCTGGCCATTATTTCTAATGACTTTTTTCCATGTTACTTGACTGGGTTGTTTTTCAAGACACATTTGCCCTGTTGCTGCTTACTTTATTAAAGAAGTCCATTAAAGTTCTGCCAGGGTGGTTAGGGTGCTGTGGCCTATTAATGCAATTTATTGTGTCCTAATGTTAATCATTAGAATGTTATTGGACAATGCTTGCTTCTCAACCGAGTGGCATGTATACAGAGTCCTGATATACCCAGGAATAAATTTAGCAATGGGGAGCATGCTGTTCAGAGGAAAACCCAGACTTCTGTAGTCCTATGATGCCATTTGAAGTTAACAACTTCCATCAATGTCTGAGTAGCAGTCAAGGACTATGATTGTTCAAAGAGCTGCAGCTAATTAAAACTATCATAAAGAAAACCAGAGAGAGAAAAAAAATACTCCTTTGTTTTGAAAACAGTTCTTATATGTATAATTCCATTTGTAATTAAGATTTGTATTGGTTGTCAAAGGGCACTGTTGAAGTCTAAGCTGTAAACAAAGTCTTTGTCTTCTTACTTCTTTGCAGCTTGTAGAAAGTTTATCTTTCATTTGTTTCACATTTCATTATTTAAAACAACATGAAGCATATTTTTACATTTTGGAAAGCTGATGAACAAATGTGAGCATAAATATTTATTTTTAATTTAGGTGTTGTAGGCTGCTTTCCTCTTCAATATGTGTCAATCTCCCTTAAAGTATGAACATAAAATATTTAAAAGCATGTTTATTTTTGTTCCACTTAGAAATACTTTTGGACAGAACTCAAACTTGCGATGTAGAGCTGGTAGACAAAGGAGATAAGAGGGGGTAAAATTCTGTCCTTCTCTGGCTGATGAACTTGGGAAAAAAGCATGCTACATGCCTCTATATAAACTGGTACAATAGGTATCCAGCAGGATACTTACCATGATGGACTAGAACATGTCTTCAACTAATTTGGAAATCTGCCTTGAAGTGGAGTCACAGTACCTGCTTATATACTGTCTAAATCCCAGCTAGGCACTCTGTGCAGGACTAGTCACACCCTGAATATACTATGCTGTTTTGCCAATGCCAGAACAAAATTATTTGCTGGGAAATCTTTCGCATGACTAACTCTCTATCTGATGTTCCCTCACAATTAATTCTATTTGCAATAACTACAGCTGGGTCAAGACAATTGAGCAAACAGTACCAGCAGAAAGGATAAGCAACACAGTACACCAAATTCAGTCAGGCCATGGCTAATGTTTCGTGCTGGATGGTTCTGGGTATACTTAATGCCCCAGCAGCTTTCCTCCCCTTTCTTGTTTCAGCTATGAAACCATACTGTGAGATGGGGACCCAAAAGAAAAGGTGAATATTAACAATGAGAATCAAGTACCTAAATTCAGACCTCTCTCTATGAGCCATCTGGGCTCTATAGAATTCCCAAGAGCATTGTCCAGCTGCTAAGTGAAGGGCTGAAATGGGCTGTATTTTGTTGAATTACCTTCATGTAAGTCTCTTCACAGAATCACAGAAATTGGAAGCAGAAGGGCCTATTTCACAAATTCACTCCATTAACTTTGGTGGTATTTACAAAGTGCTACAGTATTTAGTAGCTTTGGTGGTATTTGCAAAGTGCTACAGTACTTAGTAGCTTCACGGTATTTAATATATTTTGTACTACTTGAAGCAATCCCCAATGTAGGTTTTATGGGGGACAGACAGGAGTTTCACCCCTCAGAATTCCTCAAGGAGGAGTGGGACATACAATTTGGGTCACAAAATACCCACAGCTGAACCTAGCTGTGAGTCCCTTACTCTACTTGCATTTTACACCGCTCCTGTACTCCCAGACAGCTCTCATGTTCTCCCACACTCCCAGTTGTCACTTAACAGAGCAACGTATATACAGTTCAATTAATTTTGCTCCATGAATCAGTCCCTCCAGCTTCTTAATCATTTACTGACTATTTAACAAACACATTTGGATGGAGAGACACTAATGCTAGCAACAGCATGACTTTTTAAGGAAAATAAAAGCTTTGTGTAGACAAGACACAAGCCTGCCAATCTTGTACCCTTCACTTGGATGTTTTTTTCCAGCAAAAAATCTATGCTAAAATATTTATCAGTCTGTAAAAAGATCATCATTGAATTTTTCTTGCAATTAGGGAAACACAAACAGTTAAAATAGAATAAAATATGTTTTTTCATTTGCAATGTATTATTCTTGCTGTCAAAAAAGTAACAACAGGATAATTATCTTATTTGAACTAAAAATTGAAAGTGACGGTCTAGCTTTTTATAAAATGGAAAAAAAAAAAGACTTAAAAACTCAAATGGGAAAGGAAACAGTATTTTCAAGGCTGAAAAAAAAAATGTTTTAGGAAAATTCATCAACATGGACATTAAAACAAGTGTGATAATTCCAAAGAAGCATGAAAACATAACCTAGATTTCATGTTATTTCATGTTTAATGTTTCCTATTTGTAATTTGACAGGGAAATGGAAAAGTTTTTTAAGCACTTATAAGAATGGTCAAGATGCATCACAGGAGGATTTTTTTGATTCTGTACACCTGGAGAACAAACATAACTAGAATGGACTTCACCCTTTAGATCATTTGCTCTCCTCGTTACAGCCAATCCATGTTCTTTAATCCCTTTTGAAAATGTATTAAGCTTCATTTAAAACAAAGCTGCATTTTCTGACATGCCTCCTCTCCACATTTTCTAGTGGCCTGTTGATCATGGACATCCTTCCAAAGTTGGTTCTAAACCTCTCATTTACAATCTAACTTTATTTAGGTTATTTGAAGCCTAACATACTTTATATCCTGATTATTGGGGTCAGTACTATCCTTTAGCTAAAACGTTTCTTTGTGACCATTATCTTCCTAAGTACTTTAGAAAAGAAATAATACAGTCCTTTGTTTTGCTATGGAAAAAGCATGGAACTCTATTATAGAGTCCCTTCTTGTCATACAATTTCTCCATTCCCTTGATCACCCTAATAGTACTTCCTCTGTACCTGTTACAGTTTTGAACTTCTGAAACAGAGTTCTTAAAAAACTTGTCTCCAATTTTTAGCATAGAAACACAGATACTCTTTTTGCTTCTCCTGCATAGTATCCTAGAGTACTATCTGACAACAACTAATGTGATTCAGCTTGCTAACAGATTTTTTTAAAGGGTCTACTAAGAGAAATAGTCTAACAAAATGTGGGTTCCTATCTGCCACTGTTTGCTCATCTGGGAAATTACAGTTATTTCATTGTTGGTGGTGGTAACACAGCCATGCACATGCTACAGAAAGCATCCTTCACATCCACACACAGTATCAGAGGGAAGATGCAGTTTGTATAAAACATAGGGGAAAAAATTAATGGATACTACAGAGACAAGACTATAATATAACTAGATATATCTAGCATGTAGCTCAATACACTGAGGTGCTTCAACCTTGTAATAGAAGAGAAAACTGATGCTTAGGGGTGAATGTACAAGAATTACTGCTTAATTCAGAGGCCAAGGTAGTTCTTTGCAGAGATCTAGAAGACTGGTCAGCCCTGGGAGAAAGAACTTTCTCCAATAGCATTTAAGATATACAGTCCAGATCTTTAGTTTTAAGGACAGGTGACATTCCCCAATTTGACCATATGGGAAGACAGCAGATGGTTTTAAAGGCAAACTTTCTGGCCTCCACCATTCTCAATCTTGCAAAGATTATAGAATGTAGGAACTGAAAGTCCTTTGGTAATGAATTCATTTGAAATAAATGTAACTGTTTGTCTTCTTAGTTCCTCTGTTTTCACAAAGATCAGTGGACCTTTTAAACAATTTCCATGTGTAGCAATTTTGCCAGTGAGAAGATGCTATTTTGATCACTCATTTTTGGATTATTTTCTAAAGCAAAACTAAGTGCTATGTTATAATAAAGAAAATGGAGAGAGTGATCTATTTAAAATGCGTTAATTTTTGTTAATGTGATAATCTGCTTCAGAAGTCCAAGAACAAGAAGCATTACTATACACAAACTATTTTGTAATTATTTTAATTCATCCAACTGTAGCCAAACGTTTACTAGGCAATAAAAAATTGATGAGCACTAGTATCTTTGTGTTCCAAATCTCTTGGAGTCACAGAAGGGTCTGCTAAAAAAGTCAAGCAAGCCTCTATACTTCTTGCTGAACTCGAAGGCAGAGAACTGCCTGGAGACAAAGACGCAAGCGAAGCTTGAAAAGCTTATGAAGTTTTTCCCTAGTGGTCAAGTGGAGTTGAAGTACCAAGGTTATAAGAAATTAGCTTCTGCAACATATCCTTTTGTTGACCGGGAAGATAATGTACATTCTTACAATGCTCATAAGAAGACAGATGTAATGATCTTAAGCTCTTGAGGCAATACTTATATCCACCTGCCAGCAACATAAGTAGTAAGCACTGAGCAGAATGTACATTGCTTAAACTTGCTCTGAAATGGGTCTTTTAAAAAAGTGCATTTTTATATGGATCTTTGATATCTTGGGAAATCTGTGTATGATCTTTCTTCCTGCTGAGATTCATTTCTAAATCCAGGGCTACTACTACTACAAAAAAAATGTTTGTTCTTTCAACTCTATACTACATTTATTTTCCATCAAAAGTCTTTGGTCCCTGCCGTAAATCTGTCCAATACTTTATCTCTCTGATATAGGCAAAATCTTTCTAGAGGTGTTTTTTTTTTTTAAACCCTGCTGTGAAACATGAAGGACCTAACATTAAAGCTGACAGAGTCTCAAGGTAAAAAAAAAGAAAAAAAAAAAGTTCTCACAGATTCCTAGTCAAAATCCAAACCTAGTCCATATATACAGCCAGAAAAAGAGGCAAAACGAATAAAAAAATAAAAATAAAATAAAAAAAAGGAAAGGAAAAGCTGGCCTATTTGCATTATGGAAGAAACCTCTGCCTGCTCAAAGAGCACCACTTTGTGCTGGTGGAACACCCAGTAGACACAGGAGCCTGGTACACACAGCAATTACAAGGGCCTCAATTTTAAAAGTCATCAGTACATCCAACTGGGGTAGTTTTTCCAAAGCTTTCAGCAGAGCAGAACAGGCCTACTCAATTAGCCAAGGCAAGCCAAGTTTGGCAACATGTCTAAAATACTGAATATCACACAAGTCTAAAATCTCAGCTAGCCACCTCAACTTTTATACAGGGATGTATAAAACTCCATTTTCCACTTCTTTAGTTTGCTCTTTTGGAAAAGGCTCCTCGACAGCTGCCTTATTCTCCCTTTCTGCACTGGCAGAATAAAACACCAAATAAAAAACTGTGGTAATTTGCTAATATGATACAATTGTACCAGTTGTATTCAATATTGGTACCAATAATGAATCCTTAAACAGTTATTATGATATGGACAATGAAATCATCAACTTGCATGTTAAAGTGTGCTTTCAGGGCCACCTCTGAGGCTACCAGTCCCATGGCACCCCAAGATGACACACAGCCTTCTTGCCCTACTGCTGGTGACATGAAAGTCCTGGAGGAGGACAAGGACACATGGTGGTGCCTTTCACAGGCACCTCAGATCCACTCTCCACACTTGACAATACCCAAGACAAGAGTGGGATCCCATGCGTGGGAAGCCAGAGCAGCAAGAAGGCTGGATCCATAGGACAGCATTAGGGCATAGTTTAAATGAACAAATAAAACAAAACACAGTAGATCATCTTCATTACAGTAACCCACATTTTTCCCCTATCTTGCTGCTGTGGGGACAAGTTCAGCTTGGCTGTCTCAGCACTAGGCTCAGGTGACTCTAAATACCCTTGTCTCTATAAGATAACACAAACACCTCTCCAAGCTCTAATTTTTTTTTTTTTTTTTTTTTTTAGGTTATGCTCCACAGAAAGGTAGGCATGGAGCCGTCTAGAAGCATCCAAAGTTGGTCTTAAAAACACTGTCACCTGCCTTACTTCTCTTCTCTTTCCTCAGACTCCTAAAGGAAGTAATTTACTGATGACTCTTTCCAGAACTGCCAGAGGGGAGCAGGAAAGGAAGTGTTAAACACACAAAAAAGGATTTGTGGGACTAGAGCTTTATTTGAAACTGTAGTAGCTGTAGCATAAAGGAAATAAAACATCTTTGGCTTTCAAAGTTCTCTTACCAGATGGATCCATAATTAAATAATTTGCACAACAAATAAAACATCTGAAGATTGCTAAGTTTTTAGGCAACTACTATTCTCACTCACACAAAAGTTAATGAGGTATTTTGGCTAAAATGTTAGATGATACCCCTGTAAAACTATCCCAAAATCTAAATTTAGAGTTGATTGTTACAGTGCCACAGATACTGCAGATGGTTACGGGACCCTCTCATACTTTTTATCATTATTTATTAAAGCTTCTTAAAAATTGCATCAACTATAGCATTTAGCCAGTTTCTATATGTCTCTGCCTCTACTCAGTTTTGATTGATGCTGAGGAAAAACTTACTCTATAAATTCTATAGAAACTAGATTGAAAAATCTGTTTTTCCAGTTGTGGCTGAAGACTTTAAAATCCTGTTCACAAAAATTTAAGTTAAGAATGAACTTTTGCCAGTCTTAGCTATGTACAGGTGAAGAATCTTTTTTATTTTTTTATTTTTTATTTTAGGATGGCATCATTCCCAAAGAAGATTTAAATCTTCGACTAACATAGTATTTGAATTTATTTGAAAGCAATGTAATTTCCTAGCTGGCTTTGGGACCAAATATGAATTAAGTCTTGGTGCCTGTGAGAGGCAATATGCCCCTTTCATGGCTGTGTAGAATCAGTAAATGCATAGACCTGATAGAGATGAGTAAGCAGAGAAGCTATGGTGTGGCAGAATTCTGTTTTCCACCCCCAACTCACTGATGGGACAAAACCTGAACAAGCCCAGGATGATGACTGATAACAACGAATACCTCTCACAGGAATTGAAGGAAAAAAGATGAGTGTTCTGATGCACAATTCCATGCATCACTGCTCATAACGGCCCAGCACAAATGGAATTGCCCATGTTTTCCTATACCATATATGAAGCTTCTGTTTCATTTCAATATCATAACTTCCTTGAGGTCAAGTTCAACCATCACTCATTTAGCAAACCCACCTCTGTGGCCTATAGGTTCACCTATTTGATGAAATACATTTGAATGCATTATAAAAAGAGACAAAATTTAACTTCAAAGTGAGATTTCTTTATTTACCACTGTCACAACTGCATGATTCTATAGTCAAAGAAAAAAAACATTCAAGCTCAAGTAATTCTGATCTTAAAATACAGAGAAAAACAACGAAGGTAAAAACCTGGCACCTACCCACTTCAGCCAAAGTTTTGATACATGACTCCACTGAGGCTTTCTGAGCTGGGTTTGGCCAGGTACAGTTGTAAATTCTAAAAGCAGACTGCAGCAGCTGAATAAAAACAGGTTGATGTGTCTGAAAACAAAAAGATAAACATATAATTTTATACTTCACCATCTCCTCACAACTGCCCTAAGGTTTGATATAACATAAACCACGTGCATGGGTTTTTATTTAGCTTGTTTACTCAAGCTGCGGATCAATTAAATTCTCTTTGCTCTTCAGGAGAGGAGGGAATGCAAATCATTTCTGCACCCCTACAGACACCAAATCATACAATTTTTACTAAGATCACCACTGATACCAAGTAAGCACAGTACAGAGCAGAAGGACTGAAGAGTCTTCCTGGTTCTCAGGTACGTGTCCTTTCTGTCATAATGCACAGCATTTTTCTCATACAAATACAAAGATAGACCTTGATTCTGCAAAGATACTCTATCCAGTGAATTCACAAAAGCCAGGAGTAAATATGACCTTATTGAGCTGTGTGCTGTTTCAGAGTTGTAAAGGGTAAAAATTAAGAATAAATGATTTCAAGAGGAATTAAACTGCTAGCCAGTGGCATGCGAGGAGAGAGAAATTGAAGGAGGATAAAAAAGGTACAGGATCACCATTCCTTACTATGACAAGGTATCTCATTAATGGGCTGAATTACTTATTTGTCAGTCTCTTTTTCTTACCTGCAGGCTGGTGCTGTTATCTGAAAATGGAGAATTGAAGAAGCCACTTACAATGTTCATTACAGGCTCAGTGACATATTTCTCCAGAGATGTGTCTGCATGTTTACGATCTGTGGTTGTGTTACAAACCTACAGGAAGAAGAGGACAACAATGAGATTCAGTACTTTTAAGTAAGCCAGCTATGTTATTTTGTATTTATTACAACCCATGTAATAAGATTTGTTCTTAGTATGATTTAGTATGTTCTTAGAATGATTTTTATATAAGATCTATCAGAGCATATTATCTTAGAGTTCAAGATGTATCTGTGGTAGCTTGTCTTGAAGATACACATTGTCTTTTAAATTCCATTATCTTCTGAACTAATTCCTTCTGGTTGTCTGTCTGTTCTTTCCTACACCATGAAAAAAGATCCCCCTAAATCAGCACATTGTGTTCCACTTACACATTTAGACAGATTCAAGAAGAAAATGGACCTTTCCTCCCACTGTGAAACTGGGTTGGAAGAGGCTTTAGAGACAGACAAGACATAAACACATTAGATTAGAAAGATTTCATGTAATGTTTAACTTCTTGCTACAATCAGTCACTTCAAATGAGTAGCAACGGCGAAGCCCATTTGCAGGAAAAAAAATTAAAGAGAGGGAAACAGAAGGAAATACCATAGTCAATACCAACAGCCTTTCAGACTTTAGACAACATTTCTTAGGAAAGCCACATGAGGAAAATATGAATGACAAACTAAAACCAATGAAAGAAGAGAATGAATGGTACTGGGACAATTCTGGAGCACAGAAGGATGATTAAATAGTAGGAGGATATGGAAAGATTTACGCAGATGAGTCCTGAAGACACCTTTGGTACAACACTGAAGGTTTGTTCCTGCATAAAGATATCAGGCTTAAAGAAAGGAAAAAATTACTGGGCCAGTATAGATGCTTCACTATTTCTTTTCTTTTTTTTTTTTCCAACATGTATTAATATTTTTAGTCCTTTTGAATTTGCATATGTCAGTGAAAACAGTAGTAAAAGGAGACCTAAAAGGAGTCTACACAGAAAAAGACAGTGAGAAAGGCAAACAAGGACTATGGACTATACTTATCCTATCTCCTCAACAGCCTTTGAATAAGCAGTTCTAGTCATGTTAAAAAAAATAAATAAATTCTCTCTCACCGATGCAAGCCACAGACTTCCGTGGCTTCTAGACATAGAGAATCTATGCAAGAACAGAAATTATTTTCTTTACAGACTTCTGGGATAACTTTCAAATTACTATCTAAACGTTTAACACAATCATGAATCTGAGTAGCATATAGTTATCATTACATCACTTTATGGATGGGGAACTTAAGTCCAGAGAAACTGAGTGAATTGCTTAAGGTCCCCAAGAAAAGTTGGTGATAGAACCAGAGAAATAATCTGCAGCACCTGAATCTCACACAGTGCAAACATTCTCTCTAATTACACAGTGCCAGTGTGACACTTGGATACCACATGACAGCAATTTCACCAGCAGTGTTTTAAGGAAGGTTACTGATGTGACATCCAAAAGCACCCACATTCAGTGGAAGATTTGACTCGTGGGAACACAAAAGCATTTTGAGTAGAGTATAACACAAAAGCATTGTAATGTGGTAGGCAGAGGAATAGCCAAAGATAACTTGCAACCTACAAGAATTAGGCATCTGGAGGAGCTCTGTTTTTCTAAAACGTGTCAGAAAAACAAGTCATGGCTCAAGACAGTGCATTTTTATCACCCCAGAAAAGGAAAGATTTTTGTCAGAGAAGCAACAGTGCCCAAACTGAAATAGCAAATTATTCAGCCCTTCAGTTTGGGAAAATTATGACACCTTCTCTTCCCTAATCCTCATGAACATAAAATACTGAGTTAATAATAAAGCTTAAAAAAATAATTAAAAAAAAAAAATCATAGACCTAAAAACCTCTTGATGTTCTTATGCTTTTAATTAATCTGCATACTCATTTTCTCTGCAACCAATAGCTCTGAGGCTTAGCATTTGTGATCCCAAGGGGAAGAGAGAGAGCCGTGTAGCGCTAGCATGGTGAATTTAGAAATCAACAAAACAAAATTCCAATATGCTTTTAAGCTTTCCCCTTCACTCATCTAACAAGCAGAGCCATATGTGGGGACACAACTGTGCTCCAACACAGGTCTGAAAAATTCCCGTCATGGAAGGAATTTGGAAATCCTCTCATTTCCTATTATCCTTCTGCCCTTTAGGGACTGAAAAATGTTTCCTTGTGGACGAAAAAACCTGAAATGAATGAAATGGTGATAAAGATTGAGAAAGTAGTGTTTAAAAACCCCTTAAGAGGCTTTGGAACTAAAACTCACATGAATAATACTTCAAAAATTCTGCAGAGAAAGCCACGATGACTTTATAGCTGTCAGATGCCGGCTCTTCTTTTAATCCTGTTCTGAACACAGCTGCTTTACGGAACAAGATACATGCAGGGAAGGAAAGCCATTCCTTGAGCTGCACCCACTTCACTTAGTGTTACACTCTCTGTCATACCTGGGAGAAAGTAGGCTGGCAGAAACTGTAGAAAAAGGATGTCTTTGAAAGTGAAATTGCGTTTGGCAAACTGAATTTATATACAAATCCACCTAATGTCTGTTTCGCAATGTATCACACTGTTGAAAAAGAATGACAGTTGAGGACTACATATTTCCTTCTTGGGTGTAGCAACAGATAAGAAAATTGTGTTTTCTTTCCTTTTTTTAAGGGAGAAAAAAAAAAAAGAAAAAGAAATCCAACCTGAGGATAACACTCTCCATCTTTCACCTTACTGCTCTCTAATAACAGACTCAGACTCAAAGCTCACAAACTCACCCACTGACAGCCATTTGTAGCAGCTAAAAGGAAAGCATTTCCCCTCCCCCACACAAAAGCATCTTTTTTAGCTCACTGGAACACAGAGGATCAAAGGGCTCTTTTTCTAAATGCTTTGAAAGCTATTGTAACATCTTTCATGAAGCTGACAGCATTCTAACTGTCCTGATAGCTACATAACGCTGATGTATTTATAACACACAGGCTCTGCCTGGGACCCAGAAAACCAAATCTTAACAAATACACTCAATAACATAGAAGATACAGCTACCCAGGGGGACCTGGCAGAAGAGCAGAACAGGCCACTTTGGACATGCTCACTTAGTTCTTTTAGCAGTTAACCTTAACTAAAAGGACTAATCAGGCACCTACCCTGATGACTTTGCGGAACAAAATAAAACTGCATTTTGCTGTTCAGAGAAAACAGCATACATACACAAAATACAGCATTAATAATATACTTGCTATTCACTTCTGAAGACCTGGAATCTAATATCTTATTAGAAGGAGAAAAACAAACTCAGGGCTCACTAGCATCAGGATAACTCTAAATCATCTGGCACCAAGCCGCATGTCTCCAGGCTCGTGAAGAGAACTGTGGACAGAGCCCTCTTTCTGCATATGTCTGCTTCTAGCCAAAGTGCAAGCAAAATTGATCATATTAAATGGCTAGGGAGGGCAGTCTGTCTAGAAGGTCTTCTAGGGATAAAAACAGCAAGGTTAAAAAAGAAAATCTGCCTCCAAGAAGGTTTCTGTTCTTAATCTTCAAATGAGGTTGGTGTGTCCAGAAGGCTTTTCACTGTAGAACAGAGCCATGGAAACAAGACAAACAGCAAGAAAATAGGATTTGCAAAGGTCTCATTACTGCTGAAAATGGCTACCACCAAAAAAAGAGAGAACGAGTGTTCTTGTGTTAAACTGTCTCCAGAAAAAGGCAAAAATAAAAACATTTTTAAGTTTTCTGTTTCACAAAGAAATGACCAGGTCCCTGTGCCTATCAAACACCACAAGTCTCTGAACTCATTCTTCTTTTGGCCATAAATCATGGTTACTATTGAGGTATGGTATTTTCTCCCAAAACATTTTAAAGAAATTATTTTGTGGCACACTATTACTTTGGTGGAAGTGTTTGCTGCAGGTCTGAATTGAGATTCTTTTACCTTTCCTTCCTTAATTTCAACAAAACAAAGAATATAAGGAGTGAAAACATGAAGGATTATAAAATGTAATGGACCATGGACAAGGAAAGGATAGGCATACACAAAGACAATGTGCTTTGTAAGACCTCTAAAATGCTGTCCAGCAACAATGATCAAATACAGGCCACAAGCACAAAAAAAATGTGTTTCTACTTCTTCAGAGAAAGAGCAACTCTATCATTTGGCATTAATATTATGCTCTTACAAGAAACATTACCTGCAAGAAAAGAGTTACGAAATATAAACTGTACTCATTATGTCACACTAGATTCCCCTCATAGTTCCACTACTGTATGTTATCCTTCTTTAAGTCATCAGTTTCCCTGCTTTTCTGCCTCCAAAGTATCAGGAAATGGAAGCCTAAAACAACTGATGACTAGAAACTTAATGCAACAAGTAATGACACCAAGAAAATGACTGGGGTCTACAGCAATTGAATGCCTACAGTACTAACCCTGTCCCATCACCTTGCAGTTGATAGATTATACACAAATAAGGTCTACACCTGCCTTTCACAGCCCTGAGAATGTAGAGACAGTAGAATAAAAGAAAAAAAACAGGTCAAGATGAAATTAAAGAAGGAATATGAGACAAAGAATTTCTTTATCCCTGATCTTCACTGTATTAATAGAGTAAACCAAGGAAATTAAACATGGTTTTGTTGTTTGTTTGTTTTTAATTACCACTGCAATGACATATAACACACATTCACAGAAGAACACATTTTCATTGTGAATGAAAATTCATTGTGAGTCAAATCCATACATACACGTATGACTTATTTTTCTGGAAGAAAAGAGAAGGGGACATTGGTTCCAAAACACCCTTTTAGAAAGAAAAGACTGTTAGTAATTAGCAGGTTGAATGATGATAAATAAAATACAATAGAAAAGGCCATTTGTTTTAAAAAAAATCTGTTTATATTCAACCTTGGAAAGGGTAGTTAATAAAATAAATGAAGTTCGCAGAAAGAAGTTATTGACAGTTCAGTTGTCATCAACAACTATACTGCAATATTTATAAAGCTTACCCTTGCCATATCAACAAGGAAGTTCTCAAATAACTTCCAAATATGGTTACTGGCATAGATTTCTTTCATTTCCACTTCAGTGTCCACGTAGCAGTGGTTAACAAAATTAACATAGGCAATTTTCACCTGCAGGAACAGAAAATGCACAAACAATATGAAACGGAACAACAAAAAACATTAATATTCTGTTGTCTACCTGCAAAAACACTGAATGATAAAGAGCATCCTTTACATAATAAGAAACGCCAATAGCAGTAATACTGTACATTTAGTTCTGAAGATTTAAGTAGTAAGTGTGGCAACAAACGCATTAATATACTTAATGAATGATCATGTGAAGAAAAATTTAGAAGTTTTGCAAACACTCTAACATTAACCCCCCTACAAAACAAATCAATAATATATCTGATACTAAAATGACATTCAGACTACAAGGGCCTGGCTCCAAAGTCAGGAACAGTCAAAATGGAGGACACTCAGGTAGTAGTCAGATGATCCTTGTGGGCTGATGCCTTGCAACAGGTTTGCTAAATACCAGAAAAAAAGGTCTTTAACAGAGCAGAGACTGCAATCCCTATTTTCCTGCAATCCTACGTTGCACTCATACTCAGGGTGCGTATAGCTCAGACTCAAATGGAAGAGAAAGCTTGTGCAGCACTGGAACTACAGACATTAACGTTAGGCGGAACTTTTGAGCAAAGCAAGCATTTTTCCTAATAAGAAAATAATTGGTTATCACAAGGTAACTTTCTCATGGTATGGAAGGATTTTGCATTTCTGCAAGGCCCAACTGCATTGATATGAGAGCCATGCCTCCAACAGATAGCCTGTAGAAATCTCACACCTCTGACCAATGCATAGGACCAGAACAAGTTCCTGCAGAGTGAAAAATTTCTTTTGATCATATCAGGTTTGGTACAAGCACTTCCATTCTCATCAGCCTGAGGTATCACAGTCCTGCTGAACCATGACTGGTAGTACCTGCAGAATTAGGCCTCTATAAGCATTCAATAATAACATTTGCCAGACTGGAGCCGAAGTTAATAAAAATAAAATAAAAAAAAAAAAGACTTCACAAAGCTCCCACTGATTTCAGCGTGCCCAGAATGTTACCCCACAGTTGTCAACTAATTGTGGCAGTGGCAAAATATTAACTTGACAAATCAGTTGCAGAAAATCACAGATCACAAGTATTTTGAGAAAATACTAGCTATCCTTTCTAGTCAACTTAACAAGCAACACCTTTTTCCAGCCTGTTTTCTGTGCAAATATTTAACTTTTCAAGATATTAGAAATAACAAAACATTTTCTGAGTTTCTAAAAATGCTAAGTCTGCTTCATCATTCAGTGAGTCTTACCTCAGGTATGCAGTCATCATGGGTCACCACTCTAACTATATCATCCAGTGGCAGGAGTGAATTGCACTTGATCTCTGTATATACGTTTTTCCCTTCTGTACAAGCTGCTAGCAATTCCACTAGAGTGATGTGATATGCTAAAGGTCCACTTTCATCTGCTCGATCTCGCTCTGAACACATCATTTGGAGTAGAACTGGAAATGATGCTCTGTCATTGTAGAATATCAGCACATCTTCACCACCATTTATCAGCTGAAAAAGATACCACAAAGCTTTAAGTGCCCTTGCAATGCAATCATTTTCTTAACTGTTTAGTTCTACCTTTAAGTACACAAAGGTTCTCTAGCTAGAGAGAGCATTCTGGAAAAAAAATAAATTAGTCTGATGTGGCTTACCAAATGCATATTTCAAAACAATAGCCAAGGCAAACTTCTGCTCTTATCTACTATAAGTGCAAATCTGGAACAACTCAACAAGGAATGAGCTAATGCAAGGTGAACTTGAAGTTTAATCTCTATGTAACTCTGTGTTTACCTAAGACATTATGCCATCCTCATTATTCCCACTATCTCAACGTTTGTTTGAAGTTAATTAATTACCCTTACCTCCTGTTACGAGGTCAGGATGCATCATTATCCCTATTTTACAGGTAGGGACTTGAGGTACAGAAATTAAATCTTATGTGCTATTTCACACAAAAAGCATGTGGTTCACCCAGAATTCAACCATTCTTTTGTTAGGAAGAGCTCAGCATCTGAAACAAGGATGACTCTTCCTAACTGTGCAAATTTGGCAGGTGAGTCTTGACACTGTCATTGCCATGCCAGCACTTCCATTTATCAGAGAACTGGTGTATGTGACAAATATTTGATTTTGCTACAAGTACGTTGCTCATCTCAAGAGGATCCAGAGCAGAGGTGGATGTTGGCAGCACCATTTCAGCAGATCTCACAAAAAATTTTGCTCTAATACTGTTTCATACGTCCTTCACACACACCTATGCCGAATATGTGAACAGAAAAAAAAGTACTAGAGAAAACATAGGTCTTCTACTTGATGGGAAAGGTCACCTCACAGACAAGGACATAGGCAAAGCAGAGATGTTTAATGCCTTCTTTGCCTACATCTTCAATGCTGATGATGGACTTCGGGACCCCAGGTGCCCTGAGCTGGAGGACCGTGATGGTGGGAATGACAAACTCCCAACCAACCCTGAACATGTGCCGGATTTGCTGCTCCACCTGGATCCATGCAAGTCCATGGGTCCAGATGGATTCATCCCAGGGTGTTTAGAGAGCTGGCTGACATCATTGCAGGACTTCTCTCAACTATTTTTCAACAGTCTTGGGAATTTGGAGAGGTCCCAGCAGACTGCAAGCTTGCAAATGTACCAATTTCCAAGAAGGGCAAGAAAGAAGACCCTGGCAGACCTGTCAGTCTCACATCATTGCCTGGTAAAATTATGGAGAAGATTGTCCTTGAAGTTACTGAAGCATACCAGGGGGACAATGCAGTCATTGGTCCCAGCCAACATGGGTTCATGAGGTGTGGGTCTTGTTTGATTAACTTCATTTCCTTTTATGATAAGATCACCCATCTAGTCCAGCTGATGTAATTTTTTTGGATTTCAGTAAAGCTTTTGACAGTTTCCCATAGGATCCTACTGGACAAGATGTCCAGCTAAACAAAAACATCATCCCATGGATGAGCAATTGGCTGATGGGCAGGGCTCAAAGGGTTGTGGTATGTGGGGCTACTACATCAGGCTGGAGGATGGTCACTAGTGGGGTCCCTCAAGGCTCCATTTTAGGGCCAATCATCTTCAATGCTTTTATAAATGATTTGGATTAGGACTAGAAGGTGTTTTGAGCAAATATGCTGGTGACACTAAACTTGGAGGAGTTGTTGGCTCTGTTGATGGTGGAAAGGCCTTGCAGAGAGATTTGGACAGATTGGAGAGCTGGGCAATCACCAATCACATGAAGTTTAACAAGAACAAGTGCCATGTCCTGCACCTGGGACGGGGCAACCCTGGCTGTATGTACAGACTAGGCGATGAGATGCCGGAGGGCAGCCCCGTAGAGGGGGATGTGGGAGTTATGGTTGACAGCAAGTTGAATATGAGCCAGCAGTGTGCCCTGGCAGCCAGGAGGGCCAACCATATCATGGGGTGCTTCAAGCACAGCATTGCTAGTCGGTCGAGGGAAGGGATTGTCCCACTCTGCTCTGCGCTATGCAGCCTCACCTTGAGTACTGCGTGCAATTCTGGGCACCAGAATACAAAAAGGATGTAAAACTGTTGGAGAGTGTCCAGAGGAGGGCTATGAAGATGGTGAAGGACCTAGAGGGGAAGACGTATGAGGAGTGGCTGAGGTCACTTGGCCTGTTCAGCCTGGAAAAGAGGAGGCTGAGGGGAGACCTCATCACAGTCTACAGCTTCCTCACAAGGGGAATGGAGGGGCAGATGCCAATCTATTCTCTTTAGTGACCAGTGATAGGACCTGCGGGAATGGTGTCAAGCTGTGATGGGGAGGTTCAGGCTGGATATCAGGAAGAGGTTCTTCACTGAGAGGGTTGTCGTGCACTGGAACAGGCTCCCCAGGGAAGCAGTCATAGCACCAAGCCTGTCAGAGTTTAAGAAGTGCTTGGACTATGCTTTTAGTCACATGGTCTGAATTTTTGGGTAGACCTGTGTGGTGCCAAGAGTTGGACTCTATGATTCTTGTGGGTCCCTTCCAACTTGGAATATTCTATGATTCTATGAATTTACCTACTGGCAGTACCGCTCTGTGAGTTTGTTTGGAGCCACAGACATATCTGCTCTCCATCACTTTCCTTTTAAACATAGTGAACTCTCATTGAAGGTGTTAGTAAGTTCCCATAAACCCTTTCTAATACAGAATACAACTTGGCAGCACAACAGCCATACTATTTTGCAAATAAGGCATTTGACATATCCAAGTCCACAGGTGACATAAAATCCTAGCTTACTGAATTCAAGGGTAGAAATAAAAGTTGGTAGAGCTGTAAAGAAATAAGAAAGCAGCAAAAGCAGGAATGAAAATTAGTCTCCCACAGGAACTGAGAAGTAGCAACATTCAAGAAACAATTCATTACATTTTCCAGTGTCACAAAATTTCAGTTTTTGAATTCACACTGTGTGGACTGTGTTTTCCTCATTGCTTTCATATTTTTACTTTGTCATTTTGATAGAAAATTATGATTTCAGTTGTTCGTGCAATTCCTATTCCTCTTTTTATCCTTGGATTTTTAAAATGTTTCCAGTCTGACTTTTCAAAATAGACATTTTCTGGACAATCCACAGAACAGAAAAACATTTTTAATTTGCACTCAATGGAAAAAAAGGAAATGGGGCAAATAACAGTATTCAAAATGTTGGAAAATTGACCTATCCTATAATTTAATACTCATGTCTGGAGTACTATGCTCTTAAGACATTTCAAACACAAAATAATAAAAAATCTACAGCAAACCTTCTGGGAAGGTAGATGTTTTGTCACTTTCAAGTTGACCACCACATTCCTGTATGTTTTCCACTTATTTAGGTTTTGCACAGAGGAGAGGGAAGATGAATCTTCCCAGGTTTCCTCAGAGTTACAATCTTATGTCAAACCCTGACATATCTCTTCCAGTATTGCCTGATAAAAGGGCAAGTCAAGTTGATCCCTCATCCTTTCATGTACTTATCACTGATGAATGAGTAAGAAATACCAGGGGATATTGAGTTTGTGAAATATGATGATGCACAGCAAACTTGCAACATACTGAATGTGAGGAATCACAAACCACAGCAGACAATGTTGCAACATCACAGAAAGAGCTAAGGGGACAAAGTAATAATCTAAAGTGCAAGTAAAGAAGAAGATGCCATTGTCTTTCCCCAACTTATCCACTTTTAAATTTAACTTGCAAAGGGAATCCAAACATTGACCTAAAAAGAAACAATTCTGTTTCTAAAAACAGAAAAGGAAAACAAGTATCTGTTGCTAGACAGAGAAAGTTCTCACTGAGCTCCATGAACTAAGTTAAAGGAGTTAAGAATTCTTTTCAAGTATAAGGAAGGCTGGCCAGCATCAGAACTGTTGATGCTACACAATGTATCAGTCTGGAATACTAAGGATAATAGAAAAGTCTGCTATCCCCTTGATTATTTAAGGTCACAAAGTACATCTCAGCTGTCTGCTTACAAGCTGTCCTGACTTCTCAGTTTCAACCATTACACTACACTGTTTTTGTTACATTGCCAAGCCATTCCAATACCATTCAATTTTTACTATTAGCATTCTTTTCTAACAAATCATGATTGCTTAACTGTAATTTCCTACATTTTTTCAAGCAAGTCATCATATTACCTTCTTTCATCAAAATAAGGGTGTTCCCTCCTCTCTGCTAAATACCTGCAGAATTCATGATGTAAATGTCACATCCAAGTTGATTTTGATTTTCATCATGCAGTCAGCTTGAAAACGTAATATGACAATTTATCTTTGTGCTATTATATATCAGTAACAAAAGGTATTTAAATTGAGAAAAATCTCATAACTGTGTTTATGAGAAAGTAAAAATCTGCAAGAAGCCGAGGTGGATGGGGCAATATCTAAAAGCACAGAGGCACAAGAACTATTTGAATTATGTAAATCAAAGCCTTCTAATTGATATTACATTTTAAAACACTTCAGTCAAATTGAAAAGGTTGAGGTGGATTTCATTAAAGGTTATCCATGTAGGCTGAAGCTTTATTTTCTTAATTAGAAGTTTTTCCTCCATGTTGCTGTGGAATGAAATTTCAGCAGGTTTTAATTCTGCTCATACACGAACTACAGCTTTTCTCTGTTTTCTTTCTGAAGATACACTTTGAAAAAAGCAAATGCACTTTGAAAAGTAAAGAAAAGTGTTTGTTACTGTGAACCTACGTTGGCTTTTTACCATTTTCAATTTTCCCCACTTTATTAATCTCATTGAACTTTTAACATAATTACGGTTAAATGCATAAGAGTCTGCAAGTTGAAGACTTCATTTATCATGCACACTATATATCAAATCCTACTTGCAAAGAAGTCAATTGGGTATTTCCTTAGTAATATTACTGGCATAAAGGTTTGTCTACGAACCACTCTGTGAATTTATCAGGTCAGAATCCAAATTTAGCTAGTTGGAGTAGTTCTACTAACTCTAGCAGAAATGTTCCAGAATTACAACATTATAAACAAAAGCAGAAACTAGTAGGTAGAATCATTATATGGTTACACAGTAAAAAAGCAGTCTACAATACCACTTAAGACAAATTGATAGAGGTAAGAGCCTGTTATACAGTAAAATAGTACCACAATATTTTAAGCTGGGCAGGTAGATGGGATCCTAAGATACACTACAGGAAAATGAAGGTTTATGTAACTCAGATTTACATGCTACATCTTCTGCAAATAGACATCTCTGTATCACCATGATAACGCCCATGTTTTCTTTCTAGTAGCTATACAGATAGCCTTACAAAATTAGACTAAATCCCTAAAACATCTGCTAAAATATTATTTATGATACCAGTTAAAATTCTAAAGCTATGATGCCATTTTATCCCATTAGTATTAAGAGCAAAGAAAGCACCCTCAAAATACTAATGTGTTAAAAAGACATCATGTGAACAATTAAAATATGAAGCATTAACTTACCTCTGTCATTACCATGTCCTGGCATTTTTTCACGTATTTGCCATCTGCTTTCACAATGGTCTGCAGGAAACGCAAGTATTCCACATGACGACCATGGGTCTCAATGCAGTGTACAAAATGCTGCACCACCCTCTCACTGATTTCATTACAAAGAAGGTAGTTATTCATGAAGATGTGCCGCATGGTTTCAGCTTCCAGAAGCTAAACAGATTAAAATTGAAATCGCAGATTTATTCTGAGGTTGAGAAATACACAGAGCTCTAGGCTGGAGAAAGGCATACTGGTAAAAGGAGACTGAAAGAATATAGTGTGCACCAGCCCAGATATTAACCAGTAACCTTAAGGTTACTTTCCTTTCTGGATTTTATGATAACATTTCTCCACACTTTCTTATGACTCCAAAATGTCCTAAGTAGGCATAAGCAAAATATATGCCCACATGAAAGGTGAAGACATACATACAGTACACGGCTAGAGCACATCCAGACAGCATGCACTCTGCAAACTTTTACTTCAAACTTGCTCCAAATGCTTGTGAGAGTCAGGTGTGCTCCTGGAGCACACACTTCTGTTTCAAATCATCAAAGTATAAGGAGATGATTCAAACACATTGAGTTTGTGCCACAACATAAACAAAAGCACAGTAACTGAGCTGACCAGAAAACTAGCTTCCAAAGAACAAATATGAGAAAGTGCAAGAAGGCTCCATACTTGGCACCTGAATTAAGTGTTAGTGTTATAAGATGGAATATGAGATCTAGTCTCCATCACAGTCAGGGCAGCAGCCCTCACTAACTTCACAAAAAGGCATAAATAAAAAATAACAAAACAAATGTTTCCTCAAGTAATACAAACAAGTCAGAGGTCTACAGTCCTAATATTTATACTTTCTCTAATAAAAACATATTATGCTCAGTAGATCTGCCATTGAGGGAGATGTTATTCTGTATGGCCAGATCTGTAAACACACGCATACAGAGACATGTATAGAACTCATTTTTAATCATCATCACCAAAAACATGGGTCAGATTCTGCAATCACACAAGCCTCATGGAAGCAGTCACAGCATCTTATTCCCTGAATTACGGTCCAGATGTAAGTTAACTCATCCTAATAAATTATCACAGTCAAGCTACACACAATGTGATGATGTGACACATGTTAATAGGTACTTCCAATAAACCCCATAGGTAATACTGTTTTCCACTTTTAAAACAGCAACACTGAAAACAATGAAATAGAGGGCAATGATAACAGAGAAAAGACAGGAGAGAGAAGACAGAGAAGGCATAATTTTAATTAAATTATTTATTTAGCACTGTCATTTTTCAGTGAGCCTAAATTTACTTCCATTTATAGCATTCTATTTAAAATGAAATACTTACCCCTGGAGTTAAGAATAAATTGAGATTTTTGTGGAGGAGAACTTGATTCTGAGGATTTCCTCGGCAGAAATTCTGAAGAAAAGTGTGGGCTAGATTCATAACTTCATTCATCTTTTCATCGCTCTGAGAAAGAGAATGCATTACCTGGATGTACCTTAACATACCTATTATATCTGCACAGTGTGAATTCAGCCAGGAGCAAAACAAATCTCCTGACTCTTTACAGGCCAGGAATTCTCCCTTTGGTAAAAGCCACTGATACAGCTTCCTTTAGAGTCCATTACTGACTATACCTTACTCTGAATCTACTTAACTATAGGGAGTCACAGGTAACGGCACAAACATTAAAGCTTCCAATTCATTCCATTCAGTTTTCTTAGCCTTGGGTCTCGTGGCTTACCCTGTAGTTACTGTTCTATGAATTTCTGGAGCACACTATTAATTTTTTTTTTTTTTAAGTAATAACTGCAAGATATTAAAGGTACTGATCTCAAAGCAAGATTTCCTAGTGCACGTTTATCATTTCCTCATTAAAAAAAAAAGCAGTAAGTGGCTTGATTTTCAAAAACATTGTCTAGTCTGCACTGATTTCAGGCTTCTGAAAAGCTTTGGCTTTTATATAGCTACATACAAAATACACGTATATGTGCGTGTGTGTGCACCTACACTCATGGTCACAGATACATCCCACACAAACATATATGTCTGGTTTCATCCCGATTTTATATTCCCCTCATATAATATTCTAACCATGATGTGATAAACCACCATTATCAACAAGCACTATTATTTTACTGAAGAAAGCTGAACCTAGTGTCTCTATCATAACATTAGTATATAACACTCAGGAACACACAGCCCACAGGAGCTTTTATCTCCTTCCAGTGCTTCACATAAGAACTAGATAGATGTGCTTCTCAAAAAAGTTATCTAGATCATTCACTTGTTTGCTCACTACCACAAAATCAGTACAAAATGGCGAAGTCTTATGAAAAGCCTACAGATGGAAGTAGGCTGGAGACTTGCCACTACAGAAACACTGAAATGATTTCAGACTTGGTCCTTGAAAGCTTATGTGTTCGTCTTATGTACTTAGAATAACATTCATATTAGTATCTAACAGTGGAATTTAGATATGCTGCCAGGAGCTCCACTGAATTGTAATTTCTAACTGTACAGTGTCTGCAGTTCAAAGGAATGCCCATTACAGGAATGGGATGACAGCACTCTGACATCCAGGAACCTTAGGTAGTCAACATTAACTCTTAGTAAAATATATTCTTTGTCGACACCCATATTTAAACTCAATCCCGATCCCAAACCCACTACTATTAAGGGAGAGTAAACAGCAACACCATTTTGTGACACAACATTTGTGCCACGGTTCACTAAATTTGGCAAGGAGAATTTTTCAAGTTGATTTTTGGACCTTTTGAGGCATTTCTCTTTACTGAGTTCATGTCCTTAACCAACAAAATTATCAGACTAACCTTTTCATAGGGTATCTGCAGAAGGTCCAAGACTACCAAGTGGGCACCCATATTTTTCAGCAAGCGCTGCTGCTGATTTCGACACTTTTTATTCTGAATACAAAGTTTGCTGAGTCGAATCAAAATCTATACATAAATATGTATGCAAAAAAAAGAAAGATGACATATTAGATAAAAACACAAAATATTTTAAAACAATTACTGAATCTTATCACAAGTATTGCAAGCAAGTTTCTTGGCAAATATACCAACCTCTTTAACAATGTTGTAGTTATTGCTTTTATTGCTGTCTATCTGGGGTTTTTTGGTTCCATCCTCTATTGGACTCAAAATATTTGACTCCTGTAACAAAGAACATATAACAAAAGCTGATCTACTGCAATTTTCTCAACATGAACTAATTATACAGAGCAACAAGTGAAGAAACGACATCACAACACCTCACAGGGCACAGACATAACATAGATGATAAAGAAAAAGACTCTTCAATAACTATCCACCAGTTACTGTTCAGTGATTTAAAAGATTCACATTCAAGAATCCTTCTCTTGTTTCATATTTCCAACATGATTTGAAACAATTATTCTACATCTTCATGCTTCTGATTCTCCTAAAAAAATAACATGTCCTTAAAACATTGACCAGACATAGAATGGAATCAACAAGGAATTCATGCACTATGAGAATGGGAACTGTAACAGTATTTGGATAGCCACCACTGCCCAAAAAAGTGCATTTTCAAATTTCATTGTATTCTCAAACTTCCTAATGTTTTAGGAAATGGAATAATGCTAAAAAAGACACATGCACAACAATCTGAATGTTTTTGTCATCTGAAACCCCTCTCTGGACTTTCTTAGTTGATTGTTAAGATTAGGAGTTCTAGAAATTCCATCTGGACTAAATTTCAAGCTAGGCAAGAACAGCTGAACCACTTAGCCATGGAAACTGTTTATAACGGTGTCAGCACTGCTGTTCAGCATGGTCATGTTGATCTATGCAACAACAGTGGATCTTTATTTGTTTAGGTTGTTAGTATGCATTCTGCCTTCTCTCTAGCCGTTTGAATCAATGCTTTGGAAGATATTTCAGACTCTTAGCTATAATTAACCACTCTTTTCTGTTCTGGGACTGTGGGTTAACCAAGATTAATCTACCTGTTACTTTTATCAGCCTTCTTCCTCAATCAAAGTAGTTTTATAATCCATGTGAACTATGCGTCTTATCTGGAAATGCTGATCAGCATTAAACTGCTGAATTCATCCCTTTTTCCTAACAAAATAAAAACCTGTTTATTGAACCAGTAATAGTATTCCAGGGGCTTAGTTATCAAAAGATAATCACACTACTGGGATACCAGAGACACTCAGTTGCATATCTTGCCTTGTTACGCCCCATGATAGACATTCTCTGTCACGCTTTTCCACAGGGGACAGGAAGTCATAGAGCTTAAGTCACTGAGAAAGGTTCTTTTCTGAGAATCTCTCTCTTTCACCTTTAGTATACAGGATTTTCTGGAAAAAAAAAATACTTTCTTGATTCATAAAGTTCACAGGCAACCAGGATATCACTCTGCAGCAGTTTTAAGATTGTTTTGTTTTAACAGCCTAAAAACAAAGACCCAGGTTCTAGCATTTAGTCTGAGCAGTTCCCCACTGCTGACATAGTCTCATTCAATTCAGCACAATGCGAGGAAATAATCTGCATCAAGGCAGCACAGTTCTGCCTTCCATGGGCTATATTTATTTAACAGGGGAGTGAGGAGCATTCGCAGGCTTCAGTTCAAAATCTCAACCAAGGTATGTTGCTTCAGGAGATGTTTAAAACACTTCCACGAGCAAGGCAATCTACCAAAGACCAGCACAGAAGGCAAGCAAGGAACACTGAACACTTGAGGGAGCTTAAAGTTTATACCATTTGAAACCTCTCTGAACTTTCTTACCAGATTTTGAAGGTGGGAAGTTCTGTTAAGTTTCACTGGACTGTATTCCAGTTTCACCTTTGAGTCCTTTTACTGAGAGTGTATATTTCTACTCTATGTTTCTGGTGCTACACTACCAACACATCCACCAGTGACAGGACAGTAAAGACCACACTTTGTTTAGTCCAGGGTATGCATAGACTCTTAACATCCTTACTAGAGACACCCAAGCAAACAGGTTTTATCTACTTTTCCTTTCCAAAGCAAGGCTCAGTTATGTGGGATCAATTTCAGCATTTCTTCCTAATGCTATGCAGTGTCTAGTTCATGTCTGTCCTAAGTCCTAACACTCTTTCCTGTAATTCTGGTCTCCACTTCTACCAAAATGATCTTGCATGGCTGTAAAATCTTGTGTTGTGGATACTTTATTTAGAAGAACAGGGCCACTGTCCTAAAACTTCTGGAGTCATGTGACTGTATTTAAAAAACAAAACAAAACAAAAAAACAAGTCTCTAGCCCTTGACCCGAAAAATGACCCAAAAAGATTCAAAAGCCCAAGGGCAAAAAAAATATAGAGAGAGGATTTTTTTTTTAATCCTTACATTAATCTTGCAATATGAGGACAAAAATGTGCGCTTAACATACGATTGTCCTGAAATGTAATTGAAGCCCTTATGCACACTTCAACATTGTTTGAGATAAAATAAGCAGCACACACTAAAGGAGCATGTTTCCTAAGGACCTAATGCTCATCATGATCAGTACCAAATACTCAGGACCCATTCCAAAAACGCATGGGATCTTACAGGGATATTTATCTGCTTGCAGCTAGTCACTTGCTTCATACTGTGGTGTAATTGCCTGGAATAACTAGGAAAATAAAACTAACATTCACATGTTAAAGAAAATGTACAGCATTGAAGAGGCTTTCAGGGTAGGGCATAGCTGCATTACCTGAGCGTTCCCCAGGCTTCCAACCTTAGATGCTATCGCGCTGGGGAAACCTGGTGTGCTAGCTCTAAGGAACAGTACGGAGCATAGAGTGGAGTGGAGACACCACGGCGAGGCTCTGTAACCAGGTGAGGACTCAATTGTTCTTGTGCACACCGAGACCAATAAGCTGCACTTTTTGCTACCCTAAGCCAAGGACCTGTCATGTTTTGACAAATGCTGTACCCTAGTGCACTTTTTGCTCATTATAAAATCGTTATAATACCAAAACACACCTCCATCCCAAAAGCTACCCACCTCCAAGGTGTGACCACCCCTCACTGAGCATGTGCTCTGAATTTCTCAGAGCCTATTACTTTAAATGGAGATAGGAGAACTTTTCACCAATCACAACTAAGATATGCTTGACTAGAGCCACTCAAGCTCCACCTAAAAGATAGAAAATAATATAAATTGGCCTAAGAGAGAGGAAGATGTTAGGGAAGATGCTATCCTGAGGGAATACAACATCCTTAGGACCCTCTGACTCCTAGGACCAGTTGATGAGCTGAGCCTCTCCCCCCCATTGGGACGCCTTTGGGTGAGATTTGAACACTTGGTGATAAATCTTTCTAGAGGCTTTGATCCTTTTAATGCATTAATTTCTAGGCTGTGCACCTGTAACACCTGTGTATTTCATGCATGCTAGCTTGCTTTTGCAGACAGTCGCTATTGCCAGCAATCCAAAGTACCTGTTGCTGTAATAAATCACACTTGATTGCATTGTTATAGCTCTCATTAAGTGTGACTAGGGTAAGGGTGGTTATATGTTATTGGTGAATCCGTGACCATGATAATTCAGTGTTCTGAATCCAACCAGACCTCTAACAGTTAATGCATTATTGGTGAATCTAACTGGACCCCTAATGGTTAATGTGTTATTGGTGAAATCTGTGATTGTGATAGTTCAGTACCCTGAATCTGACCAGGCCCATAATGGTTAATCAGCTACACCCCTTAACGTGAGGCTTACTCATGATGTTTGAAAAACATGGGCTTGATTGTGCTTGTCTTTCCTAGCTGTAGGAACAAATACTGCCTATTCTTTCTTCTAGCAAGTCAACACAACAGCCAACACGTGATCCTTAGATGACTTCCATGGTTACAGAGTGATGCCATATACTATGTCTTGCTTGCGAGACATTAAGGAAGACAGCTTTGTAACATAAGAATGCAGTTAGTGAAAAGAGCAGGAGAGAACATTCACCACACTGGTGAAAGAAGTTTTATCTTCTACTCTGTCTAATCCTAAAGGTCAGCCAGAATACTAATTATTCTTGCTTTTGCTATATTGATTAACCAGATCACTAGTTTGCAGTTGTTCATCAAACTACACATTCATATCAAAACAATTCTAGCAGCAAAGGCTTTAAACTCACCTCTATTGGCTCTTCTCCTGCTTTGGTCTGATTATCGCCCACATCTCCACTCTCATAAGTACTGTTTTTTTCAACCCACAGTTCTGATTTTTCTACAGTCAGACGTAGCTGATCAAGATCAGCCTTGATTTGCTTGTAGTTATCAACATCTTGATTAGACACCAGCAACTGAACCTGGAAATACAGTAAATTGTAAAGCTATTGTAGCACTAGCACCAGCACTTACACCTGGGAAATTTGCTTGCCAGTTTCCATTTTAAGTCCCTCTTTTCAGATGTTTTTTGCAACCTTCCCTGTGAAACTGAAACATGGCACAAACAGTCTTTTTAGCCTCCATTCACTAAAAACCTTTAACAGAGCTGTGGTTGCCCAAAGCAGGATAGCTGTAACACTCACAGCATTCTCCCTCCTTTAATATGCTGCAAAACATTTTCAGCACAAGTACATGTATACAAGCCCCTGAGCTCTCAGCAGAGTTAGCTTTGACGCTATGGTTATGATCCTCATGGTATTAAAACAACACAATTAGAAATATCTTATCCAATCAGCATTGTACTTCATAAGAAAAGGAAAAAAGAAAAAAGATTATATGACAAGGAATCAGGACATCCAAAGAAAAGTGAGAATGGCCAGCAACTTCAATGATCACCTACATCACCATAATCAAATACTGATAAATATCGTACCTTTAGCACTGTTAGAGCAGATCAAAAAACCTGTCTGAATAGCTCACAAACTGATGTTCAAGTTCAGACAGTTTCTCACCATCTGAGTGGATGCCTCTTTATCTCACTTTCATTTTTTGTACTGCTGAAATTATCTGTTCTTTATTTTCATTATTATTTCTAGTTCTTGATTTAGCACGATTTACACATTTCCTTTCTTTCTAATGGTCTTTGTTCTCCCAAGATTATTAATTAAGATAACGTACCAACAAAGTAACAACAATCTGTACAATAAATCAATAGGCACTATTAAGAATTCACACTTATTTTAAAGTGTATAGTCACATCGCAGATAGGAACACTGATAGGGAAATTAAAAATCACTTGCAGGCAAATATTAACTATTTTGCAACATTAAGTTTTCATCATCTTCTCTTAGTCCGGTACAATTCATTATTTTGCAGAATTTATGAATGCTGTTCATCCACAAATACTCGTATTTCATGGTCTCTGTAGTCTTTTCTGTGTATTTGCCAATCAGCCTTCTCCTTCCTACGTGAAAACATGTAAAGCTTCTCAAATTACCTCATAATAAAAGCTATTTATGCACCTTAACCAGCAAGGCCTAACTTTAAAATCCAGGTGAGAGGCTGTTATAGTACATTGCAAAAAAAAAAAAAATTAAAAATTAAACAAAAGCTTTCCAGGTCTTTATCATTCATCTGTTTTTAAACAAGAGAAACCTCCACATCTTACATAACAATAAGACAACATGCTAGCAAACTCCTGAAATAAGCATCAGATGGTCTTAACAACATATATTATAGGGTTACTTAACAGAGATGTCTCTGTCATCTAGCCCCATGACATCAGATTTCCCAGTACTAATCCCCTGACACATGGAGTACGCACATGGAACATTATCAGCCAGAAAGAGTAAAAGCTGAAAACAGGCTTGGCTGTATTACTCACTTTCTGTTATTTGGGCGTGTCTGTATCATGCACAATGCAAGGACGCCTGAATTAGAACTAGAATTGAAAATATTGCATTTATAGCAACAAAGCTTCACACACAGCTTAGGTAGTCCTGAAGACAGGAAAATCTTGTTGCTGACACAGGTAAATGGTTTGCAGAACACAAGCTACTATCTCAGTCTCTGAAGGATCACTACAATAAGTCTCACTGTGGGATACGTGTGTCCTAGATGTCACCACCGACATACATTTTCAATAGCGGGTGCACAACTAGAATATACACCAGCACATATATTCAACTCTAACAACAAGAAAATCTCTGCTTAATTGGGACTTAATTGGGAAACGTGGTGGGACCACTCTCATGACTGGAGTGCTGCAATGTCTGGCTATAGGCTCTTCAGAAGGGACTGGCAGCACAGAAGGGGTGGTGGTGTGGCTCTCTATATCAGAGAGAGTTTTGATGTTGGGGAACTTGAGGCTGGGAATGATAAGGTTGAATCCCTGCGGGTTAGGATCAGTGGGAAGGCCAACAAGGCAAACATCCTGGTGGGGGTCTGTTATAGACCACCAAACCAGAATGAGGAGACTGACAGAAGCTGCGAAATCGTCGGCGCTTGTTCTTGTGGGGGACTTCAACTTCCCTGACATATCCTGGAAACACAACACAGCCCAGAGAAAGCAGTCTAGGAGGTTTCTGTTGAGTGGGAAGAGAGCTTCCTGACACAGCTGGTTAGTGAGCCTACCCTGGGAGGTGCCCTGCTAGACCTTCTCTTCAAAAACAGAGAAGGACTGGTGGGAGATGTGGTGGTGGTCAGGAGCTGTCTTGGGCAGAGTGACCACAAAATGGTAGAGTTCTCCATTCTTGGTGAAGTCGGGAGGGGGATCAGTAAAACCACAGTCTTGGACTTCCGTAGGGTTGACTTTGAGCTGTTCAGGACTCTGCTTGGCAGAGTCCCTTAGGAGGTGGTTCTGAAGGGCAGAAGAGTCCAGGAAGGCTGGGCGCTCTTCAAGAAGTTAATCTTAGTGGCGCAGGAGTGGTCTGTCCCCATGTGCCCAAAGATGAGCCAGCATGGAAGAAGACCGGCCTGGCTGAACACAGAGTTGTGGCTTGAGCTTAAGAGAAAAAAGAGCGTTAATAATCTTTGGAAAAGAGGGCGGGCCACTCAGGAGGACTATAAGAATGTTGTGAGGCAGTGCAGGGACAAAATTAGAAAGGCCAAAGCTCACCTGGAGCTCAATCTGGCTACTGCCATTAAAGACAACAAAAAATGTTTTTATACACACATCAACAAAAAAACGAGGACTAAGGAGAATCTCCATCCTTTACTGGATGCAGGGGTAAACAGTTACAAAAGATGAGGAAAAGGCTGAGGTGCTTAACGCCTTCTTTGCCTCAGTCTTTAGCGGCAAAACCAGTTGTTCTCTGGATACCCAGTACCCTGGGCTGGTGGAAGGGGATGGGGAGCAGAATGTGGCCCTCGTTATCCACCAGGATAATGGCAACCTGCTACATGCACTTGGCAACCTGCTACAGCACTTGGAAGTCTGCAAGTCAATGGGGCTGGATGGGATCCACCCAAGGGTACTGAGAGAACTGGCAGAGGAGCTGGCCAAGCCGCTTACCATCATTTATCAACAGTCCTGGCTATCAGAGAAAGTCCCAGTCAACTGCTGGCTAGCAAACGTGACGCCCATCTACAAGAAGGGCCGAAGGGTAGACCCGGGGAACTATAGGCCTGTCAGTTTGACCTCAGAGCCAGGGAAACTCATGGAGCAGATTATCTTGAGTGTCATCACACAGCACTTGCAGGGCAACCAGGCGATCAGGCCCAGTCAGCATGGGTTTATGAAAGGCAGGTCCTGCTTGACAAACCTGATCTCCTTCTATTGATAAAGTGACACGTTGGGTGGATTAGCAAAAGGCTGTGGATGTGGTCTACCTTGACTTCAGTAAGGCCTTTGACACTGTTCCCCACAGCATTATCCTCAAGAAACTGGCTGCTCACAGCTTGGACTGGCATACGCTTCATTGTGTTAAAAACTGGCTGGATAGCCGGGCCCAAAGAGTTGTGGTGAATGGAGTCAAATCCAGTTGGAGGCCAGTCACTAGTGGCATCCCCCAGGGCTCAGTACTGAGGCCAGTCCTCTTTAATATCTTTATCGATGATCTGGATGAGGGGATTGAGTGCACCCTCAGTAAGTTCGCAGACAACACCAAGTTAGGTGCATGTGTCGATCTACTCGAGGGTAGGAAAGCTCTGCAGGAGGATCTGGATAGGCTGGACTGATGGGCTGAGGCCAACTGTATGAAGTTCAACAAGGCCAAGTGCCGGATCCTGCACCTGGGGCGCAACAACCCCAAGCAGAGCTACAGGCTGGGAGATGAGTGGTTGGAAAGCTGCCTGGAAGAGAAGGACCTGGGAGTAGTGGTTGATAGTCAGCTGAATATGAGCCAGCAGTGTGCTCAGGTGGCCAAGAAGGCCAACAGCATCCTGGCTTGTATAAGAACCAGGGTGGCCAGCAGGGCTAGGGAAGTGATTGTCCCCCTGTATTCAGCTCTGGTGAGGCTGCACCTCGAGTACTGTGTTCAGTTTTGGGCCCCTCACTACAAGAAGGACATCAAGGTGCTTGAGACAGTCCAGAGAAGGGCAAGGAAGCTGGTGAGGGGAATGGAGAACAAGTCTTATGAGGAGCAGCTGGGATTTGTCAGCCTGGAGAAGAAGAGGCTCAGGGACGACCTTATTGCTCTCTATAGGTACCTTAAAGGAGGCTGTAGCAAGATGGGGGTTGGTCTATTCTCCCATGTGCCTGGCAACAGTGTGAAGGGGAACGGGCTAAAGTTGTGCCAGGGGAGGTTTAGGTTGGATATTAGGAAGAACTTCTTTACTGAAAGGGTTGTTAGGCATTGGAATGGGCTGCCCAGGGAAGTGGTTGAGTCACCATCCCTGCAGGTCTTTAAAAGACATTTAGATGTAGAGCTTAGTGGTATGGTTTAGTGGAGGACTTGTTAGTGTTAAGTCAGAGGTTGGACTAGGTGATCTTGGAGGTCTCTTCCAACCTAGATGATTCTGTGATTCTATGACTTTTCTTAAAAGTCCTTTCAGCATTATCAAGCTACAAACAGCAATTCAGGTAAGAAAAGCAGCCTTTGGAAATACTTTCCTCAAAATTCCCCGAAATAATACCATGCCCATCCGTACCTGTTTAAATGCTTGCAGAACTTCTGCTCTCTGGCTAAAGTGCTTAAAGAGCAGATGCAGAGCACCTGAGAGCAAAGGAGGGTAGTCGTGCATGATAAGGTGAATGAGGACCCGTAAAAAAGTTCTGCCCCCTTCATCATCAAGCTGAACTGCGTTCTTTTCTTTTCTACAACAGAAATAGGGGGGAAAAATGACCAAATAAAGTAATTAAAGTAAAAGCTTTTGACATAAATATGCCTGCACATACAATCTTCATTTGACAGAGCTCTTAAAACCAAATCTAATATGCTGTGGGATGTAAATTATTAACATCTCTTTAATGTTTTTTTATAAGGACTTCAATCGTATGGTTGGATGCTGTTTTGGCAATCTTGTAGTAGAATGGACAAAATGGAAATAAAGTAAATATGTATAAAATGTTCCAAATACTGTGATTAAAATCCATATTGCAAAAACATTCGTTTATGTTGCAGATAAATTGTGCCAAGCTCATTCACAGTCCAAACTAACTGAAGGCAACAGCATTTTATCAGAGATTTATTTGGCCCCATCCTTTTCACTCCTTCCCTTTTCAGCTACTATTAAAATTTCATTCAAGAAAAAATAAACTAAAAAATTGTAGGAATTGCCAAAAGCATCTTTTTTTCTGGAACCTCTTTTATAATCTGGAGTAACAGAAGGCAGATTTACACTTAACATATCAAAGTAGAAATAATGTTTCTAAGAAAACATTCAGTCTCTCTGTTCATTTTAAAGATGCAGATGCCAGGGGCTATGTGTTGTTTTACATTATGGGAGTTCAGGGAGAGGACTGGAGGCATTGCTCTCACTGGTAAAGATTGAGAACGCATAAGGGACAGAGAGAAAAGATCAGAAATCCCATCTTGCAGATCTTTCTCCCTAGTTCCAGGAAAAACTTTGAAGTCTAAGGCTTTGTCTAAATGGGAATCATTTTTACTGGTATAATTATAAAATTGTACCAGCGAAGTTAAAACAATATATTGATAATGCTAGTAACTCTCCAGTGTGGATATTTTCTGTACTTTTTTTTTTTTTGTTTCTGCTGTTGTTCACAGCATAGCTGAAACCACTTCCAAGACTCTGCAAGCATAACTTGTGATCTACAGGCCTCTGGTGGTCCAGAAGATCATGGCAAGTGAGTCCACAGTTGATCTGCAGAGTCACATGAAATAGATCACTGTTGGCATTACATTCTTAGTAATGTCAAGGACAGGGTGCAATGATAACAGGTCATGTGATCAATAAGAAATAGTGAGGGTCAACAATACCCTCCAGATCCAAGAAATTTGGGATGACAGTCATAAGCTACACCAGAAAATGGTCTTTCTTTAAAAGCACCCATATGAGACATTGTAGAGAGAAATAAATAGCGTGTTTTAGCCCAATACACCTGTACACCATTCCCCAACTACCTTTGGGAACAAGGCAAAACTTTCTACTGTCTTACAACTGTAGATGATCAAGAAGATCATTGCATTCTGTCAATCACTCATATGCACTGGGCTGTTTGCTTGTTTGAAATCCAGGTCTCTTCTGGCACATTTCTGTCTACAAATAGGTTATGTAATAAGTAGCCACCAAAGGAAGAGAAACGGGTATGAAAACACATATAGAATAAAGAGACATTGTCCATAATAATTATCAAAGTGAACAAATAGATGAATATAGGGAAGTAAAACTTCAGAGAATATACCTGCCAGCAAACATGGTTTCAGCCTGAGCTGCAATCTCATCTATGTCAGGAACAATTGCTGGAAAACAATTAAAATAACATTTTATTTTATTTTTTTAACATACTGATCATTGTATATCTGCACTGTGAAAAGGAACTCTGTCTTTAAAGTGGATATTATAAAGTGAAGGTCTTACTGCATTCCTCAACTAAGTAAAACTCTGTATATTCAAGGAAAAAACAAAAGGAACAGAACAGTAGGGAAGAAATAGGACAGAGGACAGGGTTAAATTGTGTTTTACTACTACCGAGGAAGAGCCAAATTCTAGTGATGGACTAGAGCTACATGGTGCTGTATCACAAATGACATAGAATATGAAACTTTTACATTTTTGTTAGACCAGACAAACCCCATAAAGCAGCAAAATGAGATACGTGAACTTCAGAATATTTATCATAAGCCAAATCATTTACCACACCATTATTCTGCTTTAGAATAACTTTAATATACCTCACTACTTAAGACTTCAATGTTCTTTAACCACCCCATTGCTGCACAGCACCTCCAATTAAATTCTACCCTACCTGTAGCTCATCACACATACAGCTGTCAGTCTTTCAAGCACCTCTGCATGCACAAGAACACTCTCTGAAAAGCCAAGCCATTCCAATGCTACATTCACCTCAGTTAAAGCAGTCCTCATCCATTCACAACCATTTTGTCCAAAATGATTGTCATTTTCCAGTGTTTTGGGGAGAGTACAAATGAGAGAATGAATTGCCGCAATGGGAGAAAGGAATCACATTTCAGTTTGAGGATGACAGACCAGCAAGCATCTTTTTGTGGAATTCCTTAAGATTTTCATTTTCTCACGAGCTTTTCAAATTCAAGTGACATGCATCTTCTGGTGTAGTTGAGTTTACTGCTTGCTAAAGTATCTATAACAACGTAATAGTCTACACATAATTATTTTACATTGTAACACAATAGCAACATTTACCTGAGGGAATTCCTGGTGTGTCAGGTGGAGACGTTGTAGAGCTATTGACATTTTCATTGTTTTCCCCAAACTCTCTCTTATAGATAGACAGCATGTAGGATATTCTATAGTCCAGTCTAACACTGAGAATAAACTACAAGAAGAAATTTAAAAATAAGACTTCTCCTAAGTAATAACACAGGTTAGGGTTTGTTTGTTTGTTTGTTTTTGTGGTGGAATGTACAGGAATATATGATTATTTTAAATAAATATGTCCACTATGAAATACAAATCCACTACATTTGTTTCAGCTTGCTGTGATTTCTTTCTTCCTTCCCACCATCCTGGGATGTATTGAACACTTCCCTGTCATCTGCTGAATACTAAGAAGCAGACTTATTTGTCCAGAGGTTCCTGCACACTGCCTTGTCCATGCTGCCTACGAGCCAGAACAGTACATCCAAACCCACGTTGAAACAGATTATTTCATATTTCAGCCAGGCTTCTAATAAGCAATAGTGATAAGAAGTGGTGTGGGGTTGAGAGTAAAGATGATATGCTCAAGGATCACACACTCATCTGCCTGACAGATGCTTTCTTTTAATTGTTGCTGTCTTCAGCTGTGAAATCTGAAGCTCACATAGGAAAAATCTTAAATCAAACCTGTAAGTGCTGCTTTTACATTGGAAAAGGGGGGAAAATAACCTGGCTACAGACATTAGTACCAGCTGAAGGACTGAGAGGTACACATCCTACACTTTATCTACTGACTGCCCATCAACTGAGCTTCAGTACTTCCCATGCACATGCTCCTTGCCCACAGTAAATGTAAGCATACAATGAAGAGGTTTGCAATTATTTAACATGTTTCACATGCAGCAGGGAAGAAATCACGCACATTAAGTTACCAAGACTCAGGTGGCAAGTGATGACTAAACAAATGGTGGCAGCCTGTTTCTTTGATCTCTAACTAAAATCATACAACCTCCCAGACCCTGAATACTGTTGTAAGATTTCACTAGGGTAACTAGGACTATGCCATCTAAAAGCAAATAAAATGTCAGTTTAATAAACAACATTTTTTCTTTAAAATTTCTAACAAAAGGGAAAAAAGGCATGTTTATTTAGATTCCACAGTCAAGTTACCCTGTCACTGTAGCAGCAAGATTTTTAAAAATACACATTTCTCCAGTCCACATGTAGTCACGTCTATCAGGCTGTCTGTTTAATTCTGGCTGATAGCAGAATAGAAACTGTTAAGTAAAAATACAATTTTACTTAAAGGAACAAGAGGATATATTGAGAATCCAATTACTATAAACTGAAATATTTCTTAGAATAGAGTAGTTTTAATCACCATTTTACTAGCTATGCATGACAACGCAATAAATCTAAAATATTCTTACTTGCCTTTTAGGGTAATAGTGCAATAATGAAAGGTAACATGATTTTAGTTAATCCTTCTTCATCGCATTTTAAATTAAACTGAATTACTCTGCATTACTTGTGAACTAAGGTCATATATAAGCATATATACCTGGGTTCACCCAACATGACAACTTGCTAATCTGCAGTAATTTGACTATGTAACTAAACCATAACTAACAAACCAACGATAAAGCAACAACACAGGATTACTCTCCAGTCCTGGGAGCTCTCACACTGAATGTGCTGTGAAAGATGAAAGGCTGAAACAAAACGTGATTCTCTTTCCATTGAGCAAACAGAGAATGCACAGGAAGAGGTTGGTGTCCTGGAATCATTCATCTGTGTATCAACCAGTAGAGCATGACAGCATGGAGAGAAACACCTACAGTTACCAAATCAAATGAAAATGAGAAATATACATGAATGGTATTCTTTAGGTGACATCACTTCAGAACACTTCTTTCTCCCCCAAAAGCCTTAAACTAAAGCAGCTCTGAAAGTAACATATGCAGTATTGAGGATAATCTAACAACTGATAGCCTTTCAGATGACAAGTAATTAAGGTAATCTAAATAATTTATAAGCATTCGGAACAAACGAAATCATTCAAAAGTGACAGATGAGCAGAATTTACAGAAAACACTGAAAAATTCCATCAGTGCATAAGTATTGCAGGAACTGGGATTTGATATGCAGAACATATGTGTGCCACTTTACTTACTAATAGCACAAAGTGGAAATTCTATCTCAGGAGGCACACTAGTGTCATACAGCTTGTCAGTTCAGCTAGGAGAATAGTCTGTGGGCTGCTAACAGTGGAAATCTGAAAAGGACTTCCAAATTGTGTGGCCTTGCCTGAGTTCAGTGGGTCTATGTCCAATTCTGCCCTTCACCAAACTAATGCAAAGGTGGAGTCAATATTAAAGTCAAATAAGTTACCACAGTGTAAAATGAGTGGTAATGAGACTGGAACAGGAATGCTGTCTTTAGAAAACATTAGAGAGGTAGCTTAATGTACAAGTTCTGCCTCTTCACATTTATAGCAATGGAGTTTCTACAGCACCTAGATCCTTCAAGTTAAATGTAACACAGTGAGGACCACAACTGTACCATAATTCACACAGAGAAATTTTCTTCCTCGTATCAAAGCGTAATTTACTCAATGAACAGATCAGTAAATAGCAAGAATGTGGGTAACAGAACCTGCCACTAAGTGAATAAATAAATAAGTGCAAAAGAATTGTTATTCAATACTCCATCAATCATTATTACCTGCAAAATCTCAATGATTTTCAATTTGGTGTCCATTACAATCACATCTTCACTCTCTGAGGTGCTGGCTTGCTTGCTTGGGTGAATGCTTGGCTGTACATCAGGGGCACTGAGGGGAAATATAGATCCTCTGCTCAGTACCATTTGGGTCATCATCTCTCCTACACCATGGATGGTCCTCATAACATTGTTTCCTATGTATAAAACACATACATATATATTTACCATCAGTGAAGCTTTCTTGCAAAGATATATATGACACATGCAACCGTGTTGTCAAATGCCTAAACAGTCTTAATTGGCCTATTGAAAAACAAGTCCTCAATTCCTCATCAAAAATCAGGGGAATGGATTCACTCAAATTACCTAGTGGTTTTGTGAAAATTTTCTTCACCAATTTTCCAGGGAATCATTGCTTACAAGGTCAACAGATGGAAAAGATACCAAAAGCTTTCCACAGCTTTGTTACAAGAAATTGTAAAAAGCAGAGCAAAAGGAATCTCGGTAGTTCACGTAATTCAATCCTTCATCTAAAGGCATATTATTTAGATCTAAGAAAACTTCTGAAAGAGGACTGTTTAACCTGTTTTTAAGAATATTTAAATGATAAATATCTCAACTTTTACAGCATTCCTAAATGAGCTATTCCACTTCTTGACTATGTTTATTGTTAGAAAACTTTTTTTTTTTTTTTTACAGAGAACATTTACTGTTATTTCATTTCTATCTTCCACTGCTGTAATTTATGACTTTGCTTTGCAGACACATAGGAGGAGTTAATTTTCCATGCCTACTCTGATTGATATCTTCCCCTTAATGATTGATCATAGAAAAAGGTTCATGGTAAAGATGCTTTTGGCACTGCAAAAGCTCAAGTTTCATATATGTCATGCTAACAGAGAGTAGAGATTTGAGGCTGTGAAAGACTGATTAATCTCTGTACATTGTCCAGATGACAGTCCACAATCCAAAGACAACTAAAAAAACTGGCAGGAGAAAGACTGATGCATCTTCACAGGGTTGCTGGCCTTCTACTGTATGTGAATGAGTAACAAATAGGGCAGAAGCATCTCAACAAAGTCTGGAGCTGATGCTGGGTGTATGTACACATGTATCTCTACATAACAAGCTGAATAGGAAACATTCCTATGCATGCTTAGGCTTGCTGAAGCTCATGATAAATATGATTAATCCCATTATACACACTGACCACCTGGACAGTTTGTAAATCCATATACATTGGCATTTATGTGTGTGATTTATGTCTCTGTACTTACATGTGTGAGGTTGGAGTCTGAGGTTTTGGATGTCGGTTTGTTTGTTTTAATAACTGAATAACAGAAATGATAAATAATTATTTGGCTCACAGAACAGTCATTCCCCTCAACTTCACAAAATCACAGAATCATCTAGGTTGGAAGAGACCTCCAAGATCACCTAGTCCAACCTCTGACTTAACACTAACAAGTCCTCCACTAAACCATACCACTAAGCTCTACATCTAAATGTCTTTTAAAGACCTCCAGGGTTGGTTGGTGACTCAACCACTTCCCTGGGCAGCCCATTCCAATGCCTAACAACCCTTTCAGTAAAGAAGTTCTTCCTAATATCCAACCTAAATCTCCCCTGGTACAACTTTAGCCCGTTCCCCCTCACACTGTTGCCAGGCACATGGGAGAATAGACCAACCCCCATCTCGCTACAGCCTCCTTTATGGTACCTATAGAGAGCAATAAGGTCGTCCCTGAGCCTCCTCTTCTCCAGGCTGACCAATCCCAGCTGCTCCTCATAAGACTTGTTCTCCATTCCCCTCACCAGCTTCCTTGCCCTTCTCTGGACTGTCTCAAGCACCTCGATGTCCCAACTTACATGAACTCATTTAGGAGAAGAGAGAGTTTAGAGTCTTTCCCCATTCACTCCCACTTACGTAACCATACCCTTCAAAAAAGTCCCAAGAGATGGTTCGGTACAGAAGGTTGTCCTGAAAGTTAAACTATTATCTGTAATGACAGTATCCTTTGTAAGTTACACATACAAAAAAAATTACACTCATTTGGAAAAAACCTTTAGTTTAGTCTAGTTGCAATGGTACCTATCGATGATGCCAGTTCAGCAAACTCAAAAAAGAGATACCATTTATTCCTATAGGTTATACTGGTCTTTCCCTATAGTGAATTTCAATAGGAAAAGCATCCCAAGGAATCAATGATTATCTTCTTGCAAAGGCAGGGAGAAGTATGAATGAGAATATCATGTTACATACCTACATGAATTAGTTTTCTTTCTTGCAAAGCACAGATCTGAACGAATGGAGAAAAGGAAGCAAATGATAGCACTTCTTTGCAGAAACAGTGCCAAGACCTAGACTACACTAAAAGTAAACAGAGAATGGAGGAGATGTAGCTTTGTTGAGGTAAACCTGAATTGTTCTTGTATGTCTTTTGTACATTTTAATCAACATGCAGCTGCCAAGTTTTACTCACATTGCAGAAATGCTCTTCCTAGATAATCTGCTGTAAAAAGCCAAAGCTATATTTTATTTTATTAGCAATATCCTCCTCTTATGCTCTTCTTTCTTCACGCCACAGAGCTCAAGTACTGCATGCAGTAAAGAGGATGCCTTTAACCCTTACTTTAAAAGGAAACATACAGAGAATTTGCTTTTTCAAAGTAAATGAGGCAGATCAGTGTCATGTTTGAGGTCCCATTCAGCATCCAGTCTGGTGTGCAATCAGTGTGAATTGGTCTTTTGAAAAAAATACCTGAAGTCCCTACAAAGGGAAAAGATGTATTTCTGGCTTTGCATGATGTTAGGAAACAAAAGTTACAAGTCAAACTAAGGGCTAAATCCTCACATTAGGCAAGCACAGAAAGTTCTTCTAACTGCTAACAACAGCATAAAGCAAATATAGGTATTGACACTGATTCTTCCACAAGTCCTGCTTAAGTCCAGTCCTAAGACCCAGTCATAACATTTACTCATTCTCACCTTGGTCCATGACTCCCTCTCTTTATAGGGTAGGGAATAATCACTGCTCTCTGGTCAATATCTTAAGTTATCTTAAGCTCATGTTCTTGAAGAAAGCAAGCTGGGATTTGCCTGGAACATACATCCTGCATATTTGACAGCCATCACTGGGATGCTGAACAGGCACCAGAGAAGATAGGAAACATTGTGATGGGATTCAGCTCCCTCTGTGACCAAGAAATTAGTCTCCCTGCATTTCAGGACCACTTCCATAAATTAGGAGAATACTCTCTCTCCATCTTTAAAATGGATACTGAGAGGCCTGATAGAATGAAGACTGGGATGTACTCAGCTAATGGGACTATGAAGCCTATTAAAGCATTCAGGAAACAAAAAGAAATGAGATGACTGCTGCCTTTTCCCTGTATCAGCAGAACATCAATGGTAAAAGACAAACCTGTGAGTGGTAGCTGTGAAGGAGCTTTATAAGAGAATCTGTAACAAGGATAAAACCTCTGTCCACCACACCCCATGACTATTGACCTCCAGTGACTCATCTAAACAGCTAAAGGCAGAAAAGCACAGGAGGGTTAAGGTGGTACTTACTAATACTGCCATTTCAAATTGTATTTCATTAATGCATAGGAAAGGATTTTAGTGAGAGAAAAGTCTACTTAATCCAGTTTAATATCCACACCTGAAGTGAGCAGTGACTCCATAGTGCTTTATTTCTGTCAATCAGTGAAACAAGGCATTATGGGTAAATCTACCTTGGAAAAATTTCTAGCAACTATATGATACTGACAATTATTATTTTTAATTAACTGGCTTGGGAAGAATATTCCCAGGGTGCAAATAATATGGCAACTGGAACAATTTATCATAATTTTCAAGAAATTCATCAACTATGTTTTGTAGTGTTCTGATGAAATGTAGCCATCTCTTAAAGTACACAGCAGTCAATCAGCACATTTGCACATGGAAATGAGGCAGCTGTCTATATCCCCACAATGGGAGGAATTGCTCTATTATTTGAAAGAAGCCACAAGGATCATTCATGTACATAAAGAGTGGGTAACAGCTTCTCTTCCAAAAGTTCCCCCAGTAGATCAACATTTATGTCACTCAGTGCATCTGTCCTGCCTTGGAAGTCTAGATCACATCACACATGGATTTAAATCCATCACTCACAAACATCAGGGGCCAGCAGCACTCTCACTAGTGACTTGTTCCTTCTTGACATACTTTTGTGTTCTCTTGGCTTTAATACAGTTATCTCAGCAGGAAAGGGTATGAGTCTCTAGGGTAAGACATACAGAAAGGTTATTGTGGCTTAACAAGTGACTGACTGCATGTCAGATAAACCTGCAACAATGCAATACAAAATATGTTGATCAACAAAAGAGATTTAAGTTCTCAGTATGTATGACTAAAACAACAGAGCTCTGATCTCAGTTCCAGCTCCAGAGTGCTTCCTGCATACTAATGTCCTAAGAAAGAATAACTTACTGCCTCAGCTAGTTAACCAAGCTAAAATTAACACAGAGCAAAATAGTTGTGAACCCTGATTACTTTTGTGTATACTTTATGCTAGAGATGAAACGAGAAGTCTGAACTGTGACTTTATATCATGTTGCCACCCTTATCTTGCTGACGTCCCTCGTTTGTTGACTTCTGTAAGGTCAAGGTGACACTTGTAATTACACTTCTGTAATGTAAGGTCACACTTATACATGCCTGAAAAGAGGGAGAGAATAGACACTGCACTGTGGGAATGAGCTAGTTTGGACAGCCAACAGCTAATCTCATCAGCAAACCACTGCAAAAAGTGCTCAGAGCTGTGACTTTGACCAACAGAGGAAAAGAGCTCAGTGGAATTCCCACAAATCTTCTCTTTTGCAATTTTCCCTCCCTCTCCCCAATTCTTCCTCTCTGCTCTTTCCCCTACCAAGACAAGTTAGTTATCAAGAACCTTCCATAAGCAGTAGAACCAATTAGAAATGCCTGAATATAGTCTCACAAGGTTTGCCAATCAAAGACTGAAATTACTGTACACACAAGTGGTAATTTGAAGGACCTACAGACTGACAGACACTGAAATAAGAGGAAAGAAGAGAATGCTTGTCATGTTCTGAAAAGACAACCATGAATCTCCTTTCATTACTTTTTATTACAGTGATCACAACTTCCTAATGAATATCAGTTTCTGTCATAAAACTGTAGCACATAATCTCATACAATTTGGCACGATTGACAACACAGCGGCCTCTCAGAGAAAAAAAGACTTTTCAGAGGAGTCAATTATGGGGAAAAAATAACAACCTCCCAAGTAATCGAAATAGTGGATAATTTGACACTTCATTTTCTACATAAATATACTTTCTTGAGAAGTCATTTACTGGTTGCAAAAATTCTAAAAGCAAAATATAAAAGTAAACAACAATCTGCTATGGAATACAGCATGGATGGTAAGTGACAAAATACCATATTTAGAAAGGAAAACAACTGCCAAAGACAGGTAGCAATTAATACCTTTTCTTAAAACTGCTCCTAGCCAATTGCTACGCAGCATCCTCAATTTGTTCTTAGTGGACAGGTATGTACAGCATATAAGGTATTTCACAAACAGTACAGAGAACCATGCAGTAGCTGAATGTGTATAAACAATGGACTGCCTAAAAGGCTGGCAAATAATCTTACTGTGAGTAGCCTCCTACTTCACAGATATCCCGAAGACACCAGTGACTTGCAGCCTTGCTTATTTAAAAATTAACTATATGCACCTGACCTGGTCTCTACATGTCACACAGGGACAGTCTGCTCTTACTAACATTGCTCAGTCTTCCTCAGTATAGATAAGAGGAAAGATAGATTCCTATAATTCAATTTGGAAAACTGTTCAGCCATTTTCTGCTCAGCTTTCCACAGTGCTCATCTTCCTGCTCAGAAATGTGAAACATTTCTGTGTTTTCAGAACTATTCTAACACCTAACACCCCCATTAGGGAGTGGAGAAGCTAGATGCTTAATGCTTCTAGAAACGAGATAACTAAGTAAGAGCTGACATACCATAGGTTCTTCAAATAGGAGACAACATATAATGGGTTTTTCAGAAAATCTGGTACTTAATGACCAGATAATGATAAATTTACATGCGTCCAATGCTCCAAAAACTCTTCTGTTAACCCGCCCAACACATTGTCCAATCTTGCATATATACATAGGGGCAGAAAAAGGAGACAAACTATATGTTTTGCAAAAATTAGGCCTTTTTCTCTTTATCTCTGCAATTATGAAGTCATAAAAACAACTCTCCGGTCTCATCAAACCGGAGCATCATTTGAGTAAGACCAGATGAATGACCAAATGCTTCAACTTCTTCCAAATACCTCCTAGAAAACACTTCAGTTCCCATGTAGGACGACACAAACCAGAGAGCATGTGCTAGTACAAAAAACATTAACTCCTGAAACAAATAAATGCAGAGGCTGAAGGACTACAGTGAATAACAAACTGCCTACGACCCCCACATGTTTTCTCATAGCTCTTTGAAGCTACTTCTCTTCTGAACTCTGGGATTATCCATTTCTAGAACAAAGCATTCCCACAGGTTGTATTAGCTCTTAATAGCAAAGAAATCAAGAGAGACAGTAGACTTTGAAAGCCATTTTTCCTTAACAAACTGAGCAGATGGCCAGCCTCAGTTCCTCCTGCCTTCCCTATCATTCCCAAAGGAAGCCTTGGGCTAATGTTCAGATGTGGCTTGAATCCCTAGATACAAAGCAACATCAGTTGCATCTGTATGATGCACTGGCAGCTACACAAACTACTTTATTAGAGGTTTTACTGGTTTACTTCCATGAAGTGTAAGCCTCCTCCCACTTCCCAAAATATTCTACAGGACTGCAAGAATCTTAAGCAACCTTCTCACATCCCTCCCAAGCACCTCAGCTGGTGGGAAAGGAGCCCTATCTCCCCCAGTCTTGATCAAGGAAAGTTGTTCCTAGGTTCTAAGGAAAATCTAGACAGGAAACACAGCTGAGCTATATTTAAGGTAATTTAAAAGTTAGGATCTCTGCATCAGCTGTTATCCACCACCATCATTCCCCAATAAAAAATTAAAATAAAATAAAATAAAATAAAATAAAATAAAATAAAATAAAATAAAATAAAATAAAATAAAATAAAATAAAATAAAATAAAATAAAATAAAATAAAATAAAATAAAATAAAATAAAATAAAATAAAATAAACTTTTCTCCCTCACAGAATACTAGTCATTTAGAGGCCAAGCCTTGTATAGCAAGATAAAGGAATCTGGCCTTCCCCCTAGTCAGTCTCCTGTGCCTTCAACACTGCTAGGGGGGAAAGAGAGGAAAAACAACAGCATCAGAAGGGCACACTCAGAACCCCTCAGTACCTACATCCTGAGGCCCGTTAGCACCTACCAACACCCAGAAATGCCACTGCTGGACTGACCGCACCTATTGCTGTTGTTTCCTCACAGATATCAATATACTTATCTCCCCTTCCTACCAGGCCCACTGCTTTCACCACAGCCTTTCAGGCCTCCTTCCCCATATGCAACCCCATGAAGTCCCAAATCTTTCTTAGCGCTCCTCAGCCACTCTCATTTTTCCCCTTTAAGTTAACTTTTACCAGCTGTAGCCCCTGATGTGTCAAAACTGAAGTTTTCCAGTGCTCTGATGAAGCTTTATACCAGCTTCCAAGCTCACTGCTACAGTAGGAGACAAATGACAGGCTGCTGAAAGTCCAAGACTTTTACCATCATCAAAATCAGCTCTCAGCAAAGCTGACCTTGTATCAAGCCATGCCTCAGCACTGGCATGTTCAAGCGGGTTTTAAGACTGTACTTGCAACAGCAAGTCACTTTCCAAATGACTGCAGACATGAGTCCTGACCCCAAATGGCCTTGACTCTGTGGATTTCAGTGAGACCTACACTACTCCTCCAACATAACCTTTTAAAAAGCTTCAGTGCCATCTTAAAGCATGCAACATTGCCAGTCTTTGGGGATCCTCTGGCAGAGGACCATATTGCAGCACTGCCTAGTTACCAAGGGCTAAATTAAACATCCAGTGGCAGCTTTACCTCTGCAGTTCTTTGCTTTTGTTGATTTGGTTTCATGCAATTTAATTTTTCCATGTGAAAAGTTATAGCCATTTTTAAGACATATAATAACAACACTTCAGTACCTAAAGGAACTTATTTTATTTCAATCTCTTCAGAGCTATATATTATTTGCCAGAGGCATTACGCCTTATAGCTCTGTTTGCAAAAGAGGTATTAATTTTTACAGGTTTTGTACAGAACTTGCTCATAAAGACTGCAGAACCTACCATAAACAGGCCAAGAATAACACTTTATTTCTTCATTAGGCAGTTTTTCATTGCTCAACAACTAGCTGACCTCAGGTGAGTCTCACAGAAAACCTAATGCATTACATTAAGGGCAAAAGGTGAGGCCACTTCTGCAGTTTATACAGCCCTCAGAACTAATGAGGAAAAAAAAAAAGAAAAAAAAGTAACAGTATGCAATGCACATACATTTGCTATCCACACCCAAATCAATCTGGCCATCCCAACCTCCAGTTAACTACAGCATATCCACAAGCTCTCCCTTTTTCCATGCAAACTCACCACCACCTAGAAACTCTAAACCTCACCTTCTTCTGACATTCTTCTGATGTTGCCTATCCCCAAAACCACAAAGCAGTGTCAAAAATACAGCTTTCTTGCCACAAACAGTACAGGAAGGAAAGATGGGAAAAAAAAAAAACATATATCAGCACACTGGCTTTGATAGTAAAAAGCATCATGGGAATCAAGCCTACTAGTTGAGTTAAATCTATGAAGCAGGTATTGATTCCTAGAAGAGCAATCATCTCTAGAATCACATTAATGCACAGGTCTCATGATGAGTAAAGAAATAAAGAGAAAAGAGAAATGGTCCATGCCAGAGAATTAAACTCTCAGACTGACTTCCCCTTTGGTCTGATAATACCCTGCACTGAATGGCAGTTGTTTCACTGCAGACATCTGTGACTAACACAGCTAGCTTTCCTAAGGGTTAAAACTTATTTCTTATCTAGCCCTCCCCACCTTTTTTTTAATTGTTGGCATAAATTATTGCTCCAGTTTGCCAGCCAGTCACTGCCTCATTAGCTCTGCTAATCAAAGTATGCCTAAAGAAGGTATTTCAAATTCCTAACTAGTGAAAAGAGCAGCTAACAGACACAGATGCAAGGCTGAGAAACAATGTATTATTTTCTAATAGACCTGGATGATATCTGGTCCTTCTTGGTACAGAAGGCTCACAGACACAGAAGAAATGGCAGGTCCAACCTTGTTCTCAAACACTGTTCTTTCCAGTAGTATCTCACTACTTTTGAAAACCAGTAAAACAGTGCTTTTAAGCACTATGCACTCTACTTGCAGCCTAGAGACTAAGCAGACTAACCAGATGAACCAAAATGGCAGAAGACTAGACTGTAGTTCCCTGACACATTGATATGCAAGCACTCCTTTGCAGAGAGATGGTAGCTCACCACTCCTGAAGTCTTCAGGAGAGAGTCATTTTTGCCAGGGTCAAATTCTTTACATCACAACAAAGAAACAAAGCTTGCAGCGTGACATAGGGGTCAGGCTTCTCCAGATACATTTTAAAGAAGTGTTTCAAGATCTTGGGTCATCTATGGACACACATTTACCCTTTACTCCCTTCAGACTATAGGAGAGAGGTGCTACTGAATTAAAGATCTAAACAGTGTGAAGGAGCAGAGATGTTTGGTTACTGGCTTGAACAGGTAAAATGGGGCATCTGTTGAGCCAGTCACGAAAAACATACTTCATGTGACAAGAGGAATTGGAACATATTATACGTAGGTTTTAGACCTATTTGTCAGACAGACTGAGCATATACTTCCTCTGTGGAAGAAAAGGGAACTGGAAGATCCTTACTGCTGATGGAAAATTCTAGCTATTTGTGAAGAGCTCCTACTCTGCAGATAACCCAAGTTTATCCCACTGACAGCTTTTTAAAGTTGGTGCCCAGCATTGGGAATTGCATCTCAAGACAATGCAACTTAAGTTCATAAATGTATTCTTTGCATGTCATTATTATCATTTACAAATAATGCTAACTAAATAAAGCTGAGCTGCATGGCAAACATGTAGCTTGCCTGTTAATGCTACCATGCGAGGTCTTTCAGACCTGACATGCTGTGGCTATGTGGTTTGACTAAAATCAGCTATTCGAAAGATCAATCACTTAGAGAGAAAGATGCGCATTTTAATTCAGAGAGAATAAATAACCAGTATCGGACAAGGCAGATTGGCTCCTGACTTTAGAATGATACAGCAGGGTGCACTTATTAGAAAAGCAACTACTTTAACTTTTAATTAAAACTGTAAGAGATTATAATGTTCTTGAAAGGTACCAGAAAGACAGCACTATTAAGTCCTCACTTAAACAAAAAATATCTCTTCAGGATACAGGTAGCATATTTTGTAAACCCCAGATTTTTCAAAATCTTAAAGGAAAAAAAAAAAAGGTTCCAATAATAAAAAAATATATATTTAAAGTTACAATACTCTGATTGAAAACTGAAGCTAGCTGCAACATTTCCAAGTCAATTTATTTTTAGGATACAAGCTAGGTAAGAAGCATTCCAAAAACACACTTCTTTTCTTTTTCCAGTATCCTATCTCACAAATGTTTCTAGTCAATTTTCCCCAGTCTGTCCTCATCAAACAAGGTCACACCTGAAAACCACATGACCACATGCACACTGATTTAATTCTGGGTAAGGTAGCAGATGGTTAAAATCAAGATTTTTAAAGGCAGCAAGTTAAAATATAAAAAATAATGTAAAGGGTCTTTTCATTATCTTTGCAGAACCAACATAGAGAAATTTGCACCCAACACCAAGGACTACCTCAGCCATCAATATGACTCAAAATTTAAGAGGATAAAAAAAATTAACCTTTTTCCTCAAGATAACCAAACCTTCGTTGCACGAAACCTTCCACTAAACTTAGTAACACATCCCATTTTTCAGATTTGCTTTAACAGTTGAACACTTGTATATACTTCCTTACATAGTAAGTAGTTTTACTATAATAAGTGAGTCTGTTTAAGGACTAAGTATTAAGTAAGGAAGAAAACTTCAGATTGCTGGTTGTGAATTTGGCTGTTTCAATTTTGGGATGCACAGCTCTAAGATACTTCCCACAGACAAGTCCAGCCTCGTCCTTCCCCTTCACCCTTAATAGATTTTTATCCGTTCTTAAAATCTTTACCATAGATTTCATGATGTCGAACGGTGGCAAAACAGGAAAGAGACAAGCTCACCAGTTTGATACAACTCCACATTATGGGAATTGGACACAGGAAGCTTTTGCTGTTATTGGCCTGGAACAAACTGATGTCAATAATGGAAAGCGAGGACATACTGTCTGTCCTCAAATACACAGCACTGAGTACCCCTCAGAAATAAATATTTTTTAACAAAACTAAAATGCAAGACCCATCATGTAAAATAAACAGGTCCTACCCAAAGTTCTTAACTTCTATAGACCTTGGATCTACTAGAGCTGCAGAATAGTAGTAAAATGACTTTTCTATTTGGTCATTCCTCTTCGCTGGTCATTTGTCCTAGAACCTGCATTTCTGAACAGGCATAATTATTCTTGAAATACTGCTGCTAAGTATCCATTTAATATCAAACTATGTAATTTTACAGTAAGATAGTGATGAAAATTAAAATATACAGAGCCCAAGCTGGTATTCTGTAGCAATTTCCTACATTAAAGTCACAGCATCAGGTTCCTAGCATTTGGTAAAATTTAAGCATATTTATTTATACCATTAATTCATCAGTCTCGGAACAGATATGATCTCACCTAATTTTTACTTATTTAAATAAGATCAACATAATGAATTTTGCAAGTTATAGAAGCTAACTTTCTTTAAGAAAGAAGCCACATCAACCTGCACAACATTAGAGGAGTTGGGGGGAAGCTTACCTACAATAAATATTCTGTGTTATTCTTCAAAGGTAATACCAATATTAATGTCTGAAGTATTGGACCTGCCAGAGAGGATGCTATGGAGTGAGATCCTTGCCACAGTCTGAAGAGATATGGGGAATCTGACCTCTTCTAAAGACAGGAAGACCTGTCCCTACCTCACTGGAAGGAGGAGTTCCACAACCCTGAATGAGGACAGGAAACAATCCATCTTATTTCTTTGTACATTATGGAAATTATGAGTAAGAAAACACTTCCTGAAAAAACAGCAGAGCATCCTGATTTAAGAAAATGGCAACACATATTTCAAAAAACAGGCTAGGCTGCTTTCCGTTGTAACTCTTTACTTAATAACATAAGACATGAGTATTATAAGGAAAAACGGATAACAAAAAAGGCAAGGCAGGTAACTGATGAAAAAAAAAAAACTGACACATTCTCAACGACTCAGTTTTACAAGATAGAGAATATCTGTGAAAGGGGAAGGGGAACTTTTGGAGTAAGTACAATCTTTTAAGTATTATAAGACTGAAAAACAATGTATAACTGCATCTTGAGCCTGACAAGCAATTCTTACAGTCAGAGTGAGGGATGATCTAGATCACAATCATGAATCCAAATTCCCTCTTAGCCTGTTCATTTCTCAGGCTTCATAGTAGATACTGGACCAGGTGGATCCAGAATCCATAGGACCTAATTGACATGAATAGATTTGGGTCAACCTTTTTGGCTGAGTGACTGCACAAGATGCAAAGAACTGCAAAATCAAATCCATGGTCTCTCCTCCTATTAGGGCTCCTGTTCCAGCAGCCCTAATACAGCAAAGTATTAATTAAACTGAGATTCAAGCCCAGTCTCAAGCCAGGACTCACTCAGCCTCAGCACCATTTACAATCCAACACATGCTGACACTCAGAAGTTCCAGCCCACTCTAACACCACCACCACTCCAAGACAGAAAATACAAACACTTTCTCCATCTTACTGTGGGTTCAAGAACATGTTCATGAAGTCTGAAAAGACCAGACACAGAAGCAGTCAACCACACTACGGCACAAGTCAGCAAATCTAGCAAGATCAACTCTTCCTGATTCAGTGTGGACAAATTGCAGCAGTGCTACAGCTAAGTCATACCCAGTGATGCAGAGAAAACACAAGCAGGTTAAAGGCCATGTGTTCTGAACTCCTTTCAAACCTTCTCATTTCCTTGTAGCAAAGACAAAGATGTAAGTGGACGACAACTACCAGTCTGGCTTTAAAGCGCTACTAAACAGAAGTGCAATGACTATCCTCAGTCAGATTAATTTTTTTCAGTTCCCACCTAGTTACTGAGACTCATTCATACTCATCTTACAAATATAATAAGGACTGAAAATACCTGTATGTTTTAAATGCGCACTGCATGTGAGTACTTAAAAAAAGGGGGAAGGGGAGATTATATGTATGGAAAGAGTGGAGCCAAATATTCAGCTTGTGCAGACTCTTACATGCCCTAGAACTACAGAAACTTATGCCAACCAAAGTCCTGACCCTAAGATCTGATTCATTCCTCACAAATGGGCTGCCACACAAAACAAAGTTAGGTGGAAGTTATAAATGATTGTTATTTCAGACATAGCATTTGTCACCAAAATGTCAGGAACTACAGTACCTGATGATTTCTTGAGCTCTTTCTCTTGATCTGCCACCACTAAAGTTTACGCTGGTTGGTTTTCGTGCATCTTCTCTTAAAAGCACTAACCTGTTTTGCTTGAGTAATATTTTTTTCAGACATAAAATATACTCTTCAGGCATGAAATTCTGTGAGTTGGGTGCTCAAAAATACTGATTAAGTGTTATGAAATTGCTTCTAAATTATGCATCCTTTTGACATAGGCATCTTCATAGCCTAATGCTGTCCATGTGTGGGTAAGTATGTACTTCCAGAGTAAGAATGGTAAAATGTTTGGGAATAGCCATCAGACATTTAGAATTATTCTGAGTAACAACCGCAAAGTGGACTTGCATGACTCATGTTTTATGAACTGCCAAAGAGAAAACAAGAAGGAGGCTGAAGACAAGATATGACCATCTAAAGATGGAAATCCTATTATTTTTATCAAAAACTGTAGAAGGTATTTCAACATAAGAACATTTGCATCTCTGCAGCAAAATTTCAATGCCATTTTTAAGCCTGGACAGCAAAGCCACTTTTAAGACATAGTACAAAAGGCAATGGGACATACAACATTGTCCTTGGATTGCCAAACAGGCACTCCGGTCTGGTTAAAAAACTGACAAACAGATGGAGAAGATGGCCTCATCTGAAACTTTCATCATCTGGTCCTCTGCAGTACTTAAACCAGTAATATCATATTCCCTCCTTAAGTGAAGTGTTGAGGAGACTGATAAATACTTGTGCTATACATGAGACATCAACATTGTCGTCCACATGCAAATGTATCTCTGCATTTGTTTGGTATGGGCAACTCAACATACATTGAAGCTTGGATGCAGACTTGAAAGTTCAATTCTAAATAAGTGATGGAGCAGCAGCGTCAACATAGTAACCACAAGTCATGAAGTCTGCAGCTCTGTTGAAAAAGGTTCCTTTTTAACTAACCATCTTAATGTATCCTGCAATACATTCCTGTTCAAGAGTTTATGTGTGAATGAGACATTCCATAAATTATTCCAACCTAAATATTGATTTACATTTTGGAACACAATTCTTTGCTGCTTCTCTTACCTCCATCCTGAAACTTGCTCAACCTTTCGAAGTATGACGACATAGGAACTTGAACAATATCTAGAATTGCCAGCAGTGTCCGAGTCAGTCTAAGAAGTTCACTAAAACTATAAAAGCCAAAGTAGATGAGGTTTCGAGCCAGATGTACCACCTGTGACAAAAACAAATTAAAAAATAAGGAAACGTTGTTAACTTCTGTAGTATTCAGCTGTGCAATAAAGTCGCATTTTCTACAGCAGCTTGCACAGAGATCCATATCTGGAGTGCATTCACATTACTACAAATCTTTCCAATGATTTAAATGGGCTTTGAATCAAGGCCATTGACATCAAATGTTTTTCAGAGTTTAGTCAAGTTGAAGGAGGAAGAATGAAAACAACATGAGGCTTCAGACAGACTGAAAAGGTCCAATTGCATCTGGAAAGGTATGTGAGATCAAGAAGAAAAATACCAGGAAACTACTTAAAGAGACAGCAGTTACAGAGAAGATGGAAGTCATAAGAACAGCAGATGTCTGTCGAAAGTTGAAATGGAGGTGATTTCAGATGACCAGAGGCAGAAGCAACAAAGCTTGGGAGGTAGATTGGAAGAAGAACTGTAAAAGCTGTAAGCATCTCCCCTTTATTCAATTTTATTTGAACCCACGTGAATTAGGCCTTTCTGAAGTTTCTGTAAGGAATTTCAAACAATATTACAACACAGGATTAGATTATTCCAAATATTTCCTTCAATGTCCTATCCTACACAGAGAACAGTACCTTCTTACACTGAAGAGTCTCTGCATTAGCAACCACTGTGTACAGAAAGAGTGTACCACCATTTATCCCCACACACACCCCTTCCTCTGCCACTGAAATGCAACAATCTTGGAAGAAACAATACAGTTGTTTGACAGAAGACATACTATTTTCTGCAGCAAGTCATCAGCAAGAACACTTGAAATAGAAACTAGGGCCTTATTGGGACCATTATTCTGCAAGTACCTTTATTTTGAAAGAGCCAGCATTCATCTAGCTGAAATGAGAAATACCGTAAGTTAGGAAGCAGATAGCTGAGAAGTACCTCAAATGTAAGTTTATTTTTCTCTTTGTCTCCAAAAGGAAAGGGCTGATTTACAACTTCTTTCAAGTACTCTTCTACAAATTCCATAGTTAGTGCAAATTTCCTCTTCATTTCATTTCTTGAAGAATCTGTGAAAGAATCATACCTACAATGCAAGGCACAGAAGGAAGGAAAATTAAACACCCCTAATATAAAGATCAGCTGCCACTGAAGAATAACCGAACCAATCACGATGCTTTAAAATCTGTCAGTACTCTGTAAATCACTGACAGTACTCTGTAAGGAGAAGGGGTAGACATCAGTTAATTCTACATAGATATGCACAGATGGCAGACAGAGGACACACAAACCTTCCCTCCAACAGTACCACAAAGTATTGCAATGAGCAGGAATAACAGAGACAGAAAAATACGATGGTTCTGACAGCACTCATAAACGGGCTCATCAGCCAGAGAACAGAATATTACAGAACAGTTGAGAGGGACTTTCAATAATCATCAAGACCAATTGCCTGACCACTTCAGGGATAACCAAAAGTTAAAACATATTGAGGGCATTATCCAAATGCTTATTGAACACTGACAGGCATGGGACATCAACCACCTCTCTAGGAAACTTGTTCCAATGTTTGACCAGCCTCTCAGAAAATAATTTTTTCCTAATGTCCAGTGCGAACCTCCCCTGGTGCAGCTTTGGGCCATTCCCATGTGTCCTGTCATCAGCTACCAGGAAGAAGAGACTAGCATCTACCACTTCACCCACGTCCCCTGCACAGAAAGTTGAAGAGAGCAACGAGGTCACCCCTTCTTTTCTCCATTATTATCTCAACCATAAAGACAGCAGATCAAGAAAGCAACTTGGGACAATCAATTTCTACCACCAATTAGGACTGTGTTGTCTTATGTGTCAAAGTAGTCCATCATCCCACTAACAGAAGCAATACTGGCTGCTGGACTGCTACATTTCTTCCTCTTTGTCTCTTCTGCCAGATACCTCCATTTCTGGGCCTAGCACAATGGCATTGCTCCATCAAATTATTTAAGCCAGAAAGGGTTTCCACTGAAGTCCATGAGCCCTTCTTCCATACTTAAATTTAACACATGCTTAAGTACTTTGCTGGATGGAGGCCAAAGCCTCTGTGAACTGTTTCTGGGGCAATAGCTACACCTAACTCTTAATACTGGCTTTCCCACTGCGGATTCAAGTTGAGCTTGAAGTACAAAACTGAGTTCCAACCTAGTAAATGTGTAATGTTAGACAATTTGATTACTTCAAGTTTGGTTATTCTGAGAAAAGGCCATTCAATTTTATCCCCAGTTTGTTCTGTATAAGAGAAATAATGTGAATAAATAAAACGAAGTAAAACTGAAGATGTGGCACTAAGGGACACAGTTTAGTGACAGAGGTCAGTAGATCAGGCTGATGATTGGACCTTCAGTTCATATTCTGAAGGCCTTTTCCAACCTAGATGATTATATTTCCACGTAAACCTATCCATGGAAGTTTCCAAGATTAACAACAACTAATAGCTCATTGTTCTGCAACAAAATAGCTTTTTGCATACATGTTGACATTAGACATCTACAACTGTTTTGTTCTGAGACTAATCCCTTTAAAATACTTTTGTACGTTTTTTTTTTTTTTCAAAACACTTGCAACTCACTCATGAATTGTGATCTTGGTAGGAATTTCAGTCCACAATCTGGCGTATCTGACAGGTACCACAGACTCCTGTGGATCTCTGTCCACATGCATGTGTAGCATCAGACGGCAAAAAGAAGCCCGGAGATCAAAAGGGAGGCTTTCATCAGACATACATCGTAGAATCAAGTCTACTGACAGTTGTGCAGAAATCTGGTTGATGGCTAGATACTGGCGGTCCAGGCACATTCTTGCAAAGAGGTTCAGCTGGTACCTAAAAGAAAAATAATAGCATGTTTCCAACTGATTTATTTGAACACCATGAAACAAAGAACCTCATAATCTCCCTTTACAAGTCTGATCTCAGACCTTCTTGCGTAAACTCTAAAAATGGTTGAGTTACCAATTTGCCATTAAAAATGCTATCAGGCTCCAGTCTCCAAGAAGACTGAACTCCCTTCGAAATTCAAAGGAAGCAATGTTCAAAGGAAGGCTGAAGCATTTGAACAATTTGTTATCAATCTGTGTAGGACACTATTCCTTGATCCTGTCTCCTCTCTAAACCCCAGAATGCTGAGGAACTCCTTCTTCAGAACATGTCTTGCTTCCAAGAGCAGCACAACCTAAAACATAGCCCCACAAATAAAAAGTAAGAGGAAAAATTAGACAGACACAAAACTATCACAAAGAAAACTCCATATTTGTCTGTAATAGACAGCAGACACTGTGACGCTTTTTACAGGAAAAACCTGAATCAAACTTTTAATCTCGGTTTCTGGTATGACCTGGTTTCCTTTTTTGATATTAACAAATCAACTGGATCAGAACAGCACCAGGCTCCATGGAGAGTTAACATTTTTCTTCCATTTTTTTAAGCGGTTTTACCTGTAGTAGGTAAGAACTTCTAAATCAGCTTTTGTGCCTTCCTTTGCCTCCTGAGCTAGGTGTCTGATGGCTTTGCCATGAGGTTCCTTGTTACTGTCAATCCAGTAAAGCCACACTTCCTCTTCATCAATGTCATCCGAGATGACTGGGCATTCCAAGGGATTGTCCATTTGTGTTGAAACTAGCCTGCAAGGACAAAACATTGACAATCGAGTCACTCACAAACTGCTACAAATGTAACAACAGAGCACAGAGAGAAAAGTTATGTTCTGATTATGGATGCTCACTTGGTCTGAATGAGAATGTCGGCATTTCCTGGGCTCAGCATAAACTTGCAGATGAGTTCCTGAGTTACTGGTATTGCTGTGGTGTTAGATACACACAGGTCTGAGAGATAATCCAAGAATCTGTGCAGTCAAAAACCAAACAAAAACAACAGATGCAACAGAACATGAAACTTTATACACTACACAGAAACATCACTGTATAAATCTCTAGCATCCATCACAAATATATTCAGGGGAGCATATATTGTGAGATTTATCAAAATACAGTCTTTGCTTATTTGCATTATTGCAACTCACAACAGATAAAAATGAGCAATAGCTTTGAGAGCAGACTTGAATGGTGCTGAACAATCAGCTAAGGAGAGAAAGACAAAGACCTCAAGTAAGACATTTACCAGCAAATCAAAGGCCAAAGTGTTGTGCCAGAAATTAAAAGCAACCTGAAGCTTCTTAAGCTGATCTGGCAGGGGAGGTCCACTGAAGGTCTTGTCCTGGGAGCTCCACTGAAGGTCCTGTCCTTGTCAGGAACCAAAAGCAAGAGCACACATTCTTGCCAATCTTACCCAGCAGGTAACGGGTGACTCCCTAACCCAAGTAGCAAGGAGATATTACTTGTGCTGAAGACAGTCACGTGTCCTCTGAGGAACTCCATTGCACTGGAGTACACATCTACAGCTTTTAAAGCTGCCTTTTAAGTCTCTGAAGTGACACAGTCAACAGCAGAGGGAGAAGATCTGGCAAGACCTTCTGTGTTCAAAGGAGTCATTCTATGTAAAGCTAAACTAAGAAAGCTGCATTGCATGGAAATCTGTTTCCTATGAATCTGCTTCTACATAACAACACAGAATTCTGCAGTATTTACCTAGTTGGAGCTAAAATGATGCACCAGGGCCTTGAGCAATACCCTAAATTGCTAACAGAAAAGTGGTATTCACAATTACTGAGGATAGTATTTGACCTTCAAAATTTCTTATATTTGTATTACTTTGGTACTTCTACAACCGAAAAATCTAATTAAAAAAATAAACAATTTTCCATTTAAAAAAATAAATCAATTTACATTATATTCTATCCTAAAGCTAATAAAAAAAAATCTGACTGAGCTAAGTTCAAGGCCAGAATTTTTCATTTGAAATAAAATCTGGCCTAGAACACATGTTCACCATCCTAGGCCCCTTTCAGGTCTGACTTGCAATCAGTACCTGCAGAAAAATGCTTAATAAAAAAAAATGCAGAACTGATTAATAAAAGCTTAGTTAAATTGACATCTATGTCATTCACACCAAGATTATTAGCAGGAGAATGAACACAAATGGCAGTTTTGCAGAGGAGCAGAGTTATGAGAAATTAGAATTTCTATTTGTTTATCTGTCCCAATCTAAACTAAAGCCATTTTTCAGAAGTGTTTTGCAAAGTATAAACCTTGCTCTTCACCAAGCTCTTGTTCTGAAATGCATGTATTGTCAAATTGTAAGAGTTAAGGGTATTTCTGATATTTTCTAGCAGCGTTCATGTATTTTTTAGTCTGCGACATCAAAAAAAAAATCAGCAGGAAGAAAGACACAACATAATAATGAATAGCAGGCATATTCACTGCTGCTACAAATATAAAAGCCTATCAATATAGAAAAAGAATATTATGTGGACCACTTCAAACCTTGGCTCTCGATTTCTCCTGAGTAAATTAACAAATGTCTCTATTTCTTTAGCTGTGATGTGTTTCTCTAGCAGTTTTCTGTTGTTGTGCAGCAAAGCTGTGATGGTGTCTTCTGCCAGAATATCATAACCAATCTGGGATTGCATGACACAGAAGTTCTTAGCAATATATTCCTGAATAAATAAATAAATAAATAAATAAATAAATAAATAAATAAATAAATAAATAAATAAATAAAAATTTGCATCATCACCTGTTAAGCACTCGTGTTATTCTTTTAGAATCAGAAGAATCTACCTCTCAATTAACAATCAATATAATCCTCAAAACTTTTCTCTCTGAACTGGCCTGAACGAAGGAATATCTAAGCACCTCAATTATATACTCCAGGAAAAAAGATAATATTAGGTTTGACTAGCTTTTCTTACTCTTTCATAAACTGAATAAATCCATTAAAATACATATAAAATTCAAGAAAGGGCAAACATTTTTTAAAAGAGGCAAAATGAAGATTTGTACAGTTTTAAAAAACTCCTCTTCCCCCTTTCTAACCCCTCCCAGACAGAAATATTTGTGAGTAATATTAGAAAGAAAACAAAGAAACCACACATAAAAGTTCAATCTTTTATCTTCAGCCCCTTCACATTTAAAAAATTAGTGATTTTTTTCTGTGCTGCAATGTGCAAAGTACTTGATAACTTGTTCTGAATTATATCATATTCATTAGGAGTCTCCAGAAATGGAAAAACAGGCTACCTGACAGAATAACCTCTGGTTTGACTCATAGCCATCACTATATAAATATTTAAGCAACTGAAACACATTTTTTTTAGCTTTCCCACTTCATAACCCAGAGTCCTTGAAGGAAGCAGTGAATCTATGACATTCATTGTTGATCACTCCATTCATATAAAAATGCCTACAAAACAAAAGCACTATTCCACAGCATGGGGCAATAATAAGTGAGTGACTTTCTACTTACTACTAATCTACACAGAACCCAGTCCTTTCACCATCCCCAAGGATTACCACAAAATCACGCTTGTAAATACAGAGTGCAAGATCAAACCCGGGATATATAATTACAGAATTTAGGGAAAAAAAAATATCTTGAATACCACTGACCTGGTTCTTCCTGTAGTCCTGCTGGGAATGTCTGAGAACTCTGTAACATAACCTTAACATGTATTTGTATGGGGCATATCTCTGGTCACCTAGGTCTTCAAGTCTCAGCATTGATCCTTCACCTTTGTCCTTAAAAGGAGCTTTGAGGATCCCAAATATCTGTTCAAAATCAAAAACACTGAGGATTAAAATCCAACCAAGATTTTTCCTTAACCTATAGCTGTCTATGTCCACTAACAGAATCAGCACAAGGCCCCTACTGACCCAAGTCAGAAGTGAATCACTGTATTTATCATCTAAATATCACTAAATATGGGGGGGCAGTGACTATCTCAGATATTATAACTTATGTGTTTAGCTTTGTATTTTCCTACCACTTTCTCTCGACTGTTATCTCCAGCTTAAAACACTGTAAATTAAGTGCCTTAACTTTAGCTAAATTAAAGAAGAAAATGGAGAACAATTTTTTTATTATTATTATTATTTTTCATTTCAGTAACTTAAAGGAATATTTTTATAAAAGGAAAATTTAAGTCACTTTCAGTGACTTAAAGGAATATTAATTCTGATTTACATACCAATTGGCCCTCAGACAAAGTCAGGGATCCATAAGGGCATCAAAACTTTTTGTGAAAGCACTTGCAGGATTGGGACCATATAAAAGGCTTGTTTCAAATTTGCTAACAAATATAGTTTTAAAAGTCCTCAGAATTGCATGAAACCAACAGAAAGTCCTTTGTGCTTCTACATGATTCACAGACCAAGAGGTGAGCTTTGATTAATCAGTTTTATATCTAAGCAATCCAATTAGACATAAATCCAAGATGGCATAAACCAGATTACCTAAAACACTGATTTTATCAACTCCCTCTATCTTACAATCTATTTGTAAATACAAGCAAGTTATTAATACAGTAGGGTATACCTGAGCCAATATATTTTGTTCCCGCATTAATTTTTGTCTTTCTCTGTTTGGCTTACTTATGACGACATCCAAAACTTCCTGCCCGTTGTTAAGCACATCAGCAACAAAGAAAATCAGATCTTCTAGTAACTTGGTTACAAACCTAGAACAGACAAATCGTTATCATACAGATTTATTCAACATATGCTAGAATTTGTTAAGAAAGAAAATCACATTTTAGAATAAGCTTTATCTAGCACAATGATACTTCAACCACTGCAAAGCTAAGTTTGACATGTACATAAGATTTCCAGGTCTCAGATCAGCATAAGCTTGAATCCATCATAGGTGTTTTACCAAGGCATTAAACAACAACCAAATGGAGAAAGGGAGAAAAATGCAGGATGAATACATGCAGAGTATTCAGAAATCCAAAATCTATACCAGTTGGCCTCAAGGCCCAGAAACAGAAGAAACACACTCTTACACAGCCTAGCAAGTATTTTTACTGGTAAATTAGTAATATTGGCCCATGAAACAAGATGATGCACTTACTAGAGGAACAAAAACACACTATTTCCCTACCAACCCAAAAAATACTGAAAAATGACTTGGAAAAAAAATCCTTTATTTCACCCCCTCTTCGCTACACACACAAAAAAAATACTTGTCAGAAGGAAATGCTAAAATGGACAGAGACGGTAACTATTTCTTCTTTCCTATCTTCAGGAAACACAGAAAGAAATAATACTAAGACTGGTCATTGCTATCTTGGTACTAACATACCTTACCAGGTATACATAGAGAGAAGCATTGATGACCACAGATTTCAATGAATCTTGCTTAAAAGAACTAGCAAACTTGAACAAACAAAACCCAGCACACGTACTCTTTGGAAGCATTTGAAGTTGGCTAATATTTAGTCTGTAATTTAACTAAACATGTATGCGTGCTTTGAAAGCAGCAGGGAGATGCTCCATAGATTTTCAAACACATCTCCACACAAAGTTTCTGTTACACACAAGAAGGTTGGGCTTTTCACAGAATCACAGAATTTCTAGGTTGGAAGAGACCTCAAGATCATCGACTCCAACCTCTAACCTAACACTAACAGTCCCCACTAAACCATATCCCTAAGCTCTACATCTAAACGTCTTTTGAAGACTTCCAGGGATGGTGACTCCACCACCTCCCTGGGCAGCCTGTTCCAGTGCCTCACAACCCTTTCAGTAAAGAAGTTCTTCCTAACATCTAACCTAAAACTCCCCTGGCGCAACTTTAGCCCATTCCCCCTCGTCCTGTCACCAGGCACGTGGGAGAACAGGCCAACCCCCACCTCACTACAGCCTCCTTTAAGGTATCTGTAGAGAGCGATAAGGTCGCCCCTGAGCCTCCTCTTCTCCAGGCTGAACAAGTTCCTCAGCCTCCTTCAGCCGTTCCTCATAGGACTTGTTCTCCAGGCCCCTCACCAGCTTCGTCGCCCTTCTTTGGACCCGCTCAAGCACCTTGATGTCCTTCTTGTAGCGAGGGGCCCAAAACTGAACACAGTACTCAAGGTGCGGCCTCACCAGAGCTGAGTACAGGGGGACGATCACCTCCCTAGCCCTGCTGGTCACACTGTTTCTGATACAAGCCAGGATGCCGTTGGCCTTCTTGGCCACCTGAGCACACTGCTGGCTCATATTCAGCCGACTGTCCACCATCACTCCCAGGTCCTTCTCTTCCAGGCAGCTTTCCAACCACTCATCTCCCAGCCTGTAGCTCTGCTTGGGGTTATTGCGCCCCAGGTGCAGGACCCGGCACTTGGCCTTGTTAAACTTCATGCAGTTGACCTCAGCCCATCGGTGCAGCCTATCCAGATCCTCCTGCAGAGCTTTCCTACCCTCGAGCAGATCGACACACGCACCTAACTTGGTGTCATCTGCAAACTTACTGAGGGTGCACTCAATGCCCTCGTCCAGATCATTGATGAAGATGTTAAAGAGGACCGGCCCCAGCACCGAGCCCTGGGGGACGCCACTAGTGACTGGCCTCCAACTGGACTTGACTCCATTTACCACAACTCTTTGGGCCCGGCTATCCAGACAGTTTCTAACCCAACGAAGCGTGCGCCAGTCCAAGCCAAGAGCAGCCAGTTTCTTGAGGAGAATGCTGTGGGAGACGGTGTCAAAAGCCTTGCTGAAGTCAAGGTAGACCACATCCACAGCCTTTCCCTCGTCCACCCAGCGCGTCACTTTGTCATAGAAGGAGATCAGGTTCGTCAAGCAGGATCTGTCTTCCATAAACCCATGCTGACTGGGCCTGATCGCCTGCTTGCCCTTCAAGTGCCGCATGATGACTCCCAAGAGGATCTGCTCCATGAGCTTCCCTGGTACTGAGGTCAAACTGACAGGCCTGAAGTTCCCCGGGTCAGCCCTCCGGCCCTTCTTGTAGATGGGCGTCACGTTTGCTAGCCGCCAGTCAGCTGGGACCTCCCCCGATAGCCAGGACTGCTGATAAATGATGGATAGGGGCTTGGCCAGCTCCTCTGCCAGTTCTCTCAGTACCCTTGGGTGGATCCCATCCGGCCCCATTGACTTGTGCACATCCAAGTGCCGTAGCAGGTCACCAACCAGTTCTTCGTGGATGGTGAGGGCCACATCCTGCTCCCCATCCCCTTCCACCAGCTCAGGGTACTGGGTATCCAGAGAACAACCGGTATTGCCGCTAAAGACTGAGGCAAAGAAGGCATTGAGCACCTCTGCCTTTTCCTCATCTCTTGTAACTAAGTTTCCCCCCGCATCCAGTAAAGGATGGAGATTCTCCTTAGTCCTCCTTTTTGTGTTGATGTATTTATAAAAGCGTTTTTTGTTATCTTTAAGGGCAGTAGACAGACTGAGCTCCAGATGAGCTTTGGCCTTCCTAATTTTGTCCCTGCACAGCCTCGCTACATCCTTATAGTCCTCAATTTTCTGCTAAACCCTCTGACTGAGATTTAGCTTTAAAAATCTTAGCCCACTGATGGCTGGTGGAAAATAGCAAGGTTCACAAAACAAACTACCTCCCTAAAAAAAAAAAAAAAAAAAAAAAAAGAAAGACAGGAAAGGCCAGTATAGAGTGAAATAACCAGGAACAAACTCTTGGAATCCTTACTTACCTAATCAGGAAGGTGGTAAGACAAGGAAACAAACATAATTTTTTTTTCCAATGGAAATTACAGAAACAAACAAATAATGTCACTATCCTGAAATCACTCTGAAATGTTTGATGTGTGTGTTGTACCAATCCATCAACCTCAGGAATTGACAATACTGAACCGCAGTGACACAGCAGTGCAAGGCTAATAGAGGGATGTCACACCTTGATTATGTTGTATCCCTGTTTGGTTCTCCTCAGTAATGAAATGTTTTTTCAACATTGAGTACCAACACCTTGGCCATTACAGATCTGCCTGTTAAGATAAATCCTCCATCTGATATTGAATCATCTGTTCTAGTTACTACTGACAAAAGACTTTGGACTCAACAGACAGCATAAATTCCATTTTATCACCAAAAATTAATGTTTCCAGCAAAAAGTTGTGCATGATGCATGGCAGAATACAAGTTAGAAATTAACACTGTCAGAGATGCTGTTTAATACTCAGTTTTACCAGACAGGTGAAAACAAATAGCTAACTACATCACTTACAGTGGGATATATTTGGCTACAACGTACAACAAAATTCCGTAATTCAGGGGTGGGTGTGAAAAACAGATGTTCTAATAGCGCTCCAGTTAAAGCATGGATGGATATAAAACGTAAACACTAAAGACAACAAAACAATGTAAAATAGGAAAGGAAACCGGTAAAAAACAAAATCATAGAACACCCTGGGTTGGGAGGAACCCACAAGGATCATCAAATCCAACTCCTGGCGCAACAAAGGACCATGGGAAAATCAAGCCATATGTCCAAGACTATTTTCCAAACACTTCTTGAACTCCAGCAAGCTCAATGCCATGACAACTGCCCCAGGGAGCCTGTTCCAGAGCACAACTACCCTCTTGGTGAAGAACCTTTTCCTAAGACCCAGCCTGAACTTCCCCCAAAACACAGCCTCATGCTATTCCCTCAGGTCCCGTTGCTTGTCACCAGAGGGAAGAAATCAGCACTTCTTAGAAGTTAGACAGGAAAGGGACAATTGTGGCAGCCACTCAGTCACTCTAAGACCTTCTTCTACTACCCTAGCAGTATGAACATGCAGTACAGTGAATTACATGCGAATCAAGAGTCCTGTATGTTGCCCACCATACAGATGGCTTTCATGAACATGAGAATCAAATCCAGTGAACCCAGACATTACAGCTCAGAAGTGGCTTATTACACAAGATTAAGGCAAACATTTTGCATTTTCTTAGGGAGCTACCTATTTATTTATGTAGCCAGTGAGCTAGGGAAGTGCTGTTTACCACCATTTTACACACAAGATACACAGAGAAACCTGAGGTGCAGCAAAGAAGATCTGACAGAAATGGAACAAATTGAGTCTCGGGCTACCACTCTCAGCATTAAAGCATCCTCTGGCAATCACCTGTATCTCCACACAGGTGCTATGAACTTGCACCTAGGGAGGAATAACCCCAAGCACCAGTACAGGTTGTGGGATGACCTGGGCAGCTCTGCAGAGAGGGACCTGGGAGTCCTGATGGACAGCAGGCTGACCATGAGCCAGTAGTGTGCCCCTGTGGCCAAGAAGGCCAGTCAACGGTATCCTGGGGTGCATTCAGAAGAGTGTTACCAGTAGGTCAAGGGAGGTGATGTCCCCTTCTACTCAGCCTGGTGAGGCCACACTGGGAGTACTGTGTCCAGTTCTGGGCTCCCCAGTACAAGAGGGACATAAAACTAATGGAGTGAGTCCAGAGGAGAGTTATGAAGATGATTAGAGGACTGGAGCACCTGTAGTATGAGGACAGGCTGAGAGAACTGGGCCTGTATCCTGGGAAAAGAGAAGGCTGAGGGGAGACCTCATTAATGTATATAAGTATCTCGGGGAAGGGTATCAAGAGGATAGAGCTGGTCTCTTTTCAGTTGTGCCCAGAAGCAGGACAAGAGGCAACAGGCACAAACTGAAGCACATGAGGTTCCGTCTAAATATTATGGGGCGCTTCTTTACTGAGGGTGACAGAGCACTGGAAGAGGCTGCCCAGAGAGGTTGTGGAGTCTCCTTCTCTGGAGACATTCAAACCCTGACTGGATGCCATTCTATGCAATGTGCTCTAGGTGATCTTGCTCAGCAGGGGGGTTGGGCTAGATGATCTTCAGAGATCCCTTCCAACCTCAGCCATTCTATGATTCTGTGAATGTACCCATTACTGTTATACCATGATACTGTAAGTAAACAAACACCATTTTAGGAAGGAAAAAAACAGAACTCACTAACCTCCTTTCATTCTGGGTTATTGTCCCATTCTCCAGCTTTTTAACAGTTGATGCTAAAACTTTGTTTGCATCATTGGCGAAGTCCAAGTCTCTGACCTCAGACAGAGGAACTGACACAATAGCAAAAGCTTCCTTGTCCTCTTTTGTTTGGCATGTCCCAATCTGCAATAGCGCTTGGTTTAATATGGGTAAGCAATTGTCTCACCTTTACCAGTTATGCATATTTTATACGTTGAGACGACCAGCAGAGAACTTCAGTAATGAGGTTGGGATTCCAACCCCAAGAAATTAGTATTTACCTTCAACATCACGGGCCTCTCTTCATCAGTATCTATTGGAATGCTAGTACTAGTAACCCAAGTATTAGTGCATAAGTGCCTCAGTCGGACATATGAGTTCCTAAAGGAGAACAAAGGAAACAACAGGATAGATGGATCAGTCCTCAGCTAAACTAGGCAAGATGGGATTCAGTGTAACAAATGACCATGTCATGAGACTTGAGAGTCTGAGTCACGCCAGACACTAATAATAAAAGGGTGAGGAGGACCTAAAAGTTACTGTAGCACCTTTTCTCTTTGTCTCCCTCTTCTTTCTGAACCACTGCATGGAGCTGTACCAAAGACAGCATCATGGAATTATGCAGAATGCTGTTCTTAAATATTTACATAAGCTTAGGAGTAGTATTCCTTAAAGAAAGAAAAAAAATAAAAAGGTGTTTTAAAATCCTATCTGAATAGAAATACATTTAATGAAGAAAAAACAATTATTTTCTTATTATTTTTTTCTGCAGAGTAATGAACCTGTTCCACCTGTCACAGCACAAAAGCCAGAAAGTAAAACTGACCATAGTTTCACAGCTTCACCATTATGATCTGCAAACCTTTGTTCCAGAAAGCAACCGTTTATAGTATCAGTTCTCAACTGAAAATCAAGCGAACAAAGAGCAGACATGAGATTCTTTTAAATTCTTTCCATATGATAATTTGTGGTATTATCAAAAAGCAGAGCTGAGAAATCAATTACAATTTTTACTCTGAATTTTACTCTTTCATATATTCACTGTAGTCTTCACTTACACACTTTCTTCCATGCTGATGGGCTTTGAGTACTCAAGTAGGCAAATGATCTGGTACTTGCCCTGCTAAGTTTTACACTTTAAAGCTGTATTTACCACCATTTGCAGGTACCCAGCTTTAAAATCCACCCTCATAACCACTAGCCCCAGGTGTCTGCATGCCCATTCAGTCACAACCAACACTGTAACCTATCTAGCCAATCTCAGCTAAGCAACACAGTTGAAATTCCAAATAGTCACAATTAAAATCCAGAAAACACTTCCTGGCTTAATTTGAATATTAGAAGTGTTCAGTGGCATTATGACCTGTCAGGGAAAGAGCAGCACAGGTCACCATACACATTATTTTGTTGTGGGCAATTCAGTTAGATATACTAGCAGTGCAGTTTTTTCAAACAGAGCACAGAACTCAATTCTATCTTCATATATACCTATGCAACATTTAGCCTATTATTTTTCTCTTCACAGATTCTCTTTAAGCATCACTTGTTTTATCCTTATAATTATTTTACCCAGTCACAGCAGCAATATCATGTTTTATACATCTCTTGTTTATCCATGAACACTCCTCAAATTTTAACTGAAGGATAATACTTGCTTGTGTTTGATTTTTTTCTACTTTACTCACCAGCATAATACCAGGAAGAAACCTTGTCAATGTAGTTTTTTTTTTTCTTTTTTTTTTTTGTGTGTGTGTGTGTGTTGTGTTTTTTTTTTTACCTTGGAACCAGGCAATCAGCTCTCTGAAGAGTGGTGGCATCCAGTTCAAAGAGAGATGCGATGTCATTTCCATGTGGCACAGAGACCAAAGTATACATAATCTTCTCCCCTGCTTGGCGTTTCTTCTTTGAAGCAGGAAGGTCGCCGTCTCTCTGCTGATTAGGCACAAGGGTTATTTGCTTGCATCAGGGCGCATTATAAGTTCTCCAATTACCATGTGGACAAGTAACAAGTAATACATGTGAATTTTTTTATTATTTTTTTTTGTACATTCTAGTACGAATGTACCATGACTGGTTTTGGAGTGTGTAGCACAAAGGATGCACTTTGCCCCAGGCACATGGGATCTCAGACAGTCATTATAACAACAGCAGGTCACCAGCTACAGAGAGACTGCAGAACTGTATACATTATTACTTGACACCTACAACTTCAAAAACCTGCAGCAGTTATAGACCTTTCACTCCCAACAGATGTAGCTACACAATGCTAGTTTGGAAAAGGCCAAGTTAAAAGAAGAGAAGTAATGAAAATTGGATTTTTAAAAAGTGAGGAGGGAAGTAAAAAAGTGAACAATTTGCTTATTTCCACAGTTGTTTTATTTAAGTTTGCTCTTTCTTTTTTCCCCTCCCATATGGTCAGAATCAAAGCAGCACACCTTCCACACAGGAAAAGCCAGGATATCTGTCCTATTAAGGTGTACTTGTTGTTGGAAGGGGGTGTTGTGGGAAAAAAAGCACTAGATAGATTGCATTAGAAATCTTAGCACAGGCTGATAATGCATTAGAGGCTGGATCCAACCCAGGTCTGAGCAAGCCCACAGAAACAGAAGAATTTCACACCTTTAAAGGAGCCTAGCTTTCAAGAGACATTTACAAAGTTTTGTGTGGTGTCTGTGTTGGTGTCTCCAAATAGGTATGTGCATCAAAGAAGGTGATCTTCCTCCCCCCACCTGCTGGAAGTCCATGGGAATTCTGTGATCCAACACCACTAAGCAGCCATCTTCATCTTAAGTTACCTACATACCCCTTGGCTTCACAGACTCTAAATGCTACCTTCTCTAAGCCTAACCTCACCTATCTTTGCTTGAAGAAGCAATTCAGAGTCTATGCTCATAACCACACAGCAACAAGTAGAATTACTGGCATAAGTAAAAGCTATTCCTCCAGGGTGGAATACACATATTACACATATTACAAGAGACTAATAACCAATTAAGAGACAGACAGCCCAGAGCCTTTCTCATCCACAAAACATATTGTGGGAGTAGAAGGAAAGAAGAATGAAGAAAGCCAAAAGAGAAAATCAAACACTGGAAATCTGAAATACTATTACAATGATTTATGGTGCACCTATAGAGAAGAGATGTAAAAAACAATGCAAAGAGGCTAGACTGTACTTGGTTTGTTTGCATTAGTACTTTGATTAAAACTCAACTGTAAGGGATAATCAAGGGCAAAACTTTGATTATTCATATTGCCAATTGATTCAGCTACAAAATCAAAGGTGAGTGAAACTCATCTAAGTAAGAAATAACTAGTTATCATCTCATTTCAAGGCACTTTTTGAATCCTTCCAAAACATCAATTTTTTTCATTATCAGGCCTAGAAAATGCCAGCTTTCCATCCCATTACTTATTCAAAGGAGAAACAGTAAGAAAAAAACAGGAAGAAATAGTCTCAAAAATTCTACTTAGGTTCATCTAGTGATTAGAGTATTGTCACTCATTTTTGAGAGGAATGCTTGCTGAGACAAAGGAGAAACATCCCCTGTGTCTTGCAGAACAGCAAACTTTCATCTGGCAGTCCTCACATTCTCTTGTACCCCAGACCCAAAAACTACTAAACAAGATCACACATAGAAACTTAACCTTGTATGTGAGGATTGAGAAAATAGCAAAATTTTTTGTCCACCACCATTGGTGATTTCCATATATATTTTGTTTTACAAACTCAGGATAAGACCCAAAGTGGGAAGGCAGGCAAACTACAGGCGAATGCTCTTAAGAGCTTAATAGGTAGGAGTGAGAGTCTAGCATCAAACAAAAATCTACTTCCCAAATTTCCAAACAAACTGGAAAACTGGAAAATCTATTTAAAATTCAAGACATCAGTAAAGGAGTGAGGAATACAAGACAGTTTAGAACAGCATCCAAAATTGCTAATACTTCCCATAACTTACATCCAAAATTAATTAGGTTTTCCCAGAACCTACCCGCTCTACTATAATTTCCAAACTGAAAAGAATTGTATACAAAAAGGCAGGACACTTCAAATTATTTTTTTTTTCCCTAGAGTTCCAGGAAAAATCACAGACCAACATATGAAACCATACTCTGTTCCATGTTGTGAAGTTTTTTTATATTCACTCATTACCGAATGCCTGACCACCCCCAACAGGCCATTAAGAATGAGCACATACACACACGTGCAGGTTTCTATGACACGCAGCAAAGTGAAAGGCAGGTCTCCTGTGCTTAAGTAGTTCAAATGAACCACTAGTTCTGCAGGGAGGTTCATCCTGCAGTTTGGGGCTGACTTCACTCAGGCATGAGCCTCCCCAGCCATTGTATAGATGCTGTTGAGCTATGGAGTTAGCTTATTAGGCCTAAATCCAGCCAACCAGTCTTGGCACTTGTCAAATCAAACCTGCCATATGAGCAAGAGCTGGTTTCTAGTCTATAAAATGAAAAGTCCCTCTCAACAGAGGGCAAGACAGTGTCTGTAATACTGCTAACTGCAATGCAAAGCTTAGCTGAGCAAAATCAGACCCACACAACAGCTGTATAATAATTCCAAACTGGACTCCAGAAAAACCTCAGAACTCTCTTTATAATTTAATTATAGGATCTCAGACACCTCACAACCCAACCTTCATAATGAGTGCCATGTGCTAGTCACTGAAAAAAAAAAAAGTAATGGAAAGTGACCCTGACCTTGAGAGCTCTGAAAACAATACATGTAGGGAGTGCATGATAGAGATACAGCCATCACATACGAAAATACAGACTTAAATTTATGTCTGAATTTACATCTGAGTGCATGCACACATGTGAGAACATACATGCTCATACACAGAAAGTTTCTCAAGATTAAATTCAGTAAGCAGACATCAGAACCTGCATTTAGTCTAGCCATTATTAAATTTGCTAATGAGTCTATACAAGGAAGTTGAAAGAAGAGGAAAAAATTTGAATATTTCAAATGAATTAGACAATATGATCAGTACAGAAGGAGCACTGCATTCCTAAACAGAACAAAACAATGACATTTGCACAGGTAAGAAACCAGCATACAGGCAGATGCAGCCAGCAAAAACTGATTCAATGAAGAAAAGGGAGGTACAGTTGTGCAAAGGAACTCACGGAAAGAAAAATTCAAATCAAAGCAGTGTGAAGAAGAAGCCAATGAACAGTTTCATAGATGGTGGTGATGATAGGGTCAGTGGCAGCCAAAGAAAGCACTCCCAAGACATTTTTCCAAAAAAAGTAGGTGAATTACTTGCTAGGAGTACAGAGAAAAAGTGCAAGAACTGTGAGTAAAACAATTCCACCAAATAGCAAATTCATTAAGGAAAAAAAAATAGTTTTGGTTGTCCCATACTACTGACAAACTGGTCACAAGTTGTAGCAATTCAAATTAGATATATGCCCACAGTGAAGATGGTGGAATCACCTCACTCTGTAGTTCACTGGTTAAATGACCCATGAGGATCTGGGAAATGCCGATTCGTTTTTCTACCACCTGGCAGGATCTGGACCTATGTCTTCCAAAAGAGTAACCCCATCTAAAAACCATATGGTGCAGATAGCAGAGGCAGCCTACTCTGCCTAACAAAACCCAAGCTAGAACCCACTCAACTAGAAGTACACTACTCACAAGTACAACAGGACTTTGCCAGGGGTATAAGGGAAAATGCCCCTGCCATATAGCCAGTGGTAAGGGACTAGTGTTAGAAAAGCAAAGGCTGAGAGTTCAGAGGAAATACACTTAGTGAAAACAAACAGTCCTTTTGGTGAAGAGTGGCAATACTGATCCAGGCTACCAGCAAACGCCATGACTCTTGGGCTACCACCACTGACCTGCAGTGCATCACACTTATTTAAAAAAGAAGCTTTAAAAAAAATCCAGCACAAACATACAGTGTTTGCAATTTGAAGGGCATAATTAGTGACAAAACCTATACTGCAATTAGGGGCAAAATAATCAGGCTTGTCTTTCTTAGGACTTGTAGCCTTGGAGATGAGCCTTCTTCACAGCTCTTAATATAATTTGCTAGTAATTGTAACCAACTCCATGCTCCCATATTATTCATCTCAACTAAGTATCATACCTAAACTTCAGATTTACGTGGAGTTTTGTTTATGAAAGGGCCTTCCTGCAAAAAAAAAGTGAAGAAAAAAACCCTGGAGAAAAAATAATAATACAAAAACATGTCAGACCAGCAATACCTTTCCTTTTAGAATGCAAATCCAATCTACAGTTCCAATTGGTAAAGACACCTCTTGTGGCATAGAGACAGACGAGGATAATGCCCTACTCCTGAACAATTACACTGAACTACAGATTTCAGCTGAAATTAAACTTAATAGCAACCAGAGTTCTGAAAATGCCTGTTAAATCTAGTACACTGTGGTATCTCAGTATGTTAACCCAGTTTAGGAGGCTCTTACAAACCAGCATTTTCACAAAGCAGTAATGTGAACAGAACTCCATAGGTTAGATGATTTAAAAAATGCTATATGAAAAGAAAGTCGAGGAAATTAATGGCCAGCCTTGCTCCTGCATGTTACATAGCCCTGGCAGACAGCACAGCAGTTAGCCTTCTATAACACCTTCGCTGTTGACTCATTTGTGAGTCATCGCATTTTTAGCAGAGACATCACGTTGCAATTCTGTTGTTAAGAGCCAGAGACATTCTGTAAGAAACAATGTATGCGTTTTCAGAGCTGATTCAGACCTGTGTGCAGCAGCAGAATAATAATAATAATGTGCTGGCATCTGTGTCTCCCCTTCTCCCCATGAGTGCAGAGCCTCTCAAGTGGTCTGACTGCTGGCTTTATATAAGCAGAGACACTGCCATTTTAAAACTGATTATTTTTATTTTTATGTTTTTCAGATTGCTTTTCAGACTCAAAAAAAAAAAATCCCCAAACCTATTCTAATTGTTTTAACTGCATCACCTGTGACACACATTATGAAATTTTAATTAAACAAACTTAGTTGCTGGAAGGTAAATAAAAAAAGAACTTAGAGTGTTTATTGGGAAAAAATAATTTGGGATGGAAGCAAGAAAGAAAACATTGAATCACAACATTGTTTGGCATTCATAAATATAGACAGAAAGAAGTCAAAAGGTATGTCAAATTGGACCAAGAAACCCATGGCAAAACTGTCCAACTTCATTACAAGAAAAGTAAATGCGTACCAGTCTCAATCCTAAGAAAAATTATAACAGTAAAAAACAGTTTGGAACTGGTTAGGACTAGCACTCTCTCCCAAAATTGCAGATGAATGGAGCTAAGATAGCTATTCAAAGATAGCGTTTTACTACTAAGGTGCTAACAAATGCTACGTTCCTATCTGTTCTTGACATCATTTCCCCAATGTTTATGGTGTTCTTCTAGATGCTGTACATTTCTGTGATTGGAAATAATAGACTACTTTGCAGCATAAGATACACCAATTTGGGATTTAATGGAAACTATAACAGAGCACTGCATTTTGATGCACTATACGTAACAATCTCCTAGTCTTCTAGAGAGCTGGAGAAGTCCCTCTTACACTTCCCTACCCAACATGGCCTTTAAATCAGAGAAAGGTCTTCATGCTACCAAAAAAAAAAAAATATCTTCTGGAATTTAGATGTGGGAAAAACACATACAAAGAATATTAATCAACTCAATGCAAGGCTAAATTTTACCAGAAATCAAAGCAGTGTTTCACCAGACAATTTGGCTGAAATCTCAAGCAGCAGCCCATAAATGTGCAAGGAACTGCAGCCCAAACACAGCTTGGGAACAAAAGTCCTAGTCACTTCCAGCAATATTTATGGTCTCAGCAGCCAAAACCCTTTTAGACTTCTAGTCACTTAAGGCATAAAAGATAGACTTAAGCAGAATGAGATGCCTATGGCCACTACTGTACCATAGAAAATTCTTCTGCATCGTTGCTTCCTAAAATTGACAGTTGCCTAAGCAACTGTGATTGAGACTTGTAAACCGGGCAGTGAACATGCACAAGAAGCCCTGTCACACATTTATAGTTAAAGGTTGGCACAAAACACACAGATGGCTATGCCTCCTTCAAAACCCAGCCAGCAGAGAAGGAACTGGTACCCTTTTATCAATCAGACTAGCAATGAAAAGCAAAACAGACTGCAGGCTCAGTTTCTTCCTTCATCTGAAGATATTCAAGTATGCCTCTTCATTTTCCTATGGCTCTAACTCCAAATTATGCTGGGGTAGGTCCACTTCCATCCCCCCTCTAGAGCAGATTTACTTCACTGGCAGTACTTCAAAATTAATTTGTTCAAAAGACGAAAAAGATGATGCCTTTGCAGTGAGTCAGGCAATCACCTGGCTGAAGAAATGCCACATGAAAACCATGGTACAAGAAAAGCTTATGTGATCCATGTTACATGAGTATTGGATACAAGACTGACATAGATGACCCTTCAAGAACTCCAAATACTGTAAGACTGCCACACTTCTGAGGGACAATTCAAAACACCACATCATTGTAAAATAAATCTCTGCACAGGGATGTGAAGCTTGGCTACTCAAGTTGCTTGAAGTCAGGATGAAGACTTAAAATAGCCAGTGCTGACTCATGGTATTTCCAACGAGACTGTAAAGGAGAGAAGGATCCAAAGGATTTCTAGCATGCTAAAAGCACCTGTAGGCTTGGATATATATGGAGGTGTTACCAAACTTTATCAGTTGTTCTTTCACAGAATGTTTTTCACATGAAGTGCTGACTGTGTAAAGTAAAATTTCCACAGAGAACCAGTTTTTATTGTCAATCAGTTTTGATAACATTTTCAAAGAAAATATTTGCCTTATCAAATTTCTCTGGTCTTGGTTTTTGGTTGAAACCAACGCTCAGGAGGATTACGCCAAACTGTTAGAGCAGTCGCCTTCAATGTTCATGTTCATATTACTCTTGTTCCTTCTTAATTACCCAGCCCAGAGAATATTTAGATGAACTGGAAATGCTGCAATTGCAGACTCTATATTATATCCAAATTACTACAGCATGGTACAGTAGGAGTGGGCCCTTTGTGATGAGGATCTAACATCTACCCTACACATCTTTTCATATGTTTTAATTCAGATTAGCTCTAACCTAGTTTTCTGGGGTAGGCAGCCATGAGAGCTTACAGCACATTAGATACATTCCAGATGTGCGTCCTTTAAATTTGATCAACAGAATACAAGTTTACACACTCTGAGATTGCTCCACGAAGCGAAACGTAGTGTTTTAAATAGGGAATAATTAGGTGATTCAATTAAGGAAGTGCCATCATGATGTGAACTAAAACATTAATGCAGATGAGATGTATGAGAACCCAGCTCCACTGTTCACAGCATGAGAGCATGAACCCAAGCACTTACAGCAAGCACCGTATTCAATGGATGTTCTAGACCTTATCTCGACTTCTGTCAGAAAGTTTTGGGGGCTTCAAATGTCATTCCAGTACCAATGAGAAACAACTGTTGGAACTCCTATATTTTCATGAGAGAAAGTTCTCATTTCTCTGTCCAGCTGAGCTGTTACTGCTATATTACTATTTATACCAAATACCACATAAGGCAGAAAACCAATGTTAGCAACTCTTACAACAGACTCCATTTTTATTAAAATTGCAGTGCTGGAGGCAAATTATTATGTAAGAATTTTGGTTTTCATTTAAAAAAAAAAAAACTTTCCCATCCAGAGAAAAACTTGAAAATGTGTCTGTTAAAAGAACAAAAGCCAGAAGGCAAACAGAAATAAATCAAATAGATTTTTTTCTAAGAAGATCTCAGTGTTTTCCTGGCAATCTCATGAATGTGATGGAGGAATGATTATTTGTTGGACTATTTGTTTAAGAATAAGATTCCCTCATTAGTTAGAATTAGCAAGCACACTCAGCATTGTAAAAGCAGACAAATACCTTTACCTGTAAGAGCTACAGACTGCCTGGAAGCATCTGTCTTCACATCCAACCCATCTGCATTGCAGCAAGGACAACAGGTCCTTGTGATGGTATCATGTGAGAGTTTCCTGAAGTTTGGCATGGCTCAGCCTAAGCCTGTGCCTGAATATCTCCTTACGTGTATTCAATACAGGTAATGAAAAGAGTCTCAGCATGTCTTTTTAGATTTAGGGCCATGCTTGACTGACAAACGTGCTCTGGGGGGGATCATCTCCACTAGCAGAGCCTCTGAATAGATACTGGTACATAAGTAACCAGAATTGCTTGTCTGGTTTACATGCTAAAGAGTGGTGGTGTTTTTGTCATAAGGTAGCATGCCTGATTTGATAAGTATTAATATGTTTAATGTCTACAGTTTCTACGCAGAACTGAATTCTAACTAATGTCAATTTGATGCATAATTTGCATAAGATTCCTATCTCGTCCTTTACACAATGGAAAACTTTCTGTAACACCAGTTCTGAATTGCAATAGCCTATACAGGATAAAGAAGATAACCCCAGCGGTTGTGACATGTAACTACAGCGAAAGCCACAAAGGACTTCCATATGTTGGACTTTATTAGGTTAAGGATACAGTATCTCCCAGATTATATGCAACATGTAAATTTAACTTACCAAAGCTTTTCCTTCATTATTACCTTCTGGATAGTGTGGGTTAAGCTGGAAAAGAAAAGAAATTGTGGACTATTTGTAACTAGTATAGCAAAAACAGTATGAGAATTACCGATTCAACTTCTGAGCAACTTACTGGCTATGTCCTCACTTCAAAAAAGTGCATCATACAATAAAAATTGTTAACTCAAGGGAGGAATCCCAAATTAAATTAAAAAAAATGATGGACAGAAAGCACAGATAGTTACTAATCTAAACATAGCAAATTACAGTCATCCCATCATCCCTACAAACACACAAACACTTTCAGGATTGACCTCGAGCAGATGTATTGAGACAAAAACTAACATGTTTCATGTCTACTGAGATTTTACAGGAAGACATAACAGAATAAACACCTCTGAAACAGGAATGGCAATGCTACTATAGAGAAGTGTTTATCTATGTAATTCTGCTTAACCATTATTAAAGGTGATAATATTTTCTATGTCATACCAGGACTATCAAGCATCAATTAATAACTAAAGTAGGATGAGATGCCTGGATGAAAGACACTACTACCAAGTGTAAAGCATTACTATTTAAAAGTGTTCAATATGGTTTTACTTTTGACAAGGGAAATACGTAAACTAAAAGATGAAGGATTATGTAGGCAGACATATTATCAAATAAAAAACTACACATGAACCTACATACTGGCTGGACACAAAACCTTTCAGGATTTCACTTACATAATGAAATATTTTTACCTCAATATTTAGTTTATTCCCTGACATAGGATATGCCTCCAAAGCATTGAAAACTTTGAACCAAAATGAATAGTTATAAAAGGTAATTCAGTTTTTAAGCAATGACAGTGTACGTACATCTTACAGGTAAGCACACTCATTTTCTTGGCATGAGTTTGGCATTAACAGTGAAGGGAAGACCCAAAAGTGAATTACACAGGGCAAGCTGAATGAATCCCAATAAAATTTTTCAATACCTCATAATTGTCATACATTTAACATTACACAGAAAAGTGCAGTGAAGGATGTTTTTTTGTTTGCTTATTTGTTTTTGTTGTGTGGGTGTGTGTGCCTGTTAGCTTGACCACAGAGACAGGGAAACTCATGGAGCAGGTTATCTTGAGTGTCATCACACAGCACTTGCAGGGCAACCAGGCGATTAGGCCCAGTCAGCATGGGTTTATGAAAGGCAGGTCCTGCTTGACAAACCTGATCTCCTTCTATTGATAAAGTGACACGCTGGGTGGATTAGCAAAAGGCTGTGGATGTGGTCTACCTTGACTTCAGTAAGGCCTTTGACACTGTTCCCCACAGCATTATCCTCAAGAAACTGGCTGCTCATGGCTTGGACTGGCATATGGGTTAAAAACTGTCTGGATAGCCGGGCCCAAAGAGTTGTGGTGAATGGAGTCAAATCCAGTTGGAGGCCAGTCACTAGTGGCATCCCCCAGGGCTCAGTACTGGGGCCAGTCCTCTTTAATATCTTTATCGATGATCTGGATGAGGGGATTGAGTGTACCCTCAGTAAGTTCGCAGACAACACCAAGTTAGGTGCATGTGTCGATCTACTCGAGGGTAGGAAAGCTCTGCAGGAGGATCTGGATAGGCTGGACTGATGGGCTGAGGCCAACTGTATGAAGTTCAACAAGGCCAAGTGCCGGGTCCTGCACCTGGGGCGCAACAACCCCAAGCAGAGCTACAGGCTGGGAGATGAGTGGTTGGAAAGCTGCCTGGAAGAGAAGGACCTGGGAGTAGTGGTTGATAGTCAGCTGAATATGAGCCAGCAGTGTGCTCAGGTGGCCAAGAAGGCCAACAGCATCCTGGCTTGTATAAGAAGCAGGGTGGCCAGCAGGGCTAGGGAAGTGATCGTCCCCCTGTACTCAGCTCTGGTGAGGCTGCACCTTGAGTACTGTGTTCAGTTTTGGGCCCCTCACTACAAGAAGGACATCGAGGTGCTTGAGAGTCCAGAGAAGGGCAAGGAAGCTAGTGAGGGGAATGGAGAACAAGTCTTATGAGGAGCGGCTGGGATTGGTCAGCCTGGAGAAGAGGAGGCTCAGGGACGACCTTATTGCTCTCTATAGGTACCATAAAGGAGGCTGTAGCAAGATGGGGGTTGGTCTATTCTCCCATGTGCCTGGCAACAGCATGAGGGGGAACGGGCTAAAGTTGTGCCAGGGGAGGTTTAGGTTGGATATTAAGAAGAACTTCTTTACTGAAAGGGGTGTTAGGCACTGGAATAGGCTGCCCAGGGAAGTGGTTGAGTCACCATCCCTGGAGGTCTTTAAAAGATGTTTAGATGTAGAGCTTAGTGGTATGGTTTAGTAGAGGACTTGTTAGTGTTAAGTCAGAGGTTGGACTAGGTGATCCTGGAGGTCTCTTCCAACCTAGACGATTCTGTGATTCGTTTTTTTTGTTTGTCTATTTTTATTTATTTTTTTAATCAAGTTTTCACGGGTCTTATTGATATTCTATCATTTATATCCTTTTACCCCAAAAAGCCAGCTCCCCTCCACATAACGAACCCAAAGAAAGGAGGAAAAGTTTTAGATTCTCCCAAAGTTACTGAAAATACCTTTGCTCTGTGTCATGCCTTGATGCGTTAGCACAGAAACGAACAACGGGTTATTCTCCTTCTTTAATTTCAGTGTTCACATTAGCTACCATTACCCTCACAATCCTGATTTAGAGGCTGTTTTCCTCCCTGCATTGACACCTATCCCAAATACTGTGTTTTGCTCTTCCGTGACATTCTCACAGTTTCCTACCTCCAGCTCCCACCTACTTATGTTATACAGCAACAGGAATGCAAGATGAACACTGAACAACAGACAGCTAGAAGATCCACATATACACATGCATATTTATGTACATATATAAAAAAACTGTTTTCATATAGTTTTATTAGTTTTCTCACACTTCTTTCAGCATTACTTTTGTTCACCTAGCACCTTAAAATAATCCTAGTTGCCCATTTTGATAGCCAAGCTGAGTTCTGAACTTTTGTTCTTCCACCACCAGCAGAGAAAATAATCAAGCAGTGCTCCTTAGTCACATAAGACCACACACTTTCAACAATGGTGCATAGAAGGTACAGAAGGCTAAATTTAACCTTACCTTCAAATTCTGCTTGTTGTAAGCAAGCCAGAAAAAGTCTGAGCCATCTCAGGTCTGACACTACACTCAGCACAGAGAGCTGTGCACTGAGGACTGTATCTTCAAATGGAATAAGTCTATGATGTTTCATTAAAGCACTCGTGAATACAGTTGTCTACTCAGCATGAGCTGGGCCTTGAGTCTTGCTATTCTTCAACTGTTTGCCCTCAATATAATAATGCTTTTAAAAATATATATCTACAACAGGACACACGAGGAAAATCTCTCTCCCACGCCACTTCTTACCTACTTAAAAATGACTAAACAGATTGTCTTCAAATTTACAAACTAGTTCTCTTGTGGACAGAGGCTGACAGAGACAGAAGGTTCAAATGAAAGATGAAGTACATCCTTAGTAATGTTTTCTTCTTGCTCCACTGTAACAAAAATAACAAAACTAAAGAGATTTTGTTTAAAAAAAAAGTTTGAGACGCTGACCTTAAACGGTAAACACAATGGAATGCAGTTTTAGGGCTGACATTAATGGCTCCCTTTTCAGCTATGCAGGTGCTATTTTCATTTCATCTGAGGTTGTTGCCACTGAACACCTCTGAAAATCAGACTATTAGCTATTATCCTATACTATATTTCTCCAGGTAGAGAGGCATAAATCATGTAGTGTTGTATGGCATATTATACCTGTTCTGAGTCCTTTTCAATAATCAAGTACAACATAAGGAGCTAAGGACACACTGATGGTCCAAAACCTACTGCTTTTTCTGATTTATATAGGATCACCTCTATGCTCTTCTAGGAGCCTTCTAAATAAAAGAATCCTTGAAAATAACAACATTAATATTTTTTTCTTATTGCTAATGAAATTGAGTAAAATTCTTTTCAGTTCTTAAGAAAGCGAATAAGAATACCATGCTAAAATGGGTCCATTTCAGCTTAGCAGTCTTTACGCTTTTTGGGGTTATTGGACACACTGGAGTTGCAGGGTTCCTGAACTATAGCTGAAATACTGTATATTTCAGCCAAACACCACTGGAAGGTGCATGCAGTCAATACACAGAAAAAACATGATGCATTCTACACTGCAGAGCTCAAGCAAGTAAATTATATAAATCATTATTATAATAGCTCCATTATGTGCTTGTTGGGTTTTGTGTGGGGTTTGTTTGTTTTGTTTTTGTGTGTGTTGTTTTTTTTTAGAGTGCATCTCCAACAGCTTCTTTTCCAATACAGAATAATTCACAAATCCTAATCATCCACTGCTTCTTTTTCAACATACATAGGATGAGCTTTATATATACTTATTTGTTTATGTTACCTTTTCCTGGATATGGAAGGAAGAAGTATCACAAATGAGTACAGCTTCACCATGACTGACAATATTAAAGATCATTTCATATTATGGCCAGCTCATGAGACTCGCCATATCATCCTAATGCTCATCCATGATGTAAGGCCACATAACCTAACCACCTGAGTAAATAGCAATAACTACATGGTGGTACAAGAGGTGCCATCAAGTAACGCAGACTGCACTAGCAGAGAGTAACCGGAGAAGAGCAAAAGAGAACTAGCATTAGTGAAGCAGTGAAATGGCCACATGGCAAAAAGTGATGGAGTCAATGTGGCCTAAAGATTACATGAGATGGTAGGTCAGGGTAACTGATAGCACTTCTGTTCGTCATTCACTCCACATAAAAGCCCATCTCTGTTACAGGGATTTTACAGTTGGCGATGCTAATGTAATCACCTGTCACAGCTCAAACACCAAGGATTTACAACACCACAGATAACTGATCTTTTTCAGTTGCTTATACATATGAACCGAGATCCAAGTCTACACATCCTCCAGCCCAATAAAATACGCTAAGCTCCAGAAAATGGGGTTATCACACTTGTTTTTTCTTTTTCATTCTAGCACCAAGGAAGACATGGTTTTATATGCGTGGGCCAACAGTGCACATTGACTCATGGTACATGAGCTTTTCCTTGTACTAAGGTCTTATCACCTGTAGTTACAGTAAGTACTACTGTAACTGCCAATGTAATTTGCACAGTATAGCTCACAGGAAGTAACTGGGACCTAAATTCATCTTAGACTTCATCTACAGGGTAAGCGTAGATGAGCGCTTCAAAGCAGCCTAGCATAGATGAGCACTTCGAAGCAGCCTAGCAAACTTATCAGGAAACAGGGACAGTCAATACCATGACAAGGCTGCCACAACTATGCAAGACCATATTTTAAACACTAAAATCATTGACTATTTTGGCATTTTTATGAAGATTTGCACCTGAAGAGAAAGTAATACATTCTTTTAAATCTAAACAGAACTAGCATTTAGTTGCAATTTTGTAACGGGGCAAATTCCCAGCTTGTGATCTACACAGGGTATCAAAATTATTCCTTAAAGTTTTAAATTCGTAAGATTTCATGCTGCATTATCTCCTCTGAGTTTTCACAATTGAGTAGAACAACTTCTCACTAATACAGTGCTCTAGGTTTTTCTTATGGTTTGTTTGTTTTGCATCAACACAAAGCAAAATATGCTTTACAGTCCAACAAGTGAATTTTAAGTCTCAGTCTATACTGTAGGCAAACAGTTTGGAATTTCACGTTAATATTAAATGATTCTTTCCTAGACAGAGATGCAAGGGAAGTACTCAAACAGCCTATTTTTGGACTCTCATTTACGTAGGTGAGAGGGGAGTTTGGGAAAAAAATACGCTTATTTTAATCAAATTTTGTTGACTAGGTAAAGGATATTAAAAATCTCTTCAATGAAAGAATCAGACTGCCAAATTTCAGCTAAAAGAGCATTTTAATAACTTGACTAAAAACAGCTTTAAACAAAGAATTAAAGGTTCTAATTAAACACATAAAAATAGCTTCCATTCCATAACCAGCCCATTAACACTCAGCCTATTTGTTACCCAACCAACAAGGTCAAGTGCTTAAGGAAAAAAAAGCCACCACAACAGTCAACTTTTCAAATCTTTCATCTTCATTAGGCTTGCTTGGTTCTTTGCTATGTCATACTGAATAGTTTTCAATAAATCCAAAGGACTTTCACATAATTTTAAAGACTTCAGTGGTATTCAAAAACTCTTGCCATCTTATTAACTTGCTGGAGAAAGAGCAGCTGTAACTCTACCTAGATAAACTTCATTCAGTACTGCCACAGCATCTGGTGCTAAATTCCTGACAATCATAATCTGAGGAAAGTTTTAAAATCTCAAAATTTTAGGATTGCATTTTGCTGCTGTTTTGCTTACGAGCCCTGTCTTAGCAGATCAGATGAGTTTCCAGGTAGGGCTCAGAGACATGAATCCTTCATTTGGCTTCAGGTGCCCCATGCTGCCAACTTAAGTGGCCACAGGTACTTTGCAAGGGAACCCCGCTGAGACCAAACTATCTGCTTGTCAAAAACAGGAATGAGAATAGGCTCCGATACCTTCCTGAGACAACTGCTCACTCTTGTTCTAAGATTAAAGGATAGATCATCTTGAAGGCATTTTTAGTTGCTGTATAAGCAATGGCAGGCCTATGTTTTGGTATTAAAAAAAATAAATCCTCATCTCTTCAAGGGTTATGTTCTAAATATTAATATTCCCTGTGACTTTCAGTGGCCCTCCCAGAAATAACTAGGAATGACTGAACTGGACATCACTGAAACTGTTAGAGTTTAAATAAAATAAAAAAAAAAAGCCTTACAAACCTTCATCAAGCACCAAAAATGAAGAAAAAGAGGCACCAATATAATTTAATAAAATCTTCTCAAGTTACCCTGAAATATTTAAGGAAATAAAATGCAATATAGAACAGAAGTGTCTACATTTACTGTTTTGGAACACAACAAAATGCAATACCAGCAGATGTTATTTTTAATAACAGAAACAGTCCTTATAATGACTAAATGACAAGTGCTGTGTTTGTGTCTTCCTACTTCTTTTCCTCCTACAGCTCAGATCACCCATAAAAACACTGCTCAAATGCAGCCAACCCCACACAGGACCCAAAAGGTCTAGCTGAACACAGGCTCACAGACCACCACTGCAAAACCAGTATGCCGGAAGAAAAACCCTTCCTCAAAGATCTGGATTTCTGAAGGTATATGCACACTGACAACATGCAAATGAACACTGTTCCTAACTTCCAGCATGCCTGAAACAAGTTGAGCCAAGAAATTGAGCTGCATCCCCCATGTTCTTAAAAACCTTTGTAAACCCAGCCCTGGTGTTGCTAAATTAACACTTTGTCACTTCAACAAGCCACGTTCAAGTCTGTAGAACAGGTTAAACTGGCTATGTAAATCAGTAATCTCTTCTCTTCCTTTAGTCTCTGGATCTCTTCCATCTCTTCACACATAACTGTAAATTATTCTGCAGTCCTTACAGAGCTTTAAAACAAAACCACGTGCCTCCTATGAGACAGTGAGAAGCATAAATAGGGTTCACAGTGTTGAGTTCACCTTCGCGTGCCTTTTTCTTACAAGACCCTTTAATCACTGAGCCCAACAAAATGGAACTATCTGTATGCTCTATTAACATTTAACAAAGACTGGGAAAAAAAAGACTCCAACGATTTTGAAGCAATCTCCAGGTAAGGAGGTCCCACAGTACCAACAAACTAAACATGAGCAGATGCATGAAGGCCTTGGTGGATGCTGCCATCTCCTGGTACCTTCTGTAGTTTGCAAACTGTTACCATTGAGCAAAAGGTACCTACCTGCACATCTGTTAAAAGGCCATTTTTATTCAGTTATTTTCCTTACCGTTTCTAAAGGCAGAAGGAACGACACTAAATTTACCACTGCGCTTTTCTCCTCTACACTAGCTGTATTACTGCTTGCCTCCATGCCACCCTAAAAAAAAATACAACTGGCAAATCCTTTTTGCTTCCAGAACACAAGAGATACCTGCCAGTACTCCAATCTCCAAAACTTAGGTATCAAAAGGCCTAACTTATGGCCTTCACACATTTAATCACAGTTGCATTAAAAACAAAAATCCTATGCAGTAACTCATTTTCCATCACTGTTTAAGAAGATGAAAGAAAAAAAGTCCCTAAAACTACAGAGGAAGTTTCTCCGAGGCTCCATGGAGTTAACCCTGGTGTACAGCCTCCAGTTTAAGAACTGATTTCCCTTTCACATTTTTTTTTCATCTTAGCTAATGCTGAGGAAGCTATTACTCATACAAATCTTTCTGAAAATCTCATTAAGTGCTTTGTTTTCAATTCTTGTGGCAGCAAGTTCCACTTCTTTACTATGTGCTGATCAGAAGGCAAGAAATGATTATTTTTTATTAATATTAACTTGAACATGTCTTGGCTATCTTCACCATGACCCAAATCAAGTGATTATTACAACAGGATTAAATTTATTACAAATAGTTTGGCTTTGTCCACCCAGATAAATGCATATTATAATGATATAAATCACATGGCAAGCTAAGATTTTTAACACCAACTGAGGGAGATATAAGACCAAAATACATTTAAGAGAATGAAATGCAGAGTGACATGATACACGAAGAAATTATTCAGGAAAGACAAGAGGCACACAAAGAGCTTTTACAGATCATTTATTCAACAGTTCTCAGCAAGTACCTTACGCTACAGGAAGGTGAAATCCAGCTCACAGTCCCACAAGGCAGGACCTTTAACACTGGCTTTGATGCTAGCAGTTCCCTCTAACCTACCTAAAACACTTGTGCCCCCATGCCTTAGCTCAGTGATCCAAT